>NC_135371.1:146856287-147159318 GCF_049243985.1 Paroedura picta | reverse complement strand
TGGGCCACTATGGGCAGCTATGTCTATCCCAACTGAAGTGCACCCGGCGTATAAGACCCCACTTGGAGGCATGTTTTTCAGGGGGGGAAAGTAGTCTTATACGCCAGCAAATACTGTAAGTCACGTGTGCCTAGAGCTGCCAGCTCTGGGTTGGGAAATACCTGGAGATTTTGGAGGTGGAGCTAGGGGAGGGATTTTAGCAAGGTATAAAGGCCACATCCACCCTCTAAAGCAGGGGTAGTCAACCTGTGGTCCTCCAGATGTCCATGGACTACAATTCCCATGAGCCCCTGCCAGCAAACGCTGGCAAGGGCTCATGGGAATTGTAGTCCATGGACATCTGGAGGACCACAGGTTGACTACCCCTGCTCTAAAGCAGTGGTTCTCAACCTGGGGATTGGGACTCTTTTGGGGGTTGAATGGCCGTTCCACAGGGGTCGCAGTGGGGCAAACAGCTTGGCTAGGGGTGGCATCATCCATACAACAGCCTTGTGGGGTAGATAGAGACAGAACATTCATGCAACAGCGGAAAAGAGTGAGATCGGCATGGTGGGACAAGAGGCAGAGCTGAACTGAGAAATCCCAGAAAAAAATGAATTTATATACAATTGTGAATAATGGATTTTCATGCCATTGGTCTGTTTTGGTTTAATTTCTTGCATAATTGTATGGTTGAGGGTCACCACAGCATGAGGAACTATATTAAGGGGTTGCAGCATTAAGGTTGAGAACCACTGCTCTAAAGTGACCATTTTCTCCAGGCGGCTGGAGATGAGTAGTAATCCTAGGAGATTTCTATCTGCCACCTGTTATTTGGCAGCTCTTCATGTGCCCCACACCAGGAATACCTGAATTTCAAGGGACTGGCGAGACATATTGCAACAAGATACACTACAACAAATGAGGAAGAAGTCTTGAATGGTAAGCAAACGGCCACTAGCAGCTGTCCTGACTATTGTGTTAATACCCAGACCCCTCATAGCTCTGAGGGGTAGCAAAAACAAACACTTTTCCATAATTTTCCAAATGCTGATTTGCAGTACACTATCTTGCAGACTCCACCCTCTCCATGCCACTGTTTTTACCAGCTTGATTTTTTCTTTTCAGGTTAAGCTGAACAGAGTTTGAGTCCTTTAAAGCCACCAAAGTTTTATTCAAGTTTCAAGCATTTGTGTGCACACACACTTTTTTAGATACAATGAAGTAGAAATTACCAGTCCATACATATAGGTAGAGGGTGAGCAGGAAAATAGCATACAGCATAAAGACAATGTTTAACAGATCTAAGAAACCTGTTTAACAGATTTAAGAAACCTTTAATAGTCTAAGTGCTGGTGCCATTGCAGCAACCTACTCAGTTCTTTGAAACCACCAAAGACGAGGGAAATGATGAGATGCAAAGTTATTTCCAATCCAAAATTCGGGGCAAGCATAGTAATCCAGTCCAAGAAGTCAAGGTTTTTAGGCAAGGAGTTTGCATCCACACCCCATAGTGTCCCTAGAGAAGCTTTATAGTTAAAATGCCAGATGCTGAGACTCAATCCTACAACAACTCATCATCACTTTCAGCAGGTAGCTATCATCTAGCCGTAAGGTAAGCGCTTCTTCTTTTAGCCTGCAACTCCTCTCTAATAGAACCTGTGCCTTTGTTTCTGTAATGATGGCTGGTGATCCTGAGGGGCTGGAAACAGGTAGCTGGCTTTCATCTGCTGGATAAGATCTGGGGGATGGAGGTGACTGTACAAGCTCTCAGCTGTAAATCTTTGCATGTTAGTACCTCATTCTCTTGAAATTTGCTACCTCTGGTCTGCCTATGCAACCCTTTTTTCCTCTGAGGAGTCCTCAACCTTGCTGAGTCTTGGTTGACCCAAGACAAAACCAATATCCCTGTTAAGTCCTGGGGATTCCATTGTTTTGAATGTTGTAATAATTTGAAACTCAGCAATTTCCTTGTCTAGTCTGTTGCTGAAATTCCTTTGCAATAACACAACTACTTTGAGGTCACCCATTGAATATCCTGGAAGAGATAAAGTGTTTGACCACAGGTTTCTCAGTTTTGTGATTCTTTTTTTTATAGCAGAATTTTTATTTTATTTTCCAAAATTAAAGATGGTACAGTACGAATAATCTACATTATTAATACAGAAAAAAATAGGTTATGCTCTTCGTTTGATACACTTAATTCCCTGTTTCAGTCCCCTTTTAAATTATTTTCTTAAGTAATTCAGATAAGGGCCCCATTGTTTTTGAAAGGCCTCTTCTGTTCTTCCATTAACTATCAGTGTCAGTTTGGCCATCTTGGCAAAGTCAGCTAGTTTGTTCAACCAGTCTTCTATCGAAGGTAGTTCTTGCGTTTTCCATTTCTTGGCAAATTCTAGTCTTGCTGCCGTTGTCGCGTAGAAGAATAAGCTTTGTGTGTGAGTTGGGAGGCACTGCGAAGGTATACTTAATAACATAGATTCAGCTTTCATAGGAAATCTAAGACCCCACATTTTCTGCATAATGGTGTGTATTTTTGCCCAGGACTTGTAAACCTTTTCACATCTCCACCACATATGAAAGAAAGAACCTAGTTTATCATCACATTTCCAGCATTTATTATCACAGTTTTTAGCAATTTTGGCGATCACTTTTGGTGTCACATACTACATGTAAAACATTTTATACCTATTTTCTTTAAGTATTTGACTATTAGTATACTTAGGTATTCTAGACCATACTAGTTCCCATTGTTCCATTGTCACATTTGTCTCAATATTTTGCATCCATTTAATCATACATGGCTTAACCCGTTCCGTTTCCGTCTCATACCTTAATAGCAGTTTATATATTTGGCCCTGCAAGTGAGGCTTGTCTTGGATTACCAAATTTTCAAATTCTGGTATTGGAGCCTCAAGATTTAACGGTTGCTGAAACTCTGCTTTGAATCTAGATAGTAATTGGTTATACTCTAACCATTGAATTTCTACTCCTTCTTTCTTTATTGTTTGCATATCTTTAAACTTGCCGGTTTTTAATATTAAGTCTTTGTACTGGAGACAAGTCAGCCTTTTCTGTTGAGCTTTACCAAAGCATGCTTCAATTGGCGATTTCAATATTGATGGTGCTGGAGATAGTCTTTTATTGTATCTTGACCATACGTTCAAAAGTCCACTAATCCAGGTGTTTGCTACTGCTTTTTGTTTTTGTTTTCCTGCTGGCCATAGTCTTTCATGAAAGCTGTTACCCATGGTTTTTCTTTCAAATACCAGTTCTCTTGAATGCTGTTCCCGTACCCAGTCCACTATGTATGTAAGTGCTGCTGCATCTTTGTATAGTTTTAGATTAGGAACACCTTGACCTCCTCTCTCCTTCACGTCTTGAAGTATTTTAAAAGCAACTTGGCCTTTTTCCACTCCAGATAAATTTATTGATCACTGAATACCATTTTCTCAGCGTTTTCTCCTGGATCTCTATTGGTAACATTTGGAACAAAAAGTTAAATTTTACTTCTCACTTCTGACTGCAGAACTTCAAACTTGTCATCTGCTCCTACTCTCCAGCCTTCCAGTTTTTCAATTTTGTCGTTGTGCTCTTTTAGTTGTTTTATGTTTCCATCTACAAGTGTTTTTATTCCGTCTATTCTGTCTGAGAGTTCTTTCTTGGAGTCTTGTATTTCTTTGGAAAGTTCCTTGGATTGTTGTTTGAGCGCTTCTTCTGTATATGCTTTTAATTCCTTGCTTTGTTTCTCCAGGAGGCGGGCTATTTTTTCCATATCTATGCTTTCTTCTTCTGAGATTTCCTCCAACTCTTCTTGATCTAGTTGTGACTTCAATCTTTCTGATTCTTTTTCTTTTTTCTTAATTCTTTTTGCTCTGGCAGCTGTTGACATATCCTTCTTTTGTCTCCAAAAAGCTGCCATGTCGACCTTTAGTTTCTTTTTTGGCGATCTGTCAGCCTTTGGGAGTTGTCTATCTTTTTTTTCAGACATACATCGAATATAGATTGTGTTAGTCGGCAATTGGTTATATCACCTGGTATGTGTCACTTTTAGAGTTCTATTATTACAAAACACTATTATGTCAACATATATTACGATATACCCAATATGCTTTACAGCCAAGTTAAAGAAGAATAATTATATCGGTATTCTACCCTCCAATCCTGCAGTGCCTCCTTGATGTTCCAACTTTGCTTCGGTTTTTCAACCCTTCTTGTCTGCAGCGTTACAACTTGTCCCCCTCTACTCAAGTGATTTCGGCAACAGATGGAGGGCTTATTCCGGTTATCTACACCTGCACCTTAACATGTCAGGTGACCCTAGAAGCAAGGAAAGATAAGAATATATTAGGTGTGGTTTAAGAGAACAAAAAAGGAAAAAAGGGGGGAAAAGGGGGGGGAAGCGAGTCAGAGGCTGAAAAATTGCCAAAGAAAAAGGTTTAAAATTCAAAAAGAAGAGAAAAAAGAAAAAAAAGAGTGAGAGAGAGAAAAAAAATAGACCAGTCCTGGGGCAGTGACTACCGCCTTTTGTTTTTGAGAGAAAGAGAAAAAATAATGGTAAAATAGAATAGAAAATGATGATGATGACAAAAAGGCAATGTGCTAAGAATACCAGCAACAGAAAAAAGAAGAGGAATGAATGCTCTGTTGCAGTTTTTTTTCTTTTTAAGCAATCAGCAAACAAACCAAGCAGCTTCTTTATACTTTAGTCCACCAGATGGCAGCAAGGTCCTAATACTTTGTCAGTCTCTCCGTATAAAACTTGGTAGGAAAATTCAAAGTCCTGAGGGAACAACAAAAGAAAAAGGAAATACAGAAATAGAAATAGCACTCCAGGTAAAATTTTGCCTCTTGCACAGCTTCTCTCTGATCACTGAAGCTGTCAGTGGGAAACCGAAACTATTTTCTTCACCAGATGTCAGCCCGTCGCTCTGATGACGTGTTGAAGCTTTCCCAAGCCTGAGTTCTCGTTCTGGCAAGCAGCTCTCGCGTGGCCCTTGTATCTACATTCCAATCTCCGTTTGTAAACAGTGGCGAGGGGATGTTCTAATTGTGTTAACCCCTTTTCTACCTCCTCTCCCTTATCTTCCTGTTACTCTGGCTTGCTTAGATTAGAGAAAGCAGCTTTCAACGCCAGGAGTTTGTTCCAAGGGGAGGGAGTGTCGGGGGAAAACCCCACTCACTGTTTGTAGGCTCGATCTGAAGTCTGCCAGTTGTTTTCACTCTGGAGTTATTGTGAGTCGAAGAGTCTTGCAGGGAAATATCCAATTAGCTTTGTATATTAAAATAAAGAGCTTTGTAGATTAAAGTGTAAAGTTAAAGGAAAAGACAGAAGCTTTAAAATGGCAGGAGCACTTTCCTGACTCTGTTCACACTGAGCTTGTGGTCCATGGGATATTAAATTCCCTGCGGATCAGAGCGGCCCCAGAGATTCACAATTCCTGGATAGATAGTGGGTGGGTTAGCGTACCCAAAACCCGTTTCTGTCAATCACAGCAGCGATTGACCCCTCAGTGGAACAGGAGCTCGAAGTATTTGAGCTATCCAAGTGCCATGTCTCCGCCCCCCCCCCTCGTGATTCTTGACGTCAGATTTGTGTCCATGTATCTTTTGGTGAAGGGTTTTATTTATTTGATGATCTTTGTACCGCCCTCCCAACCAGCCAACTCAGGGTGGTTCACAGCATTCTATATAAAACAATTAAACTGTGTGGGCTTTGAATTTGTGCAGTGCAAATTAGTGCCATAATGGCCACTTACCAGCTATTTATATGGAAGCGTATGACAGCATAGACTGATTTATTATCTGAAAATAAGTTCTGTAGATTGAGGTGACCAAGCTGTCCAGACAACACAGGGAGGCATGCTGCAAACATGTCAGTCCACTCTATAGCTTCTGCTGTCACCTTGCATCACTTTGCATGGCTAAAAGCCACAGGTTTTCCATCAGACAAGAACCAAGGCTTTTGAAGGCAATTCTCTCTTCTCATCCAAAACTGCCTTCATCTGTGAACTTTGCTGTCAGGCTCGTTCCTTTTGTTTCATCCTGGGAGGAGATTACATCTGCTTCCTCGGTCCTTTCCATCATTAGAGATGAATACAGGGAATTTTGCCTAAGGTTGCCTCCAAGTTTGAACTCTCTCTGATCTCCCTGCCTGCCTTTTTCAAACTTATCGACATGAAAAAGCACTCTGTGCATTGAAACCTAAAAGGGCTTTATTGTACTATTTATGTTGTACTAAATGTTTTTGCAAGGAAGACTTGCTGCTTATTTTCAAATGAAGGGTGCTTGCACTCGAAAGCTCACGCCTTGAATAAATCTTTGTTGGTCTTAAAGGTGCTACTGGACTCTGATTTTATTGTTGCTGCTTATTTGTCATACAGGGCCTCATAAGGGCCCTACTTTGTCCTCCCAGATGATTTGATGCTGGGTTGTTCAAACCATTAAACTGTATTATTGACATATCGGTGTTACCTGTCCTCTCCATATAAAAGCTCATTCCATCAGGGCTTTCAGTACATCAGGAGCCTTTCTCCATGGTGTTATGATTAACATCTGTAGAGCAGTGATTTGGTCTTCGACTGACACATTCACCAAGCATTACTCTGTGGACATTGACGATTGTCAGGAGTCAGCTGTGGGGAAAGCAGTCTTACATTTGTTTGACTACATGATACGCTTTCCCCTATCTTGGCTCACCCCACCTCCATCGGTAAGCAATTTGTGACATCCCAAATGTGGGACTACATAGAAGACTGAAGATGAAAATTGGGCTGCATTTACCTGTAACTTGTTCATTGAGCTGTCTTCAGTGCAGGCAACACAATCCCTCTCTCTTGCTCCACTGTTTTTGACTTCTGGTGGCTTAGAAGAACTGAGATAAAATGGTACTCCTCCCTCATGGTAAATGGCTTTTGGGGTGGGAAAACACTGCATGCACGGGGGAGGGACCCTTTACAGCTCTAGAAAGGTAGAAAGCTCTCTCCCAACTGACCTGCACTTGCACTGTCCCAGATGTATACCGCTGTGGAAGACAATTCAATGAACAAAAGTTAGAATCATAGAATCAGAATTGGAAAGGTCATCCACGGTCATCTAGTCCAACCCCCTGCACAATGTAGGAACTCACAACTACCTACCCACTGATAATGACCCCAATTTCAAAAAAAAATTCCATCTAAGCATCCAGAAGAAGTTCCTGACAGAGCGGTTTCTCAGTGGAACAGGCTTCCTTGGGAGATGGTGGGTTCTCCATCTTGGGAAATTTTTAAACAGAGGCTAGATAGCCATCTGACGGAGAGGCTGATTCTGTGAAGGCAAAGGGGTGGCAAGTTACAGTAGATGAGCGATTGGGATGTGACTGTCCTGCATAGTGCAGGGGGTTGGACTAGATGACCCATGAGGTCCCTTCCAACTCTATTGTTCTTTTGTTGTTGTTATGTGCGAAGTCGTGTCCGACCCATCGCGACCCCATGGACAATGATCCTCCAGGCCTTCCTGTCCTCTACCATTCCCCGGAGTCCATTTAAGTTTGCACCTACTGCTTCAGTGACTCCATCCAGCCACCTCATTCTCTGTCGTCCCCTTCTTCTTTTGCCCTCGATCGCTCCCAGCATTAGGCTCTTCTCCAGGGAGTCCTTCCTTCTCATGAGGTGGCCAAAGTATTTGAGTTTCATCTTCAGGATCTGGCCTTCTAAAGAGCAGTCAGGGTTGATCTCCTCTAGGACTGACCGGTTTGTTCGCCTTGCAGTCCAAGGGACTCGCAAGAGTCTTCTCCAGCACCAGAGTTCAAAAGCCTCAATTCTTTGACGCTCGGCCTTCCTTATGGTCCAACTTTCGCAGCCATATGTCTATTGTTCTATGATTCTATTATTCATATCCAAGTGATCCCTTCACCAAAAATCTCTAGAATCCAGCCTGGGCTGTATTACATTACATGTAAGTGCAACCCTATTTAACTCTTGCTACATTGTCTTATAATAAGGTAATATGAAGATGGGCACCATAAAATGGCTGACTAGATTTATTCAGGAATTATCATTAACCTACACAACTATGTATTTTAGATATAATGAAAAAAAAAAGAGGTTTTGCCCTTATACCTACAGTTGCATGGAATGACCAATTTGCTCTGATCAGAGATTTGCAGAATAAAGAAGAAAAGGAATTTATTCCCAAAGGAATTTATTCCCAAAACATTCACTGATAGTACATTCAAGTAGCCACACCAGATTGGACAAATGTTCCTTAAAAAAAAAAAACACCACAACCTGTTACCCAGTTCATGCTAAAATTGTGGAATAAAGAGGCACATGAATCGGGAGAATGAGGCCCAAGCAAATAGGCAAAGGACCTTAAAACACTCTTAAATATTGTTGGTTCATGGCCATAGAACCACAATTACAAAAAAATGTAAAACATTTTATTGACTTTTAAGAAATTGTGTTAAAACTTGGGCAAACATTTCAAATCGCATTTTATTCTCAACGTTTACAACAATTCCATTTACGAAGCAGGCCATAACTCATGTTCCTTCAGGCCTCTAACTATCTAAAGGCCCTTGGCGCCCCTTCATTTTTTCAGGTGGGAGTGAAGGCCTGGCAAGCGAGGAGCCCAGAGCTCAAGAACTAAGAATGATCCAAAGACGCCTGCCATTTCTCCAGGGAGTGTGGGGAGAATGCATTCTTCACATAAGGCTTGGAAAGGTCAGAAACAACATCGCAGAGTACCTTGCACCAAATAAGACCAAAGATGGCAGCACAGGTCCCTGGTTGTTAGGCATTAGGCCCAGAGAAAAAGTAACCATCTGATTGCACTCAACTCTGATGCCAGCCATACTGAAGTGTATGGAATAAAAACATACAATCTAATTTAGCCATATAGCACAAAAACAACAGTAAAAATGTTAATTTTTCAGAACAATTAAAAATCTCTTGCCAGTGTTGCCATATTTCTAATCTAACATTATTATTACTATGAAAGCCTACCCACAGGATGCTTCAAGCTATCAAAAATATTTTTGGGTGGGGGAAAACAGCAGTGATCTTCCTGGCTACCTAGATAGTCAGTATTAGTTTGGCTTTTAAAAAGTGGCATACATTTGTGTGTGACTTGCTATACACCCTCCTATGTAAAAGAGATTCTATGAGAGCTTAGCACTTTATAGAAATTCAAACAGAGTTGGCTTTTTGTTCACAACCTTAAAATAATTTAATCCAGGATAGTTTCACAAATCTCACTATGAAACTACCATGTCAATAAATGATTTTAAGGATTGCAGAAGTCTAAATGGAGCTAAATTCAAGGGCACATACCCTTAGGGCAGGAAAGTGATGTGGGAAGACGGATGGTGCAACAAAAATCAAAGACGATGAAAAAGTGATCATGCCAACTTCCTGCAGAGAATGAATGTGTAATATACAGGTGTGGGGAGTTCTGAAGAGTACAAGTTTTACATGAAATACAAGTATAAATATACTGAAGACCATATTTCCCACCTGGTGCTCATCATCACATATTAAAAGTACATTTCAAGGTTAAACTTAAAGTTGGTTTCATAGCTTGTGCTCCAGCCAAGTGTCTGTCTCTTCTCAGTATCTAGCTCTCTGCCTGAGAGTCAGGTCTGTAGGAGGTAAAAAGATACCAAGCAGATGGCAGAAGAGGTGCCCTCTAGTCCTTCACCCATTATCTCTTGCTGCTTCGCCGTGTCTCTTTGCCATTGCTGACTGGGTTGGATGAGGAACTAGTCCCCAATGACCCTCCGCTCTGGTGGTTGGGCTGACTCCGGGTGATGCGACCACTGGTGGGATGGGTGGGGACACTTGGAGCGTGTGTGGAACTGCTAGCAGTGATCAATCCATTGCCATTCTGGTTGTCAGAGGCTTAAAAACAAATATAAAAGAAAACCCTGGGGGCTAAGCCATTCATTTTTTCTGGGATACATTAAAAAATATATAGATTTAGTTCTAAATTGGTTAGTAACTGCAATAATTGGATGAAATGCATTTCAGATAAATGCTGACTGTGTAGAATATGGAATACTCAAAATTTATTATCAACATCTGATGTCAGATTAGTTGAAGGGAGAGGAACAAGCAAATGTTTTTTGAGAAATGAGAAGAAACCTGTGGAAAGTTCAAAAGAAAAATATATTTCTGTTGATGAGATTCTTTGAAAATGCCAGTTTAAAAAAACCGTGCGAGGATGGAGTCTTTTGCTTAAAATGTTGCAATGGTTCAGTGATGTAGTTAGGACTAAAATAAAAACATTCTGCCTGGCTAATTAATTAATTTTTCAATTTGTAACCTGCCCCTCACAAAGTCTCAGGGCAGCTACAAAGGAAAGGATTTACAGAAACCCATAAAATAGAATAAAAGTAGAATAAAAATATAAAATAGTGTAAAATCCCCATACAGCTCCTCAATAAAAAACAGTCAACCCCACATTGTTGGTCCCAGCATGGGTGAACTGGGCGACCTGGGGAGAAGATGATAAATTCCTACACCATGAATAGTGGGGGCAATATACATACATCAATACATATGAATAAATGCAGTCATAAGTATGTGTGTAGGGGAAGAAGGCCCAGTAATAACTGCTACATTCAGTAGGTGCATATAGCAAGACAATAAATCTTCCTAACCTGCTCTTGGCTAAATAAGTCATGAGGCGCATCACTCACCTGAGAGGTCTTAGCACTGCTAAAGAATGCTGCCTACCTGCTGTTGCCGAGGAAGAGGGGCCTGGCACGGTTTGGGAGGCTGCAGGCGCTGAATTGTCATTCTGCGTCTGGGGAAAACAATCAAGATTATTCACATATTCTGTCAAATGTTCTATCTGGCTCCCTGAGACTCTAGGTGGATCACAAAATACAGGAAACAATTCAGTCAGCAGCAAGATCAGCAGCAATGCGGGAACAATGCAAACCAAACCATCAAAGGTGTGCCGTACCATAACTAATGTGGAAAGTGGGTGGCCTTTGTAGCAGGATAGTACAAACAATAAACATTGCAACAGACTACAATCCTGGTCCCTTATAAAAGTACCCTCTAGGATTGTTCCATTATATTGCAGTTCTGATCCCTTCATAAAAAGCTCTGATTTACACATTCCTTGGAAGTATGGAAGCCATCTTGATGGTAATCTTTCAAAAGTATGATGGGAACCAATCTGATGGATGGATACTATAAATAGGCTGGTTCTGGCACCATCAGAGCAACCAAATCCATAACCAGAGAAGGCACCTGCATTTTTAAAAAACTGCACAGGAAAAAAAATTCAGTGCAGATTCTTCTCACTATAGTACCATGATGGAAAAAGCCACACTCGGTGAAACTCTATGTACAGTGCTGCACTTAAAATAATAGATGTCCTTCCTAAATTGTGGACCTGGTAAATCTATAGGTTTGGTTTCTAAAGCGTTGCCCTGGTACCCAAATCTTCCTTTTTGCTTTCATTCTGAGCTCTGGTAAATCTATCGGCAGGATATTCCAAGGTGTAAATAAGCGTGGGAGAGAAAAGAGGAGCTAAGGGCCCTGTCGGAGCTCTCGCAGGTCTGCAAAGCCTGTAAAACGGACCTCTTTCACCAGGCTTTTGGTTGAGGTTGGGGGCCAGGATACTGACTGGGTCCCTCCTCCCTCACCATGTGGAGGGAAGTGTGGCAGGTGTTATCCAATGAGCTGCAGGAAGGGAAAGAAGGGGGGTTGGGGGCTGGGAGGGCTGTATTGTGTTTTTAAGCTGTGATTTTACTGTGATGCAACCCACCTCAAGCCAGCTGGTCGGGAATGGTGATCAACAAACTCAAGTATAAATAAAACAAAATAAACAAATAGCAGGTGTTAATAGGAATCAGATGAAGGAATGTCTGTCACAGGGGTCTGTCAGCAGAAAGAAAGCTAGGACTTCAAGAATACCTAGGGCCATTTCGCACGGCTTCAAAATAGCACAATGGTTGCTAATTGGAAACGCTACTAATTTGCCATAACCCACGACGTCGTAGACAATCTGCAACAATCCTGAAACCGACCCGCAAAAAGCGCTTCGTTGTGGCGCTTTCAGGGGAATCCAGAAAAGTGGATTCACCCTCCGGATAGCGATACACTCCTGCAACCAATCTGCAACAGTAGCGCTAAAGACCTGTGCGTTACCATTGTTGCTGGTTCTTCAAAGTCCCTCCCCCTGGCTCTCTCCTCCAAACTTCCGGCGAAGCGATCGCCATTTTTTTTTCTCCGAGCGAGCGGGGATAAACGCACCGGCGAGCCTCTTTCTGTTTAGAGGCTTCCCTGGCTTCAGTCCTTCACCTTTAGTCACTAAGCACAAACCACTTAAAAGCCCGTTTGCTGAAATAAAGTCCCTTTATTTTTTACACATAAATTCAGCCGAAAATCGGGCCCGTGAGAAGGGGGGGGGGGAATTTTTTTTTATCACTCGAGGCAGCGTGCAAACTATCATACAATCAAATGACAGCTCACATTAGGCAGCTGGATGGGTCTCTCCGTAGCAACGAATCTACCTAGATTCGTTGCTATGGGTCTGTTTTTTTTTTTAAAAACCTTTCTTAAAGGGAAAGGGGCTGTTTGGGAGCATGCTAACGGCTGCCCATTGGCTGCTTGACGGCCAGGGGCGGGACGAGCTTGGCAATAGCGCTTCCTTTCTAGTGATTTCTGCCGAGACCGAAAGCCTGTCGGAAACGCTAAAAAACGCAACTGATTCCACTACAAAGGCAGGTATGCATAACGACGAATTCCACTATTTTAAATGGCGATTTTTCATTCCGCAAACAATTTGCAACAAAGATCCCCGTGCGAAAAGGCCCCTAGTTTTCAAGAATACCTAGTTTTCAACAGAAGATACAAGGGCACCCTGTGGTGGAATAAAGAACACCCCAGGAGTGGGAAAGCCCATGGAGACATCAGATACACCCACAATTTGAGCCATACTTGCTTTGCTTGTCAGCGTCAACTAAGGCTGTCCCATTATACTCACATTTTTGTTTTGTGACTGCTGGGCCACATACTCTGGGTTTGGCTCACTGAAATTTGGCACTTCAGAATAAACCATACAAAATCTGTGGTGGGAGAGAAAGTGGTCAATGGAGCAGCAGATGCATTGACCACACCTTTCCCTCTTTTGCAAAGCATGCAGTATGTTAGCAGCAAGGTACAGGCATCACATGCTAACTACTGGCAGTGATAATAGTACCGAGAAATGCCAAGAAATGCCACGTTTCAAATCCATTTTAGACCTGGATTTGCCAGACATCAGTAGATGCAAAATGTTTAACTGTAGTCTTTTCACTACAGGTTATTGTAAATTTGGTTTATGGAGACACAAGCTCAGAAGTGTCAGAATCATAACGAGACATTGTGCAAACTTATTTAGGCTATGCTGTCAGAGTGATATGGACGAAAACCATTCAGTACATTACTAAAAAGGAAAGTGAGTGACAGAGGTGGGGAGCAACAATTCTGCCAGTGAATTTCTATTAAGGGTAAATTTCTATTACACTTTGATTAAAGGCAAGAGCCAACTCCAGTAGCACCCAAGGCACTAGACACCCACATTTGCACAGGTGGGGGGGAAAACTGCAGGAAAATAGTACTGTGGGATTTTTTCATATTGCAATTTGGGAACTCTGGGACTAAATTGTAAGGGGGAGTGATACTCAATTTACCTCAGAATGCAAAGTCACAATATGTAATCCAAATGGAACACTTCTGAGGTACGGTATCTATTCTACAAAATAGAAGAGCACTACAGAATTTGAAATTCAGGGGTGTCAATTTTGTTTAGCATAGCACTGTACAGGTTGTGGACCATTGTTATGTAGCTATGGACCTTTATGGTTCTGAAGCCAGACCAATCTCTCAGGATTCAGAACAAATACCAACTAAACTGAAAATTTTACCACAATGTAAACTACATACAAACACCACAGATATATTTTACCCTGGAAGTCTGGGGGAGCTCATTCCACTACTTCAGGGTAGACGACATTCTCTGTAACATCACTATTGCTTCGCCAAAGCTAGGCTTTGCATCTGAACTAACCAAGCCCACCTACCCAACTCTTGAAAGCAACCCTGGGATAAGCTATAGGTCTTACTCTCCAACTTTCTGCAGATCTCCTCCACGTCCAGTGTATAAAGTCAGGCAGCCTTTGAAAATTGATGCATACCTGGATAAGGAAAAACCTTTAGTTAATGTCAGCAGCACAAAAGATCTCCAGTATGGCGTATATTTATTTATTATTATATTTATATCTGATTTTGGTTGCCCTTGTGGCATTGCATGGGTGACTACACATGTTAACTCACCTGATTTAAATTAATTGAGCTTCTGCTAACTCACCTGATTTAAATTAATAGAGCTTCTGCAGTCCTTCAGAATAATGCATGCAGTCTGAGGACAGTTTACAGTGCCTGCCTAAGCTGTTATACCTGGCTAAGAGTGCCGAAGTCAACAGGCTTAGGAAGCATGCAAATTTGCTTAGGGTGATATGGTACAAGTGTGCTTTCAGTCTCATTGAAATTGTTAAGACTTAAAACACACTTGACTTGTTCTCACATGGGCTCAACATGCTTGCAGGGAAACAAGCAGGTGCCCAGTTCATCATAGCTGGCTTTAGTCTAGAGAAAGGCAAAACTGTTAATTTACCAGGGCCTCAAGGCTCACAAAGGGTCCACTCTTCTACCGTTTTCACTCTGAACTTCAAGAGTGCTCCATGCGAGAGATTCCTATTTGCACAACCTACATCTTTCAGGTTAGGGGACCCATTGCCAGAGCCCCCCCCCCCCGCCAATTATGAATGCAACACTGTGTTCTGGATTATTTAAAACACAATAATAAAATAGTTAAAGGTAAAGGCTTCAGCTGAGAAATATTCTTAAAATTATGCTTATCTACACCAGAATATGTATTCAGAATGCTTGCTTGGTTATCCAGAGCAGGCTGGGAAGAGGAAATGGCCCTGAAATAAGCCAAGCTTAGCAGCCCTTTGAGCATTACAGCGGCTTAGCAGTGCCAGCGATGGGCATTAACTCATCCACGACTGCCTGCAATTACTACTGCCAATTATCAGAGCCAAGGGGCCCCTGAGAGATTGGCAGAGTAGCTGGGGCTTTGGCTACCAGAGGACCTCTATGTCAGTGGCTCACTGGGAAATTTCCCCATGACCTAAATGGTCAAACTGCCCCTCTAGATTACTATGGCAGGGAGGGAAAGTGCTGCACACAATTATTATTATGATTATATTTTTATTTCTAGGCCGCCCCTCTCTGGTAACACCCTTGTGGCAGCTCAAAACTATAAAACTTCATACAAGATAACATTTGCATCTAGTAATCAATTTAAGCCAGTCTTAAATAAAACCAAACAAACATGCTCCATCACTAAGACCTGGAGACAGATGGAACAAATGAGAGCACGTGAAGAGAGCTACTGGGGAGTGTTGCTGCTGACCAGGTGAGGCTACTGTGCTGACTGGGTGAGGTGATTGCTGGGAGGATTAAAAAGGGCTGCTCCTGGGCTCTTGGCCTGTGGCTCTTAGCCTGGGGTTCTTGGCCGAGTAATTAGAATCAGTAGATTATATTTCCCTAGTACTTGCACTGCCTAGAACTTACAATGGATCTCCAGGACACTCATCCCATCATCTGCAGTGAGTGTGACATGATTGCCTTCCTCCCAGAAGACAAGATGGACTACATCTGCCTCAAGTGTAAACTGGTAAGACTTTTGGAGGAAAGGATTAGGGGATTAGAAGACAGTATTATTACTCTGACCCAAAGTAAGAAAGGGGAGGAGTTCATAGACCACAGCTGTGCAACTCGGAATAAAGAGGATACAACCAGTCCTGAAGAGGATAAGGAGATTGACCTCACTACGGAGCCTCTGCAGACAGTTCTGAAAAAGACTCAACGGTGTAGAGTGCGATGGTTCTTGGGGCCTTTGGAGCTCCAGAATAGATTTCAGGCCGTTGCATAAGAGGTGCAAGAGTCAACAAGGGAAGAGGTCCCAAAACAAAGTCTAAGACAAAGTGAAGAGGCCACGGGGATAGAAGGAAATGGAGTTAAGAAGAAAAAAAAAAAGGAGTGTACTGGTAATTGGAGACTCCCTGCTAAGAGGAATAGATCGCCATGTGGCTGGGCCCCACCCCCTAACCCGAGAGGAGCAAATTTGGAAAACTCAATGTCCACAGGATTGGAAAAGGTCAGTTTACATTCCAATCCCAAAGAAAGACAATGCCAAAGAATGTTCAAACTACCGCACCATTGCAATCATTTCTCATGCTAGCAAAGTTATGCTCAACATCCTACAAGCTAGGCTCCAGCAATATGTGGACCGAGAACTTCCAGAAGTACAGGCAGGATTTCGAAGAGGCAGAGGAACTAGAGATCAAATTGCCAACATACGCTGGATCATGGAGAAAGCTAGGGAGTTAAAAAAAAAACCATCTACTTCTGCTTCATTGACTATGCTAAAGCCTTTGATTGTATGGAGCACAACAAATTGTGGCAAGTTCTTAAAGAGATGGGAATACCAGAGCATCTTATTTGTCTCTTGAGAAACCTATATGCAGGTCAAGAAGCAACAGTGAGAACCGGGCATGGAATCACTGATTGGTTCAAAATTGAGAAAGGAGTTTGGCAAGGCTGTATATTGTCACCTTGCCTATTTAACTTGTATGCGGAGTACATCATGAGAAAAGCGGGGTTAGAAGAGTCACAAATTGGGATCAAGATTGCAGGGAGAAATATCAACAACCTCAGATACACAGATTATACCACTCTAATGGCAGAAAGTGAAGAGGAACTAAAGAGCCTCTTGATGCGGGTGAAGGAGGAGAGTGCAAAAGTTGGCTTGAAACTCAACATCAAGAAAACAAAGATCATGGCATCCGGCCCTCTCAATTCCTGGCAAATAGATGTGGAAGAAATGGAGGTAGTGACAGATTGTATTTTCCTGGGCTCCAAGATCACTGCAGATGGGGACTGCAGCAAAGAAATGAAAAGACGCTTGCTCCTGGGGAGGAAAGCTATAGCAAATCTAGACAGCATCCTAAAAAGCAGAGACATCACCCTGCCAACAAAAGTGCATCTAGTCAAGGCTATGGTCTTCCCAGTTGCAATGTATGGCTGTGAAAGTTGGACCATAAGGAAGGCCGAGCGTCAAAGAATTGAGGCTTTTGAACTCTGGTTTTGAATTCAGACTTTTGAACGCTGGAGAAGACTCTTGCGAGTCCCTTGGACTGCAAGGTGAACAAACCGGTCAGTCCTAGAGGAGATCAGCCCGGACTGCTTCTTAGAAGGTCAGATCCTGAAGATGAAACTCAAATACTTTGGCCACCTCATGAGAAGGAAAGACTCCCTGGAGAAGAGCCTAATGCTGGGAGCAATTGAGGGCAAAAGAAGAAGGGGAGGACAGAGAATGAGGTGAATGGATGGAGTCACTGAAGCAGTAGGTGCAAACTTAAATGGACTCCGGGGAATGGTAGAGGACAGGAAAGCTTGGAGGATCATTGTCCATGGGGTCTCGATGGGTTGGACACGACTTCACACCTAACAACAACAAAAATGTCTTTAATGCACTTCTGAATTCTGAAACACTACATATGTAATAATGTACTTGTCCGAGCACGTGAAGAGAAAGCAAAGAGAAGTGGGAATACATCCCATATGCACCACTAGCTCTATAGCACACATGGCTGGCTTCCCCCCCCCCCCATGAGTTCCATGCCCTTTCCCTGTGAGTTCCTTGTTTTGTGCTAAAGCCATTCTGCCCTAGGCTTTGGCTGTTCCAAGGCTGTCACCCAGAAGAATATTCAAAACAGCTGTAATGGATCAGACCAAAAATCCATCTTGCCCAACATTCTGTTTCTGCCAGTGGCCCAGCAGAAATCTCTGAGAAGCTGATCTTCAGGACATGAAGGCAATCAGTGTTGGTTCTTAGCATCTGGTGATTAGAAGGGATGAAGACTGCCCAGACTGCCAGGTTTTGTGCTGTCGCTTCAATCTTGTGGCATGGAATCAGAGAAGGGACTGAAAAGGTCACAGAGGGTCTTTTCAAAAGCCTTCACATGAATGTGCTACAGATGGTGCACAAGGAATGAAATATGCTAGCGCTGATAACTATCCATTCCCAAGCGGCAGGCTTGATCCTGCCCTGAATGCTAATGTTCTGTTCACAATTTCCAGCTTGCCAAACAACATCTCTCATTCAACCAGATGATCCTAGTCAGAGAACTAGAGCTAGAAAAACTGGGAAGAAATGTAGCTGCTATTAAAAAAAAACATTGTTCAAGGACAAATTAGCTAACTGTACAAGACTTCTTCCTATACCTATTGAAATTAATGGGATCTGACTCAAACAACTCTGTATGGGCTAACTATATTGACATAATACTTTAAAATTATGATGGTTTAGGAGCTATGAAGGAAAGTGTATGGATTATACATAGTACCACAATGGTTCTCTATTTTTAAAGCCCTAATAGAAATAAATTAGAATGCAGCAAAGCTAGTTAAAAGATCACTTGAACCTGAATGCAACTTCAACCATGATCTTTTCCTGAGCTCGCTCTCTGTGCCGGAAAATGCAAGTATTTTGTAGCAGAAGTATTTCAAAATAGAAGAAAGGTGGCTGAGTTTCTTCCTTCCATAAATACACCAATCAAATGGCCAATATGTACCATGACTGCTGGTGTGTCTATGGTGAATTATGCCCATTAGGAAATTGTGTTCATTAGGAAAAAAAAAACAAGGTTCCATGTACATCTGAGACTCAGCTTTCTTTGTTAAGTGAGTGAAATAAACTGCAGAATGCCATGCTTCCTCCCTCCCCTCCTCCCTGCAAGCCATTTTCCCTTCAGAAGGACTTCCTCTACTGAAATAAACCATAATGATCATTGTATTGGGCCAGTTGCCAAGCCATCATTCAGGTTTTGCAATCCATGGCTGAAGAGCGAGTCTTGATTAGCATTAACATCTGTGACAATAGAGCCATCTTTAGGATTAGTGGGCAGAATCTGTATACAAGGAGAAAAATCTGGGAGGTGGGAGTGTGCTATCAAGTGGTTCTAAAAGCCACGCTCAAAGGCTAACCCACATTACATCTGCAGTGACCCATAGAGGAGAAACTCATATTTGGAAAAGCAGTTCCCAGCTGAGTTTTGGCAGCTGGGGGAAAAAAACATCCCTTTCCCCTCCTTCTCCCTCCTCTCCTTCACATGCATACACAGAGATGGATGGGAAAGATGGGCAGAAGTCCACCATTTCAGCCCAGTCCTAACCATAAATAAGTCCCACTGTGTTCAACAGAAGTTGCCTCCAAGAAATTGTAAATAGGGTTAGCATCTCTAAAAGTATGGAAAAAATGCCTTGCGGTTTCAAACAGTCTTTCAGCTAACCCAAATATATCATTCCCATTCCCCATCCACCTCACTCCAACTGGAAAAATGTTCAATACCCTTTGGTGAGTCGGATGATGTCTCCTGGCTGAATGAGGTTGCCAACGTCGTCCCATACCGAGATGTTTATGCTGCCAGTTTTGTCTGCTACTTTACATGTCCGGACTTCATGGCCATCCTTCGTCTTGGTTACCCGACCTGGTAGTGAAGCAGTTACCATAATCTCATGTAATTAAGAGGATATTGCTGTTTTTATGCCGAAACAACCAGAGTTCTATCCCAGCCCCAGGCCCATGGAACCTGTTAGAAGCATTATCATTGTACTTTGTTCCAGAAATAAACAGAAAATGGAGACGAAAATGTGCTGTTAAACTGTATTGCTACACAATAACACTCAGTACAAAAGAGTAACAGGTAGAGAAGTTAGGAGTGGACTGGCTGTGGCTTAATGATAGAACATCTGCTTTATAACCAAAAAGATCCAGAGGTTGAACCAACCTAGGGATTGTCAATGTTATTGTTGTTGAATGCTGTTCTAGTTGGTATGATATTCTTATCTGTTATATTGATATTGTTCTATGTAAATGTTCTACAGTGTTTTATGTAAATCGCCCACAGCTGTAGGGAGGGGCGGTATAGAAATCTAAATAAATAAAAGGGTGATGCAAAAGTAATCTGACTGGGACCTGGGAGAGCCGCTGCCAATCAGAGCTGCCAATCTGTCCCTCTTAATAAAACAGTAAGGAGGGTTGGGGTGGGTTGAGTATGTGATCAAAACTCCCGGATTGGCCCCTTGGCCCCAGACTGACAAGCGGACGGGCCAATCGGAAGGCACAAAGCGCCTTCCGATTGGCTCCTCTCCGGGACAGACCAGAGTTCCAGCCAGTCGGGTGGGTGCAAAGCCGATGTTCTGACAGGGCCCATCCACCCAAAGGCAATCTGGAGACATCGCTACCAGTCTGCCCCTGACCACCGCAGGGAGAGGAGGTCAGTAGGGCTGCCAAGGGGGATGAGAACAGAGACTTGGACAGGCTGTTCCAGCCCTTTTCACCCCAAGGCTACTAACTGTCATGTCCAACTGCAAATTGCCTCAGAACCCTGACAAGAGTTGGCAGGAGGCTGGAGAGTGCTCTCCCTCCCTCCCCCTCCCTTCAGGCCTGCTACGAAGGAGCCTCTGACAGGCCCTGACTGAGGGGAGGGAGGCATTTCCAAAAGCAATGCAGGGGAGCCTGAGGGCATTCCTTTTGAGGGTGGGGAACTTTCCCCTTCTGCCAAACAGTTGGCTGACAGGGAGGCCACAGAAAAGCCCCTTCTCCCTTAAAATACTGCTCTGGCAGGGGGTTAGACACAGCCAAGCCATGTGTCTTTCTTCTTTGAAACTCTCTGCAGATTTGAGGCGACTGCACAGCGTTATTCTGCAGATTAAACTGTTTTTTTTCTCCTGTTTCATCTGCACAACAACCCTGTGCACTAGGCCTCAAATCTTTCCATTCAACAACTTGTGTGGGAGGCCTTAAATGTTTCTTCTCTACCACAACCCTGTCCAAAGTAGCCCTTTCTGCCTGGGGAGCTGATCTTAATATTCTGCAGGTGAGCTGTAATTCCAGGAGCTCTCCAGGCCCCACCTGAAGGTTGGCTACCCCTGGGTTGGAAATATTCCTGGAGGTTTGGAGGTAGGACTTCAAAATCGTACAATGCCTCAGAGTCCAGCCTTCAAAGGAGCCATTTTTGCCTGCAGTTGAGAGGGATTGGTGCAGGTGTATCCCTCCTGGGCTATGGGCTATGGCCAGCCCTTACCAGCAACTGTTTGTATTCTGGGGCGCAGAAAGGCAGACCAGTATCAGTCCTGTGAGTCTGGGAAGTGCAGGAAGATCTAAATAAATATTTACAGCCTGAAACTGTAAATTGTGAACAAGTAAATGGCTGGACAGACATGGGAACTAAAATGACTTTTTTTCAACCTTGGCCTGGCAAATAAAAAACCAGTGTAAAAAACCTTACTAAGGTCAAGACTACTGTGCACAGAGAGTCTTCCTTTTAGGGTTGCCAGCTTCCATGTGAGGCTCTCTACCCCACCTCATGGGGAGTCTGCTATGGGGGGAGGAAGGGAAGACGATAGGAAAATGCTTTGAGACACCTGAGGCCTGCTGGGTCACTACAGCCCATTCCCAGTTCTCTCAGACCTCTCACAGCCCCAGATAACTCACAGGTTGACTATTGTGGGGAGACAAACAGAAAAGGTATTTGTAAACTGCTTTGAGACTACTTTGGGTAGTAAACAACAGGGTATAAAAATCCGTTCTTCTTCTAAGGAGCAACCATGAAAGAAGCATGTGGGCACATAACATTTTATCAACAGTGAAAAAATGGAGAAGAAGGAACCGGGTGGACACTTGTGTACTGTGACTACCCCATGTGTATTATGGCAGAGGGGCATTTCGGTGTCTGTGGCCTAATTCACACAAGAAGGGAAATGGGAGGAATTGGATTCTATGTATTCCCCTAAGAAGAGTCTCCAGTCTGATTTTCCCTTCACATATCTGAAGACATGGCTCTGGAAAGCTCATCTGTAACTGCTATGCCACAATTCCCAAAGGTCAGTCCTCTCGCACACTCAACGAACATTCCAAAACACAGGTTCTTGACACCCATATCTCCACACCCATGCCTTCATTTGCCACCACAACCTCCCACACAACACACACATTCAACCCCATGCCCTTACAGACTGGACAACTCCTCCCCTTCCTCTTCCCACTGCCAAGCTCTAGCGCCCGTTGTATTCTTGGATACAACGGGCTTTGCCCCTAGTATATATACAATAATTCAGGACAAGGCACTTTCATATATTGAAATGCAATGTTCACTAATAAATGGAGCTAAAATATTGTGACATAAGCATTAACTGGAAATACCCAATGGTCAGGATAGGATAACCTTTTTCTGAATCCACAGACTCTCCTTCTATGCTGAAAACTGAACTCTGTGTACGCCTATACACTTAGCATGATGGGACACTAGTCAGCTTACCCAATTTACAGTGTCTTATCAGTAGGTACCTATTACAGACATCCCATAAGTACTCATACAATATCCTCACCATTTTAACTGTAAACAGAAGAAAGTCTATACACAGCCATCTTTATCTAAGAAAAATAACATCACATCACACTAGCCAGCTGTGCAAAAAGGACAAACTTAATAGAATGTCCTTGAACACATCCAACATTTCTAAATAGCAATACATGTGGGAAGTCATCCCTACTTGGATTAGGCCCACAAGTATTAACTCTATCGTCCAAATATAATTTTCTCGTCCCAATGGCTCCCTTTGCCTCGAAGGAGGAAACATACCACCTGCCTATCTATTTCCCCTACTGGGAAAAAATAATTACTCCAAGATGCCATTTGAGGTCTGAGAAAAAGGCACAAACTGATGACTATGTTGTCCTGTAGATTGCTGACTTATTCCATCTGAAGGGCTTTAACTCCATCATCTGTCTAGAAATGGTATAAAGACCTGCTACCTGGGATTTGGATGGGAGATGTTCACTGACTTACTTTGTAAATTCCCACTTCCCAGTTCACAATTCTAGTTACCACACTTTAGGACAGAGGAAAATCTGCACCAAGACTTATCATTGGCTCTAGACCTCTTAATCTCTAGCACCTATAGCCTAGAAGTGATGACTGGACTAGCTGCTAGGGGTCAAATTAGTGTTATCTACCTCCCCAGGGTATTAAATTGCCACCACTTCTGAAAGTGGCAACATGGCTAGGTCTAAGATGTGCTCCCATCCAGCTGCTGTATTAATCCTTGGCTTAATAAGCATTTTCTTTTTTAGGTAGGGGTGTAGTATTGCCCCCCATGGCTGGTTCTAGAGCTTTTTTTGCAATTGCCATACGAAGCTGTTGAGATCAAAGGGATATAAAGAAGGGCCTGGGTACCAATTTTAATTTTACAATAACAAAGGAGTGAGTAGTTGATTTCTCAATGTATTTGGCTTCTGAGCAATTATTCTGTGATTTTAAAATTTGTAAGCAACTTTCAGGCTTGTAATGCAGGAGAAAAGTGTCATGTATTTTAAATAAATAAGAAACTTCCTCTCCATACTGTAATCCCAACCCAAATCTCATACACAGAGGGTACTATTTACCAATAAAATATACTGGAAATCTGCACAGAAATTAACTGGCTTCCCTGCTATTCTGCTAAGATTTTTAAACTCAAACTAACCATAACAAGCTAAAACAAAATCACTCACCTGTCTCCAGTACAATGAATATAAGGTTTAAGTTTTTCAAGCCTGGTTTAATATCCTTCACCAAGGTATCTGCCGTCGTCATGTTCAATGCCTGTTGATTTCTGATATCTGAGTAAATTGTTTTTTTTTGTAAAACATTTTTAAAACCAGCCAGCAAAACAGCATGAATATTGCAGAACATAATAAAATCTTGTTATTGTAACCTCACTGTTTAACTTTATTTTGTGCATTCCTCTAGGGAAAAGACTATTTCATGGTCTTCATTTTTTACATATTCTACTTACTAAATGGTCCTCTGTCATCCAGTTCTTGGCCCCCAATAGTAAAACAGTTAATACCTATCATATGTAACTTGTATCACATTACCTTATCAACATAGTGTAATTTATACTCCCATTTTCACTGAGGAGAAATTTCTTCAGTTGCAAAGTTTACATTGGATCATAGCATATTTTCAGAAGTGATGCTGAGCTTTAAGTGTACCTACTTTGTATATAAATAAGACAATAAATAAGTCAAAGAGCCTAAGTTCTGATTAACATGGCCCTTCAATTTCCTCATTCATAAATCCATGAGGCAAGCAGAGTAGAAATAAAATTTGCCAGCTCATATAAATTATTATAATATAAATGACATCTCTTGAATAGCTAGGCTATATAGATATTAAAAAGACTAATATAGTGCTAATATAATAAACAAAAACATCTCACAGCTATTCCTGAAATTTAATTAGTAAACAATTATTTGTAATAATTGTTTCTGTAATTCCTCAAAATATAAATACCCACAGAGATTGTTCAGAGTAGCTCATAGAAAACATAAAGAAACATTCCCTCTGTAGCTTCATCTTTCCAGAACTTAATAGCTCAACATCCCATAATTTGAAATAATAGAAGGGCTTCTTAGCATCTTTTGGCATTAATTTAATGTGCAATACATTTTCCCAAACAGAATTCAACCAGAATTTTTGGAGCTGGAGGGCCTATTGTTTCCATCTATTAACAAAATTATTTTAGTACCGACAAGAAGGATTAAGGCAGATTCCAAATATGACAAACAACATAATGTTTAATATAACCAAAATAATATAATAAAATCAGAGTCCAGTAGCATCTTTAAGACCAACAAAGATTTATTCAAGGCGTGAGCTTTCGAGTGCAATCATAAGGTGGATCATGGTAAATATTTAACATATATCATTAATGGATCTAAAATCCCCCAAATGCTGTATTTTTGCACAGCTCCAAAAGATACAAAACTAGTACCAAATTATCAACATCTCCAATCACAATACTGTAAATTCCTACATATAATAGCCAGCCTATGTGCGGCAAGATGTCACTGAAACAAATTGTCCCTCAATCTTGAGGACATAAGTGTAGGCAAAGCAATATTCAATAACCATTTCCACTCCTCTTGTCTGAAGTTTATCTGTAAAACCCTATTCCAGTTATTTGGGTAACCAAAAGATACCTCAATATTTTAAAGCAAAAGAACAGAGATATCTGCAATAGATTCTTAAAATTATCTTTAGTCTGTGAAAAAAGAGAAGCTCACTCCAGCATCCCAAAATTAATCTAACCCCTCCCCAAAAGCAAGACATAGGCATCAGTATGATAAAATCCCCAACTGATTAAAATCATAGGATGTACAAAATCAGAATCTTTTCCTAGCACTGTTTCTACATGAACACTGACTAGACAAGCATGTATCAAACTATTCACTGAATAAGTGGACACTTATTTGTACTACTGCCCAGCGATTCAAATTATGAATGAAATATTGATTATAGTTGTTATTATTATTAAATTGGATGTTACCCATCACTATTGGCAAACTGTCTTGCAGCGGGTTACAGAATAAAACCCCAAACAATTATTATAACCGCATTAAAATATAATGCAGCGAAAAAAGCTATCTTCCCACCCTTAAGTTTTATCACATTAAAAACCCAACCACAGCTCAGTATTACGGTTATTAACAGAACTATGGTATTGGTCAGGGGTAGTCAAACTGCGGCCCTCCAGATGGCCATGGAGGATGGCAGGGGCTCATGGGAATTGTAGTTCATGGACATCTGGAGGGCCACAGTTTGACTACCCCTGGTCTTGGTCTTAATGTTAATTCAAAAACCAGCTGTAGTGGTGAGTACGTCCAGTTTAAACAGATTATTCAATATACATTTAAGCCATTTAATATTCTATCAACAATTACCTTTTTTTCAGCACAGTATCCGAAGTCTCTCTTTATCACTAGTATAAAGCTGGCTTAAAAAGAACAGGCAAAGCATCCTTGCTCAAACTGCAGTGCTGGTTACATGCCTCTGTAAGAAAAAAAGACATCTTTTCTTGTTTTTATACAGTCTTCCACCACCATTCACACCAGTGCAAAGTGTACCTCTGGCAAAGATTTGGTGGTGCACACTTCCCTTTTGGGTGAAGCAAAGGTTGTTTTGCTAATGCTAAAGGAAATGCCTCCACCATGCTCTTAGAACAGAAAGAAAAAAGGGAGACAGAGCTTCAAAAGTACAATGAAGCAACTTAGTAAATGCGCTGGTATGCATCCTTTCTCCTAAGGAACATGGATCCTGCCTATCCTACAGCATTCATGCAGCCCTTTCTTTCGAGGCACAACACACCAGAGACGAGTGAAAGCCCACATCCCCTTGGCCAACAATTCTATTACTCACTTGCGTGATAAAAGATAGCCCCCACCCACCAGCACCACTTCTCCGGTGAGGAGACCTGGCAGAACGTTTGTGGGTTGCTGACATTCCAGGAAGTGTCCTGCTGCGTTCAGAGCAGCCAATCGCGGCACAACGCTGCCGTTCAACATGCAGGAATGTTCCAATCTTTCCGCCAATTGCAAGCGGATAGAGTATTAAAGCGACAGTAACACCTCCTGGTACACGTAGGATACTCTGATCCTGATGGAATTTCCATCGATTGTGCAATATACATGACGTTCCGAGGGACTTGGGCGAAATTTATATAAATTCTCACGCATAAATCAATTTGCTAGCAGCATCTGCAGTATTTGTGCAGCCAAATCGCAGTTCATATCTTGCCATCAAGTTTCCAAAAGTTCGCCTATTACAGAGAAAGTCTCTCTCAGGGATTACTAACCTATGGCTCTAATAGCAAATGTGTCTCAGCATGAAACCAAATCTAGCTCTTCTAATGTTTATCTTAAGGTGTATTCGAAGGGTAGGTGGATTTGTAGAACAAGCAGCAGGTGAAGGGAAGGGTAGGGGAATGTTAATAGGTCTAAAGAGCTTTATAGAGATATTTTACAAAAGGAAAACAATCGAACTGAATAGCTGCTAGTAATCCAGATGTGACCCACATGCAGCTTTATGCTAGTAAACACTAACACAATTTCACAGCATGCTCTTGTTTGTATTTATTAGACATTTCTGAGATCTCATGTGTGCCCCCTTTAGTAAAGGATTCATAACCACCAGTGTTCAGGCTGCAAAAATTTTGTGGATGTCAATCAATATCAATTATACGTAATTTTAAAGGGGTTTTTAATGTATTTATTATATTTATATCCTGTCTTTCTCCTCAATGGGACCTAAAGCAGCTTCCATCCTTGCCTCCAATTTATCTACATAACAACCCTGTGAGGTAGGTTAGGCTGAGTGTGTGACTGGTCCAGGAGTACCCAGAGAGCTTCCGTGAGCAGAATGGCCCTGATCCTAGTTTGATGCTTTAACCACTATACCACACTAGCTTTGTATATTTACAAAGCCTTTTATATTCAGTTATGAAAATTGGCTTTCTTATACAGTGCTCTTGCTCTGAATTTTGATGCCATTTGGCTTTTTAATTGTAAGATTGTTGCCCCCTGAACTATATCTATTACATGTGTCTCAAAGGAACTCAGGGGAGCATTTTCTCTCACTGGTTCTCTCATTCCTCTTTTTATTCTCACAACAATCTATGTGTTAGACTAGGGAGATCCTATGCAGAATTTTTCCAGTCTAAGATAAGACAACTCAAATAAAGAGAATGCAGTCACTCTGCGTAGTATTGCATTGTCAGTGAGCTTCATAGGCGAATGAAGGTATAAATTTGGGTCTCCCTAGGCTTATTGTCATTAGAAGGAGAGATATTATGGCTAAAGCTCACATACTTTGGACACATCATGCGATCAAACTCACTAGAAAAATCATTAATGCTCAGCATGGTCAATGGCAAAAGGAAACGTGGTCGCCAAAGGATCCGCTGGCTTGACACGATCAAAGCCGATACAGGGATGACCATGAACCAACTAAAAGAAGCAGTCAGAGACAGGGACGCATGACAAAGACTTTCCTATAGAATCACTGAGGGTCGGACAAGACTGAACGGACATCATCATCATCATAATCATCAGTCTTATTGCAATGCTGCTATACTGCCTTGACCCTCAGAATGCCTTCAGCTTAATTTACTGACAAAGGACTCCATCAGATTTAGAATCAATGTAGAATTAAAAGTAGAGTTCATAGTCATACAATGCCTTGTATACAATAATGTTGTGTAGGAAATATTCATTCAGCTTCTTGGGTATATCACCTCTCAGATTTTAGTTTTAGCTCTTTTTTTTTGTTCAGTCACTTTTTTGTTTAAGAATGTACTTCAGTTTAACAGTTCACCATAGTGAGACACCAGAATTGTGTGTGGTTTCACTCTCCTTAAGCCTCAGTTCAGGAAAATATTTATAATTCAAATGTACAGAGATTAAATCCTAAACTATCTGCTCAGATTCTTGTGGATACCTGTGTTGGTCTGAAGTAGCACAACAAAATTCGATTTATTCCAGGTGTGAGCTTTCAGGTACATGCACACTTCCTCAGACAATGGAACACAAATAATAATAGAGATAAAAGGAGAGAGTAAATTAGTAGTAAATTAGTAAACCGTGTCTCAATGAATATACAGCATGACGATGAAGATTGGCTAGTTCCTTGCTAGAATAACAAAATCTGTCTTTTGGTTCAGTTATCGTTCATAGTTATGATTACTGGATTATTGTTATTGTTATAACGATTCACTGTATACCTCTACGTTTTATGTAAACCACCCTGAGCTTCATGGGAGGGCAGTACAGAAATATAATTAATAAATACATTTTAAAATACATGGGGGATATAAAGGTGCCATTGGACTCAAATTTTGTTGTCTGCTCAGAGGTGATTCCACAGTTTTTATTCATACTTTTCTGATGATGAATACTGGCTTTTGACAAACAGAAGCCTGATCTTTCTCAATTTAGAAAATTGTTAAAATATTCTGACCTCTTTCAAAAAATTAACTTGGGAAGAGGCCATTCAAAATAAGAAAGATTGGAAGCTAAATAACAGAAGGAATACACTCAGTGGAAGTTAACATTTCCTGACATGTTCCAGTTTGTCATAAAGTAGCTAACAGAATTAGTTGTGGGTTCAGCTGGTTTCCAATACAATTCAATGAAGTTTACTCCCAGGCCAGTATCCATAGGACTGCAGCCACGGGAAATAATGTGTGTTAATTGAAAACTGAATTAACTATTATGTATTTCATACAAAGAAAAGGCTTCCATGGAGGAAATAATATGAAACACATTTGAAAATCATCAGATAAGAGGATTACATGTGCCCTTGCATACACAAACAAAGGTATACATGTGTTATTATCAAGACATTAATTATCACACTATTTTCAGAAACAGAAGCTCTTCCACAATAACATAGGTTTGATGTTTTAAGAAATGCAACCTAATCCCTGGCTTGTAAGGTCTGTGTATGCGGGGGACAGGGGGAAAAAAGCCCTTATTTTATATTTGGTTCTATGATCACTCTAAGTGGTGGATGCAGCCGTGAATCAAATGGCGAATAACACTGGGCTGGAACACAATGTTAAGCATGAACTGAATATGGAAAGATAAGGATATCAGCCTGAATACAAAGTGCCAGCTAGTCAACCCCATTGTCTTTCCCATAACAACCTATGGATGCAAAAGCTGGACCCTGAAGAAGGAAGACAGGAGGAGAATAGATGCTTTCGAATTAAGGCATTGGAGATGAATGCTGCGAATACCATGGGCAGCCAAAGTTACCAACAAGATAGTTTTAGAGAGGAGCAAACCAACAATGTCATTAGATATTACGGCGAAAGCTCACTTACTTTGGACACATCATGTGATCAAATTCGTTGGAGAAATCATTAATGCTCGGCATGGTCAGCAGCAAAAAGAAATGTGATCACCAAAGGATCCACTGGCTCAACGCGATCAAAGCCGATAGAGGGATAAAGGGATGACCATGAACCAACTAAAGAGGCAGTAATTGACAGAAATGAATGGCAAAAACTTTCCTTTAGAATCACCGAGGGTCGGACACGACTGAACGGATAACAACAATCATATCTGGTATTATTGATAGCAATACAAGTACTATCAACACGGGAGCCATCCTCATACGATCAGACTCTCAACTAGAGGTCAATCAGGACTGAAATTCAATCAGGAAAACCAGATTAGAGCCTGCATTTTTACAGAACCCTCTTGGTTCATGGTGTCACCTGATCCACTCTGATTGCAGCAACAGATTGCAGCAACTCTCAAATAATGTCCAAGCTATCAGCGCACTCACATCCAAAGGCAGGTTGTCATATCCCAGACCCAGTTTTCACTGACAGGGTTCAATCCTGGACCATACAAAATGAACAGATGGAAGCACCTCTTAGAAGGTGCAGAATGCGCCCCCCTCATCTGATCTGCAGGAAAGGACTTCCAGATAAATGGGAATTGTTTCCAGGCAGTCATGAGCCTTTTCTAGAAAGGAAGCAATATGCATTAGTGTTTTACACATTTTTTATCCATTATATTTATACAGTCAGGGAGGTCAACACAGGCACATTCAGAGTCCAAGACCCAGAGCCAGAACACAATGCAAACTTCCTCAGGATGTTTACAGAATCAAGCCCCACTGAGCTCGAGGGACTGTAGAGATTTGCCAAATTCTGCTCTTTGCTCTTTGCTGTTGGGCACACCTAGGCAAAAGCAGGTCAGTCTCTGGTAAGTCATCAGGAAACCATGCTTTCCTGCAATTAGCTGTGCTGGGCTCAAAAGCTATACAGCATCTTGAAATCTGATAGCAATGGAATGTGTACATAGCTATAAGCTTTTGCAAACTATTGTGTCCATTGATGTGTGCGGTAAAGTTTCTATTTGATCTACGCTAGCCTGCTCAAAAGAAACAGCAATCTAGCATAGAGAGAAGCAAGCTTTGTGTGTTGTGACTTCAAGTGGCGCCCGAAGCAGGGACTTCAAGTATCTGAAGAACAGACCCCGACTTACCTCACCCAGAAAGGGTTTCAGATGCGTCAATCATCTTTGGATCCCGGTAATGGTGTTTCATCAGACTGGAGGGAGGCGAGTAGCGGGGTACCTCAGGGCTCGGTCCAGTACTTTTTAACATATTTATTAATGATCTAGAATGAGGGGGTGGAGGGAGTACTCATCAAGTTTGCAGATGACACTAAATTGGGAGGACTGGCAAATACTCCAGAAGATAGAGACAGAGTTCAGCAAGATCTGAACACAATGGAAAAATGGGCAAATGAGAACAAGATGCAATTTAATAAAGATAAGTGTAAAGTTCTGTATCTGGGTCAGAAAAATGAAAAGCATGCCTACTGAATGGGGGATACGCTTCTAGGTAGCACTGTGTGTGAACGAGACCTTGGGGTACCTGTGGATTGTAAGCTAAACATGAGCAGGCAGTGTGATGCAGCGGTAAAAAAGGCAAATGCCATTTTGGGCTGTATCAACAGGGGCATCACATCAAAATCACAAGATGTCATAGTCCCATTGTATACAGCACTGGTCAGACCACACCTGGAGTACTGTGTGCAGTTCTGGAGGCCTCACTTCAAGAAGGACGTAGTTAAAATTGAAAGGGTACAGAGGAGAGTGACGAGGATGATCTGGGGCCAAGGGACCAAGCCCTATGAAGATAGGTTGAGGGACTTGGGAATGTTCAGCCTGGAGATAAGGAGGTTGAGAGGGGACATGATAGCCCTCTTTAAGTATTTGAAAGGTTGTCACTTGGAGGAGGGCAGGAAGCTGTTTCCGTTGGCTGCAGAGGAGAGGACACGCAGAGAAAAGGATGCACAGTAATGGGTTTAAACTACAAGTACAACAATATAGGCTAGATATCAGGAAAAAAATGTTCACAGTCAGAGTAGTTCAGCAGTGGAATAGGCTGCCTAAGGAGGTGGTGAGCTCCCCCTCACTGACAGTCTTCAAGCAAAAGTTGGATACACACTTTTCTTGGATGCTTTAGGATGCTTAGGGCTGATCCTGCGTAGAGCAGGGGGTTGGACTAGATGGCCTGTATGGCCCCTTCCAACTCTATGATTCTATGATTCTAAGTATAGTAGTGTAGCACAACAACAACATGATAAGGAATTGGAATTTCTTTTGAAAAAGACTAGACATGAATGCCTACAACAGAATGTGATACGCTTGGCTAGGGAAATAGAAGACCAATGCCCATGGTACCCTGAAAAGGGGTCACTTACTTTGCAGCATTGGGAAAAAATAGGGTGTGTATTACATACAGAGCCTCGAGTCCATGAGGAAGTACTGCATGCTTGGCATCTATGCCAGGATGATATTGAAAAGTTTGGACCAATGACCAGCCCTCTAGTAACACTCTATGAACCTCTATCACCTCCTCTTTTGTATCAGTGTCCCTCTATAATTATTCCTTCTGCTCCTGGGCTGCCAGTAACATCAACACCACTGGATCCTGATCTTGACCCTCTTCCCATGCCATGTAAAAGTGCCTTTCTGTGTATGGTGGAGCAGGCTAAGACCAGCTCTGATCTTTCAGCAGAAGAATTAGCTGATCTTGTAGCAGTCTGCCCCGTTACCTATGATCAAAATGCAAAGGGACAGCAAGTTGTTAATTAGAAGAAGAGTTGGTTCTTACATGCCGCTTTTCTCTACCCGGAAGAGGCTCAAAGTGGCTTACAGTCGCCTTCCCTTTCCTCTTCCCACAACAGACACTCTGTGAGGCTGAGTGAGCCCTGATATCAGCTCAGTCAGAACAGTTTTATCAGTGTCATGGCAAGCCCAAGGTCACCCATCTGGCTTCATGGGGGGGGGGAGGACTTACAGATTCAATTAAATGTCTAAGGCTACTGCCTTGTCCTTCACATGGCTCCCTGGGAGCCTGTTTCAGTTAATCATTGGCCTCTACCACTTGAGAAGTTGCAAGCATTAAAGCAATTGGTAGCAGAAGAGTTACAAGAAGAACATATAAGCAGATCCAATTGTCAATGGAATACACCAGTTTTGTGATTAAAAAGAAATCAGGCAGGTGGTGTTTACTACATGATCTTAGGGAAATTAATAAACACATTCAACCCATGGGACCACTTCAGTGTGGCACATACAACCCTAATCTCATTCCCCAGGATTATCAGCAGTTAAGCATTCTTTAAATTCCACAGAAGTTTGCTTTCACAGTCCCAACCAGTGCACAAGACAGGGAACCTCCAGACCTTGCCTGGAAAGGACCTTTGCCTGTAATAACATGGGGAAGAGGACATGTGGCTTTACCGATCCTGATAGGTACCCTGAGGGTATGACAGGCATTTTCTACTCTGGGTTCTGGCATGGTGTGTTAAACCAACAACAGATGGTGGACATGAAGGTCTGGAGAACCCAGTCATCAACTTCAGTCTGCAGCTGACCCACACAGTTTGACAGCCCATGCAATCCCGGAGCCAGCAGATCAAGTGGGGAGATGTCAAAGCTCTGATCAATAAGGCACAAGCAATCCCGCAACAGAAGAAGGAGGCTACATCCGAAAACCTTGTGGCAGCTGCTTCTGCAATCATAACAGCCAATTCAATGACTATCCTCCTGTATCTTCTTTTATTTACCCTGCCTACCACTGCTGATATGGTGGAGAAAGAAGAATTTCCTCTACAGACTATGAATATGTGGCTTCAGCACGCTTATTATGTTTCAAGTACACGGTAGGTATGCAACCTTATATTAGCTTTAGATTGTCTTTTAGCAAAGAACTGAGGGTTTTGCATGCACAGGAAAGCTCGTGCCTTGAATAAATCTTTGTTGGTCTTAAAGGTGCTATCATGTACGGGAGTAAGTCCTAGGGAACTTCATGGGACTTACTTCTGAGTAAAACGCGCATCGGGGTCGGGCAATTACTAGACCTCAGCCCAAGACCTCCCTTCAGCCAGCAAGCCCCGCCTTATTCCCCAGCACGCCCACCACCAAAGGCCAGCCCTACTCCGGAGCCTCCTTTGTCTGTCAGAGGCGGGAGCGAAGCCCAAGGAAGGGAAGGAAGGAAGGAAGGAAGGTTGGCCGGGCGGCTAGAGCGGCTCCTCCCCTCGCTTTCCTAGCCTGCCCTGTGCTGGCGGACTCCCGCATCCGGGTTGAAGCTGGCGCGTTTCCTGTGGCGGCGGCCGAGAATAAGGACGGGGGCTGGCAGAAAGTGGCCTCGCTCGCGTCGGGCCCAGGAGGAGGTAGGGGAGGACCGGGGGGGAGAGGGGAGACACGGAAGCTGGGCTCGCTGCGGAAGGAGGGCTGGGCTGGGCTGGGCGGCTGGCAGGAGCCTGGCGGAGGGGGGCTGGGCTGGGCTGGGCTGAGGGGTCGTCTCACAGGCCGGGGGTTGGTGCGAGAGGCGGCCGAGGGGGGGGGCAGCCACCCCCACCCCCACCCCCACGAGTGTCGGTTGTTCCCTCCTGCGGCACCGCTAAGGTTGCCTAGGGAGGGACGCTTCAAGGACCACGAAGCGGGTCTCTGCCCCGAAGGTGAGCCAGTGGGGGATGCGACGGGAGGGGGCCCAGCAGGGCTCAGTGGCGCCTATTTGTCCAGGAGCAGTGGGGTTGCGGGGGCGAGCGACGGCCAGGGAAAGAAAGATCCAGTTTGGGAGATTGGCTGGTAAGTTTAAAGGGACTGGGGTGTGAGGGCAAGCTGCCTGGTGCTTTGCGCGGGCGGGTTTTTGTTTTCTTTTTAATAATGATGATTTTGGCGTGGAGGGCTCTCACCCCCTTTCCCCCCAGTCCATGGTCGTTTTTACAGCTCCGCCTGTTTTTCAGGCGTTTGCCCCGGCCAGAGTAGAGCCCTGGGGTGTTCTAGTTGGTGGCCTTGGAGTGTGATCGGGAAGCTACAGTGGGAGTGGGTGGGAGGAAGGAGTACACATCCACCCCCTGAACTTCTTGGTGAAGTACGGATGTCCGTATTTCTGTTAGACTGGCAGTTGTGTGCATGGTGCTTGAACTGTAACACACATGTCCTTGGACCTGAGCATCTAAAAACAGGTGCCAAAAGAATGAAGGCAGAAACTGAAGTTGTGGGGTGGCTGATAAAGGGGCCTGTGGGGAAGGAGAACAGGAAGGAGTGCTTGGGAGGGGGGAGGGTTTGAGAGAATTGTTAGGGAATTGACGGAAACTATCATGCTTTTGGGGAAGCCACTGGCAAACCACCCCATATTGAGTCTGCCATGAAAACGCTAGAGGGTGTCACTCCAAGGGTCAGACATGACTCGGTGCTTGCACAGGGGATACCTTTACCTTTTTTATCATGCTTTTATCCCACCCTTCCTGCAACGAACTCTGGGTGGCTCACATGGCTCTCCCTTCCTTTATTCACAGTACAGTGCTGTGCAGAGCACAGTTGCTCCAGTTTAATAGGCTTGGGATGGCATGGGATTGGACTGTGAGTGAGCTTCATGACTAACAAGGGATTTGAACTCGGGTCTCCCAAATCCAAGATCAGTGCTAACCACCACACAGCATAGAATCTTTTGGCAGGGAGTGGTGTGTGAGGAAGAAAGGTTGGGAAGTTGAATGGTAATGCAGGACTGATTTTTGTGTGCTGTGAGGCTGGATTCCAAAGGGAACTGTTTGTAAGGAAAAGAGGATTACTTAAGAACAGAAGAATCCTGGTGGAGCAGGCCAAATGTTAATCTACTACAGTATGTTACTTCCTACAATGGCTTGTCATAAAGCCCAAATCGGCATGAAGGAACAGCCTTCTTTTGCTATCTTTCCCTGCCTCAGCACTAGCTGGCATAGTGTGCCTGAGGGATTGCCTCTATCCATATGTGTCTGCGGTTCGGCTGTGGGAATCCATGTTGCCAGAGGAACGTGTTCCCAGCAGCTATTTAATATCTTTGAGACTGTCAACCTCAAATGTTGTACCACATATGCAGGTCTTCTGAGGAGCTTTACAGCAAGAGCTTTTAAAATTAAATCCTACCTTGATTTTAAATTGTGGTTTTATTGGCATGTTAGTTTTTAATTTCTTGCTTTTATGATTTTACAGTTCTAATTATACTGTACAAGCTGAAGTTGTTTGAGCAGTTTTTGAACTGGAAAGGCAACACATAAGCAGCCTAAGTGATAAAATGGATAGATAAAATACTTTAGGTGCTCTAAACCTGCATCCATTCAGTGCATGGCTTATATGGGATGCATGGGAATTTGGGCTAAGAAAACCATTCTGAGTTATAAGGCTGGAGACTTCAAGGATGACAGAAGACAGGCAGACTGAGATGCCTCCTTGGAAAAAACAGATATGTAGTAGAGCAAGGTGTAATAGAGTGGTTGTGGGTTTATTGGCACATAGAAGGCATCATGTTCTGGAGCTTGTTTGAGGAGCAATGTGTGTGAAACTGCTGAATATGAACTTCACATTGCTGCTGGATTGGGGTATGTGCATGTTGAAGGTCCCTTACAGTGCTTTTCTTACGGCAGACTTTTAGAGAAAGCCCAAGAGATGTATGTCAGCAAAGGTCAAGAGGAATTTTTTTGTGAAGGATCATATGGAATATCCTTATTTTGTGCCTGGAAGATGTATGTCCTATAGGTTAGGCTAGTAATCCAGGGCAAAATTCTTCTGTTTAATGGAATTGTTGCTCGTGGCAGTGAAACAGGTTTTTAATGCCTGAACTCAGTTATCCAAGTTGAAAGAAGAGAATAAACAAGATGGTTTGAGGTCCTAAGTGCTATGGAGGTGAAGCTCTAATTTTCAAAGATTTGTGACTCATCTTTGAGTTTAACCTCTTTTAATTTGGAGGGTACATTTAAAATACAGAATAATAGCAATAGGTGGACTTGTTCTGTGCTGGCAGCTCTTCACTTAAAAGTACAAAATGTGGTCTGAGCCTTGCAGTGCATTAATGTGAAATTAATCTATGTGTGCTTGAGATACAATTTCTTTGCATGCCAGGACACATTTGGAATTATATTGACTGAACATACTTTTAACTTTCAAGATTATAACAGATGTAGGTGTTAATCTAGAGCTATTTTCATGAAGTTATTCTGCAACACCGTAACATTCTGAACATGTGTTCTCATCACATAAGGAGCTGTTTTTTTGTACCTTCAGTTTTTATTCCCCAAAGGAGTTTCAGAGCGGCTTACAATTGCCTACTCTTCCTCTTCCCACAAAGTACACCCTGTGAGGTAGGTGAGGCTGAGAGAGCTCTGAGAGAACTGTGACTGGCCCAGAGACACTCAGTTGGCTGCATGGAGAGGAGTGATGATTCAACCCAATTCTCCAAGTTAGGCTGCCAACCACCACACCAAGATGGCTCTCAATAGCTTGTCCTGTTCAAGGCTCATGTGATCACTACAGGAGGAGTTTAATAACTGGTATGAAAAAGTGAGAATGGAAGAGCAAGAGATGCCTAAAGTAGAATACCACATGGCCTAATTTCTTAGATTGCATCCATTTGTACTGAGAATAATTTCTTTGAACTGGTCTTCAAAATAAGTAGCAGGCTGACCTTGTTCCTTGCTGTGGTGCAGCTACTAGAGTAGTGGTTCTCAACCTGGGGGTTGAGACCCCTTTGGGGGTCGAATGACCTTGTCACAGGGGTTGCAGCAGGGTAAGCAGCTTGGCCAGGGGGATGCCATCCACTCAACAGCCTTGCGGGGTAGATCAAGATGGAGCATTCGTCCGCCTGGAGCAGTGGAAAAGAGTGTGATTGGCATGGTGGGACAAGAGGCAGACCTGAACTTGAGAAACTCCAGAAAAAAATTATATACAGTCTTGAACAATGGATCTTCATGCCATTGGTCAGTTTTGGTTTAATTTCTGTGAAAGAACACTTACATAATTTTATGGTTTTGGATTACTGCAACATGAGGAACTATATTAAAGGGTCACAGCATTAGGAAGGTTGAGAATCACTGGACTAGAGTATCCTGTGCTAGGAGGTGTGGAGCAGCTGGTCTAGCCATATCTTGTCTGCCTCTTTAAACCCTCTTCTGGCTGCATCTTTGTATTGATGCCAGTTTGTTTCAAGGCTAAGTGCCAAGGTTCACTCCCACAGTTCTCAGGATTGCAGTAGGGCCTGTAAGTTGTCCCCCTTCCCTTCCATGCTTCAAACTCTCTGTACATGGTTACAGTAATATGTTGATGATGCTTCTCACACCGTAGTGACTTCAGAAGGTTTAGAAGGGTTTAACTCTGCACTGTTTCTGCTTTAAAAATTAATCCAGTAGTGTTAGCTGTGAGCTTGTACTTCTCTTTGAGATGGTAAGTAGTGAATAGTTGTTAAAATAAAACACATTGTAGGCGCCTCTTGGTTCAGGAAAACGCTTGTCTGTTTTTAAAAGAACAGTGTTTGAATCCAGTGGCACCTTTAAGACCAACAAAGTTTCAATCTGAGTATACCAGAATTGTCTTTGTTAGTCTTAAAGGTAACATTACTCAAACTTTGTCCAATTGCTTCAGATCAATATGGCTATCCATCTGATTCTGTTGTAAAAAGAGTTTCATTTTATTATATGACAACACATGCAGTACCTCCAGTTGCTTCACTTTCTCCTGTTTTCTGTTGCCAATCAGAGTAGAAGATGTATAAATCTTAGACTAGCCTCAGAATGTACCCTCCTATAATGTTCTCACTCCAGGTTATTAGGCAATGGAGCTAGGTACAGTGTGGGCTCATACAGATGCTTCTGTTCAGGAGTCAATTCATTATAATATTCGATTTGGCCTGCCTAAGGGTATGAAAATGGACTGGATTTTAATAAGGTCTCTTGCTGTCTTATAATGGTCTGTTTGAAGTAACTTACAAGTGTAAAATATATGCAAGGATCTATTTTGGGACATCATGGGTATGTCTCCATAACCGCTGAAGAACATTTAATGAAATATTATTTCTTAAGTGTGTAAAAAGCTCTGTGGTTTTTTCCTGTAGTTGTTAAAAATGATATGTAGACCAGCAACATAACTTGCCATGTTGCCATTAACAAGACTGTCACATTTCACATAGAGACTGGTACTGCTTTGTGTTTAGATATTCCTGTGACAACAGATCCTGCGGAGAAAAATGATGACTTAAAATGAGGAGGAGAGGGAAGAAGATGGGCCACCGTGAGAGACAGCTTCAGAAGAGCAACCCAAACTCTGCTGTGCTTCGTTGCTGTTCAGGAAGGAATTTTACTACAGAAGGTAAAACAGCTTTATTTTTTTTAGAGCTCAAATAATTTCTCTTTTTCTAAAAGCATTCATATTTCTTATGTGTATCAAAATCTGGATATAACTGCTCATTTCTAGCATGTGGGTGGGTTCAGTTAGTGAAATATCCTGTTTGTGTGTTTTGTTGTGTATGTGTGTTTTTATTGTTTTTTTGTAGGAGTAGCAAATGGTGATATCTTTAGTATTATATGGGATCTGGATTGTAATTGTATGTATACTTTGCTTTTATTTAGGTATTTGTATATTTCTGCATGAAAGGGATTCTTTGGTAGTAGTGTAAAAATTGATTGGAAACCAATTATTGATTCACTCTCAGTCCTAATTATGCATACAGATTTCAATAGTTCTGCGTTGCAGGGTTGGAGTGGTATAACAGTTTGTGTGATACTGTTCATAAATACTGGTGGAGTTACATAATTCCAAATTTAGCTGTCAGAATTGCACAAATATTTACTTTGTATATATGCTCAATTTCAAAATGAAAATATGTAATGGATGTCTGTCAGTGCAAATGTAGACAATAACTCACAGTACAGATAGTTACAGCCATCTAAGCTAATTGATTTAGGATATATCTGCTTAGGGTGGCACGGTAGGACTCATAGCTAGAAGCAGTGCCACTTCCTATGGAAAGAAATCTTCTTTTTCCCAGTGAAGTGGTCCATCCCTATAATATTATTTCTTGATTGCTCAGAATCTAATCATATGCTTTAGCAGCTGGGCTAATGGACTGGTGGCTTTGGATATCTGGAAAAGTCTTTAGAACAGTCAAAGAAGACAACAGAGATAACATGGTGTAGTGGATAATGTGTTGGGTAAGGACTCGAACAGAAAAAAAATGCTATGCTGGGTCAGAAGGATGTGCCACCTAGTCCATCAACCTGTTTCACAAAGTGGCCTGTCAGATTCCTCTGTAAAGCAGGCCATGGAGGCCGAAGTCCCCTAGCACTGGAACTTGCTGCTGCCTTTGAACAAGGAGATAGCTCTATTAATAGTTGTTATCTATGATGAATATATCTAATCCATTTTCAATGCTGAGTAAACTAGTAGTTATCACTCCACCTTGTGGCTGTGAATTATACAAGTTAATTAACCCCTTGCGAGAAGAGAGACCTTAGGAGGCTTAGATTCAAATCCAGAGTGACTGTTGACTGATGCCTCTGAACCTAATTAACTTTACAGAGTGGTTGTGAGGATAAAATGAAGGAAGGAAGAATCATGTGAGCAGTCCTAACCCGTCGTCCCAGAATGGTGGGGTAGAAAGGAGGTGATTTGAGTCCATGCATGAAATATAGATTTACTTACTTGTTATACAGCTGGCGTGTTCAAATACATTTTAACTTAGATATTCAATAAAAAATATAAAAAATAAGAGGGAAACAAATCAGTGGTGTTTTAAAAAGGTTTTAACATTGGACAGGATTCTTTAGAAGAGGCAAATTTAAAAAGCTGCATTATATTTATTGATTGGTTTATTAATTGTACCCTTTTCTCCCTAAAGGACAGAATACTATAATAATATATTAGTAATATAAAGACAAGCACTAAAGTCTTGAGTTGCTCTGTGTTTTAGTAGCTGCCCAGTTCAAAGACTCACAAAAAGCTCATGGCTCTGGCCATACTCAAACCTTACATCTGCAACCAGGAGATAATTTTGCAACTGACCAAGATGCTCTTTATTCCCATTCTTTCCTTCTGTTGCAATCTGACTCTTCCCCTGGTTTAGGACTGCCGATCTCAAGGTGGAAGCAAGGGATCTCCTTCTCCCAGTTCTCATTGGCCAGATATCACTTCCAAGGGAAACCTAGAAGTGACATCTCTCTAAGAATTGCTAGGAACTCTCTGGTTTTAATATAATATTTCCCACAACCCCTAGAGAGGATTGACATCAGTTCTGGTTGTCAGTGAAAGTGATGTGTCCTATAGTACCCCTGCCCATGTCCCTGTGCTTTCTCCCTTGTCTTTCACTGGCTGCCAGCCCATGCCTGGCAACCCTAGGCTGACCATTCTGCTAGTCATTGCATTGCAGAATTGATCCCCTAGTCATTGCATTGCAAAATTGATCCCCTACCAATGACGTTGTAACACTGGCTCTTTATCTTCTGATGCATTGTGATTTCTTGTCACATGACGTGATTGCAGCTGAGGGTGTTTCATGCTGCTGCCTGAGTGGTACAGGTAGGCCCTGGGTCTGGAAGTGTTGAAGACCACTGCAATAGAAGATCAAATGAAGATGTGAAAGGTCAATTAAAATGACAGGCGTCTATGCAAAACAATATTGAAGTTCAGATTAGGACATGCATAATGGACTAGTCTCCTCAAGCTTTCTTCTTTTAAAGTAAGTCAGTAGAGGCGGTCAGGCAGTGCTTATGTCCTAAATGTAACGAGGGGGCTCAAACAGCTATTTCTTAGGCTTATGAAATTCTACAGAGACAGTTTTAAACACCTCATGAGAGGCTGGCTTACTCACCTTTTTTGGAACCTTGAATTTGATGCTGTTCATAGAGAAATGTGAATAACACATACTTATTGTTGGAGAATAACAATCTGACTGGCACAAGAACTTGTTAGCACTGTCCAAAACTAAGACGCTAAAAAGAGAACTTCTGGTTTCTGGGATGGATGCCCAAGAGCTGAAGCACTATGCTTGTACAAAGTGCATAAAAAACTTTTCACACTTTAACTACTATAACATAAAACCACCAAATTTTATCACTAAGTAAAATCACCCAAATTCTCTGTTGAGGTCTCCAATTAATACTTACTGCGATAAGAATATGAGAAACAAACATGACTTTATAACCCATAGCAATATGCTGAATGCTCAAGGGAAATCTAAGCCTTAGCAAGATATTAAACATGAAGGATTTAATGCTCATTGGTTAATTTATTACCAATCAGTTTCAGGATTTAAAAAGCAATGAACATGGACAGCGGAGCCTTAAGAGAAAAGACTGAGTTTTAATAACTAGGCAAAAAGATAATTTGCTATGATGGATATATGTTACTACTTAAATTTGAAACAAAACAAGTGAAAAAATACATGATTAAACAGATGCAAAATTTTAGGGAGCCAAATACCTATGCCACAATGAGATTGGTTATGGGAGAAACAAACCCAAGTTTTCAGCCAAGTATATGTTAAGAGAAAATTGGTACAAAATGTTTTTTAGATGGACCGTCACTCCTAAGGATAGTGAGAAAGTGGATAAAAATTCTAACAGAAAATATAGGAAATGTCAAGAAATATATGACATTTTTATCATGTGTGGTGGACTTTAAAAAGCTAAAAGGTTCTAGAAAGAAATCTGTGGAAGAATGAAAACGGTATTAAAATTCAATTTGCTTATGGACCGGAGAAATATGCTATTGGGAATATTACCTAACAAACTACCAAAGGTATTTGAAGAGGTATTTGCATGTATGGTGGCTGCAACTAAAACTAGTTATGCAGCAACATTTAAAACCCTGTTTGCCTGAGTTTAGAAGACTGGAATGCTAAAATGTCTAAGTATGCAGAAATAGCCAATGTCACATTGGAAGAGCAGATCAATTTCAAAGTTTGAGGAGTCTGCTATGAGAACAGTAGATAAATCTGTAGTGAGAAGCATATAAAGACCTGTCAATTGCCAATGTAGATTTGTAGAATTGCTAAGCATATGTAATAATGAAAGTATTGACATAGTGATAATCTAGTGATAAACTTTGTTAAATATAAAAGTAATTTTGAGATTCAGATGAGAAGGGAATGGGGTAATTTAAGAATCTGGAGAGAGGGGGAATGTATATCTATTAATCTATATATTCTATCTATATTCTATTATATAATGAACAATGGTTTGTAAAACCAGTTGTGAGCTTTTTAAACAAGCTTCTATTTCAAGTTTGGTTTAACGTAGTACATGCCCTATGACACTGGCCTCAGTGTTAACCTCTGGAGTGCCAACAGCAGGGCTTAGAAGTTGAGGCCTTTCCCTGATGTTACCTCTTGGCATTGGGATTCAAATACTGACTGCCTTTGAACATGCCTATGAACTAGTCATCATGGCTAGTAGCCATCGATAGACATTCTCCATGAATCTATATAATCTCATTTTAAAGCGGATTATTCCTATGGTCATCACTGTATCTCCTGGCAGCATTATATATTTTAACCACTGTGTAAAAAAGGATTTCCTCTTATCCATCCTGAACCTACTGCCTGTCAGTTTCATTGGATGCCCTCAAGTTCTAGTATTTTTGGGAGAGGGAGAAAAATGTCTTTGGCAACTCTCCCCACCCTATGCATAATTTTATAAGCCGCTATCATGTCCTCCTCCTTTAGCTGTCTCTTTTCTAAAATGAAAAATCTCACACTCGTCAGTCTTTCCTCATAGGGAGTATGTTCTGACCCGCCTAACCACCCTGGTTGCCCATCTCTGTATGTTTTCCAGTTCTGCAATGGAAATTATCAGAACTGTGCAGTTTTATCAGAACTGTACCCTAGATCAGTGGTCCCCAACCTTTTCGTGGTTGAGGACCGCTTCTGGGGGTGGGGGGAGAGCCAGCGGCCCGGGCCTTGCGCACATGCGGCAGCGCTGCCCAAGCAAGCATGCATGGAGCTGTTGCGCATGTGCATTTGCGGCCACCAGCATGCCAGCGGCAATGCCTGCCTCTTCCACACACACCCCCCGGAGCAAGAAGCTTGTGGACTGGCGAGCTTCTCTCTGCGGAGGGGAGGGGAAGCGGCAGGCGCGGCCACCAGTGGCCCGGTACTGGTTGACGACTCCCGCCCTAGATTATACAGGCTTTTACAATGTCAGCCATTTTATTCTCAGTCCCTTTCTTAACAATCCCTAACAAAGAGTTTGCCTTTTTCACTGCTGTAACACACTGGGTTAACACTTGCATTCAGTTATCCACTAGGAGCCCAGGATCTTTTCCCCTCAGTCTCAGGAACTACAGACTCGTTAGCCTATACTTAAAGTTGGGATTTTTTTGTCCCAGTGTGCATCGTCTTCCACATACAAACATTGAATTTAATTTGCCACATTGTTGCCCACTCACCCTGTTTGTGGAGGTCCTCTTGGAGCTTTTCACCATCAGGCTTCCTTTTCACCATCCTGAATAATTTTGTGTTATCTGCAAACTTGGATACTACGCTACTAACTTTGAGTTCCAGGTCACTGATGAATAAACTAAATTGTACCGGCCCTGATACTGAAGTTTATCGGACCGCATTACTTACCTCCATTTTGAGGACTGTCCATTGATTCCTATTCTTTGCTTCCTGTCTCTCAGCAATTTTTAATCCATAAGAGAACCTGTCCTATTTTTTCCACTTTCTGTGGCTCATGTAATGTCTTTCATTTTTTTCTTAGGCTGGTGTTTGTCTTAGAGTCAAGCTTTCAGGAACCGTTGAAATTATATTTGTTTGTTTGCATTAATAAATAATCAACCTATCTCTCATAACAGGAGAATTCCTGGACTAAAAGCAGCAGTGGTATGCCCACTACTGGAAAAAAAAATCATTATACCTGCGAGAGCCTGACAACTATTGACCAGTCTCGCACTTAGCATTTCTGGGGCAGATAGTGGAAAGGGCTGTCGTGGATCAATTATCAGCATTCCTGGAAGAAGCTTCAGTCTTAGGCCCATCTCAGTCAGGCTTCCAGCCTGCTCATGGGGTAGAGACAGCGCTAGTCACCCTGACGGACAGCTGGACCGAGGCGGGTCAGCACTGCTGATACTATTAGATCTCTCAGCAACTTTTGACACAGTCAACCACAAGCTTTTAGCCTCGCCGATGCCGGATTATGGGGGACAACCCTTCATTGGCTGATCTCCTTCCGCTGGGGTTGTAGACAGAGGGTAGCAGTAGGAGAGAGAACATCAAATCACTGACAACTCACTTGTGGAGTCCCACAGGGAGCAGTCCTATTTTATTCAACATCTTCATGTGCCCTCTTGCTCAGTTGGTACAGAAGTTCAGGCTGGGTTGTCACCAATATGCAGTGTACCTGAGGGTCTCTGCTTATGCCCCTCAAAGAGCTCTACCACCAATCGGCTAAGGATCCCTTGCCCAAAAGAAGCCCACTTGGCCTCAACCAGGGCCAGAGCCTTCTCTATCCTGGCCCCCATCTGGTAGAAAGAGCTCCCGGAGGAGATCAGGGCCCTGAGGGGTCTAAAGCAATTCTGCAGGGCCTGCAAAAGGGAGCTCTTCCACCAGGCATTTGGTTGAGGTCAACCGGAATCAGTAACATCTGCAGCACCCCTGTACCTCCCTCCCAAGAACCCATGCACCAAAACCATGGACCTGTTCAAACTGTTATAGATTAGACCGGGGGTCATCAACCACGGTACCGGAACTCCGGCAGCCGCGCCTGCCTCCCCCCGCCCAGTGAGAAGGAAGTGAAGAGGCAGGCGCAGCCGCCGGTGACGCAAATGCACGCAGTTGCCGCGCGTGCACCTTGGCGCCCCTGGTAGTGAAACACATGCGCGGCAACTGCGTGCATGTGCGTTAGCGCCACCTGGTGGCGAAAACACACATGCGCGGCAACTGCGTGTGCGCGTTTGCACAGCACCCGGGCTGTCGGCTCTCCCCTCACCCCGGAGGCGGTCCCTGACCTGAGAAAGGTTGGGGACCGCTGGATTAGACTGTTACCTTCAGTTATGGCTGCTATTGTTACTGTTATTATTGCAATTCACTTATGTTATGAAGAAACAAAGTTCCATGTACTCTTTATGTTCCGTGTGAACTGCCCTGAGCCTTAGGGGGGCAGGGTGGTATACATACATAAAATAGGTACTGTTTTATGTGATATCTCAGCTGTGTGACATGGACTGCTGGAGATGACCAGCTGGGCTCATTGCAGTTACCACTTGGTAAACATGGGTTGTGAACTGAAACATGTGTACAATATACAAATATGCAGATTGTTTTTTTGTAAGTGAAAGTCTTCTGGTTGAGTTAGTATGGTTATTTTGAAGCCGCACTTCAGAGAAGATGGTCATATTCTTACAGTGTATCAAATGAGAATCAAATAGACACAACATTGCCAGTTCAATAAAAATGATGCATGTGTATATCTGTAAAAGGGATACTGAAGTGTTTTTTTTAATTGCTGTTTATCCTACAGATAAAATAATGCTGAAATTAAACAAAATTGGGAACGTTGTCCTGTTGATCTTTGTAGTGGTTTGGAGAAACAAGCAAGTCTGGGGTTTGAATCCAGTGCAGGCTTCTGTGGACACAAAGATTTATACCTGCACAGCACAGCTTTTCCCAGTCCCTGTGTCTGAGTGTCCTCTCTCTCCCAAGAGTAGGATTTTGAATGACAGCTTGGGCTGCTGAAGCAGGAAGACCCAAAAAAGTTGTGCACTGCAGATGGAAGTCCTTGCATCCACAGAAACATTGGATCCACCCCAAGGACTTGCTTGGTAAATGTGATGACAAGTAACAAGGGTTTTGGTAGCCTATTTCCTCCGTGCTTTTGGGGGGCAACCGAGCCAGAATAGAAGTCTTGCTGCCAAATAGAAGTCCTGCAGAGCCAACTTATTTATAAAGCTGAGACAGACTCTGTTTTTCATTGCTGCTTGTAGTTGAAAGTTGCTCCCTAATCGTATACTGTTTTTCTCCTAAACACATTCATATCTTTATGTGGGGGAGCATGTCTTGTGAGTTATGAACAGCAGCAAATATATTTCCTAAGCAAGGTAAAACGAATCAGACCATCTTTTCTAGTACAAGACACACACATTTTCTGAATGCTTCTTGTAAATTAGCATAGATTAAACTAGGTTAATGTTACCTTCAAACAGCCCATTCCTGGAGTAGTCTTGAACTTGAATATTTCAAAGCTCTCTGTCTTGTATTTCTGTAATTGATAATATGGATGTATGGGGAACAAAGTGGCTGCCCTTTCTTTGAAATCGGGGATGCAGAGCACTTCAGGATACTGGAAACAGATGCCAGGAATACAACATCTGTTATATAATGATTTTTTCCCACCAGGTGACATTCAGAATGCTAGGTGTGATATGCATGAGTCTCTGCATGATTTCATTTTTCACAATTATTTTATAGTAAGCGACTTTTCCACAATTCTTTTACACACACAAAAACCCACACAAGGAAGTCTAGTTAGCCAGTTATTATCTTCAGCTATTATTGCCCAGTTTTAATGCATATTAAACACCCCCCTAGTTCTTGTTCTACTTCTATGTAGTGGATGAAGATATTCTATTTCATTATATTTGATGATGAAGTATGCATGCGCACAAAAGCTTATCTGTTCCACATAATATATTTTTGATACGGCCTTGAAGGAGGAGCGTGTCTTATGGCTTGTGCCACTCAGCGCTTTATACCCACTTATGGTGGCTGTCCTGCCCGAGTGCTGCCACCTCCAACCAGCTTGCCCGCCTGTCTGGGAGCCAGCCAATCGCCTTCCGTCCCCCATTCCTGACCACCCCTTCCTCTTTCCACTTCCCTCAGAGGCTGCAGATCCCTGCTGTGTGAGAGCTGTCCCTGACAGTGAGTTCCCTAACAACTGCCTGCAGCCTTTCCAGGTCCTGGGGGGAGGGAGAGGTCATCCACAGAGTTCCCCCCCCCCACTCTAGTGCCTGTTGTATTATCATCATCACATACTATAAATAATAATCCCTTTTATAATTCAGTTAAACATTTTAAGAAATTGCAGGACCTTGGATGTTTGGCACTAGTTATTTATTTGTTCTGTTTATATAATGCCCTTTAAGTCTTTCAGCATAAATAAGGGAGATTGAAATCACCCTTAGCCACGATTATTTTGTTTGGACACATTGGCCAGTTTTCCCAAGAGGAGAGTATCCTCTTCTCCCTGATTAGGCAGTCTATAGGAAGCTGCAACAACAATACCATTGGTGCATCTTTCCTTATTCTTACCAAGACAATTTCCACAAGGCCATCACGTTTATCATCCACTGACAATCCTTTTGTAATGTACAAAGCCATACCTTTTCCTGTCCAACTCTTGAGGTTCTTTTAAAACAACTCGTATACCTCCAGTGCTGCACTCCAGTCATGAGAATGCCCCACTAAATCATATCCCTCTGTTTGGATTAGAAATTCAGTACATTCCTGTTTATTCCCCACACTTTGGGGATTAGTATACATTGGTATACCAATACCTAACCTGGTAAGGGGGATTGTGTGTAATTGAAGCAGAGAGCAACACTGTCAGAGGTCTAAATTCCTAGCAGAGTCACTCAGAGTGGAATGATCCTAGCTGAGACACCAGACCAGACTGATTGGATGCATCTATCCCCCTAAAGGTCAATGGCCTTATCAGCAGAATATAATAGATAGTTCCAATGGTGATGGGGGCAGAGGAATCCTTGAGGGGATAGGCACTGGGCAGCAGCATAATGGAAGGTGACACTGATAGAGGATCTTTTGTAGACCATGGCAGTGCCACTTCAGCTAATCCTAGCTAGTAGTGTGCAGAAGATGACACTGGTAAACCACTTTGTACCAGCTCTTGCCTCAAAAACCTTATGAGTTGATCTGAAATGAAAAAGATACAGTTCTAGAAGACGGAACCTCAGTCAGCTGCTGAGGACAAGTACAAGTATTGCTATTCTTAATGATACAACTGGACAAAAGCTGAAAGGATGGATTCCAAGGGAAAGTCCAGAACTGTTCTAGGAACATAGAATGTCAGAAGTAAAAATCAAGGGAAGGTTGCAATCATAAAATGAGAAATTGAACATTTAAACATTGCAATCCTGGGAGTGAGCAAACTGAATGGGACTAGGATGGATGAGTGATGAAATTCTTAAAACTGCTAATGATGAGAAATGAAAAGTCACAGAAACAAAATCTAAAGCTTAAATGGAGCATTCCAATAATGAACATAGAGACAAAAAGCAACTATTATAATAATCAGAGTAAAGAAATAGAAGAGAGCAACAAAAAAGGAAGAACGGGATCCAAGAAATCAAAGGGAAATTTAAAGCACAGGCATGCATAAAAATCATAATGGAAATACATTAACTGAACAGAACAAAATAAAGAAAAGATGAGAACAGTACACTGAAGAACTATATACAAGAGATGAAAGGGTGAAGAATCTTTTGAAGAAGAACCTACAGTTTTAGAAAGAGAAGTGAAAACTGCAATAAGAGCAATTGGGAAAAATAAATCCCCAACAATAGGTGGGATATCAATAGAGCCACAGAAATGGAGTCCATCAAAATAATAAGATTGTGCCAGAAAATATGGAAAGCAAAATAATGGCCCACAGTGTGGAATTATTCATTTCTCACCCAAGTAAAGTAATGTTCAAAATCTTACAACGAAGACTGTTACCATATGTAGAATGAGAAATGCCAGATGTTCAGAAAAGGAAGAAGCAATAGAGATCAAAGTGCAAATTTATGTTGGTTACTGGAATCTATAAGACATTTTCAGAAGAAAATCAACTTGTGTGTCCTAGATCACAGCAAAGCTTTTGACTGTGTGGATCATGAAAAGCGATGTTTGATTTTAAAATAAATGGGTATGCCCCCACTACCTGTACTCTGGACAAGAGGCTACTGTTAGAACAGAATATGGAGAAAAAGACTAGTTTCCAGTTAGCAAAGATGTAAGAAAAGGATGGATTTTATATCCCTAATCTGTACGCAGAACATATCAAAAGGAGAGGTAGATTAGATTTGAAGGTGGAATGGAAATTGGTAGAATGAATACTAAGTGGATAACACCACATTACTGGCAGAAAACAATGAAGACTTGAAATGACTACTGATGATGGTTAAAGCACAAAGTGCCAAAGTAGAATTACAGTTGAAAAACCAAGAATAACTACTGGGGAATGACACAACTTTAATGTTGACAAAGATGTTGAAATTGTTCAGGATTTCCTATTCCTTGGCTCCACAATCATCCAAAACTGCACTTAAGAAATCAGAAGGAGACAGACCATTTTCAGAAGAAAGTTTCAGGGATGAAGGAGCTAGAAAAGATGCTTAATTGTAAGGATGTGTCACTGGTGACCATGATCAAATTAATTCATGTTATGATATTCCCCATTATTATATATAGGTATGAAAGTTGGACAAATGACGAAAGCTTACAGGAAGATAGTAGATTCCTATGAGATGTGGTGTTGGAGGAGAGTTTTACGGATACTGTGGAATGTCAAAAAGACGGACTTTTGATTAAATCAAACCAGAGGTGTCCTTAGAATGACTAAACTATGGCTATCATACTTTGGTATATAATGAGAAGACGTCACTGAGAAAGGTAATAATGCTGGAAAAAGTTGAAGCCAGCAGGAAAAGAGGCAAGACCCAGCATGAGGCGGATTGACTCAATAAAGGAAGGCACAACCCTATTTTCAAGAACTGAACAAGGCTGTTCATGATAGGATGTTTTGGGGAACATTAATCCATAGGGTTGCCATAAGTCAGAAGCAACTGGACAGCAGTTAACTCACAAATAGCACTAACCTTGTTCCCCCAAGTCTGATACCCCCAGTATCATCATTTTGACTTTTCCATCTATTTCCCAAATGCCTCCTTATTATCAAATCCCCTTCTCAGTTCAAAGTCCTCTGACAGACAGCTCCATTCCTCTCCAACATCAATTTAAAGCCCTCCCAATAATCTAGCCAAACTCGATTCTTCTTTGTAAGATGAAACCCATCACATGCAAGTGAACCAACCATCCTCAAAGAAGCCTAATTCTTGATCCCAAAAATCAATTTGGTTCTGTTGGGACCACATCTCAATCATTTACCTTCAAAATCTATTTCTTCCTCCACGTTTCTCTTTCTTGAACAGGGAAGATGTCTCCTATTCAAAAGAAGAAATTGCAAAGCAGTTACTCCCCCTATCACTTGCACTGTTGGTAGATTCCATTGGTTTTTATTTATTCACCCTCAAATAACGTTTCATACTGGACATTAATAAAACCACAAAGGTTATTAGAAGTCCAAATGCTCTCTTCTCTTTTTGTAGTTCAAATGTTAACTATTTTAATTTGCCTTCTTAAAGCAGTGAAATGAGAAACAGCATATAAAACTGTAGAGTTGTTAACAATGAGTTGCAACTGACAAATCAAGGTCCTATATTTTAGAAAACAAAGTTACTGACAATGCTGTTTTAAAGCTGTAAGGAACAGCAATATTTTAGATATCTAGGGGGAAGGTAGTGAAGATGCCCACATTTTTGCATTGCAATCAGATAGGAAGTCTGTGCTTTATAATTGTAGTTGCCTAATCCCTCTCCCTTCTGTTGTTGGCATGGAAATGGAATTTTAAAAGCTTTACACAGCTGTACAGGCATTAAGTTCCATTAGCTTCTGCTAGTTGCAGTCATGTGATGTAACTTGTACTGATGAAAAGTACAATGAGACTAGAGCCCAAACTATGCCATATATTTCATTTTTTCAGGAAGAACATATGCGATTTTGAAGCGAAGAGGATATTTCTTTAAAGGACATAACTTGCTGCTTGTTGTAAACACTGATCACTGTCTTCAACAGTAGGTACTGAAAACCTGGAACAATAGCCATATAATACATTTTGGTTGAGACTGACCAAAATGACCCAAAATAACATCCAAGTGTTTGAAGCTTCCTTTACTCTTTATTATGCCCTATGTTAAAAGCTAAAAAAGGGTGTGGAGAACATGGAGGTTCACTTTAGTCACCATAGCTAGTGGCCATGGTAGACCTTTCTTTCATTCCGTGGTGTCTGCATCCCATAGCATGCTTAGATGAACACTACCAGCTGGTATCAGATTGTGCCCCTGGCATGTGGGGTAGAAAACAGAAGCATCCCATAAAAATATAAAAGCCAGCAGTTAAAATTAAGACTTTGGTTGTCTTAATTTTTATGACACATGGTATGCTTCATGTGATCAGTACCAGATAATTCACATTTACCAATAAAAATTTCTTCAAATACATAAGCAGAAAACCAGCCAGTGAGGTACTGTGGCCCTTGGATGACCAAAGGGTGGAAGTTATTACTAAAGGATAGTAGGGCAATAGCACAGAAGTTGGCTGCATTTTTTTGCCTCTGTTTTCACTGTGGAAGATTGGAGATGCTTGACCACTGCAGAATCACTGATTTCAGCAGAAGTGTTGAAAGACCTGAGTCAGATTAAAAATCAAATAAATTAATTAACTCAGATCTATTCAGGAAACCCTTATAAGGGTTATCAAGAACCCACAGGCTTTTACAAAACCCTGATTGAGAAAGCCTGATCTAAATAAATATTAAATAATCTGCACATTTAAAGTGAATATTAGTCTATGCTCCATCATAAAATTTTGTGGTGGTGGATCTTCATTTTCTGTGGTAGATCTTTAGCACTCAGTGTCTCATCAGGTGGTAGGAATTCATTTAACTAGATTCTTCTGGGACTGGGAATGCCTGGTTTGTGACTGACTAGTGCAAATGACAACTATTCTGATAACAAATCATTGAGCTTCAAATCTGTTTTATTGTGAAGCCTGGGTAAGATGTCCCTTGTGTGATCTGCTAGGCACCTCATAACGTTTAGGGACTGACAGGTCTGAAACAGAATTAGGACTGGAAAATGGGACTGTACTTAAATATAGCTGTCTCTTGCCATTTTGATCTCTTAGCAAGAAAACATTCATTCAGTTTGTTACCATTGAACTACCCTTGGACTTTTCAGGGCTTAAAATTTGATGTACTTCCTTATTAGATTAATAAAATCAGAGTCCAGTAGCACCTTTAAGACTAAAAAAGATTTATTCAAGGCGTGAGCTTTCGAGTAATAGCACTCTTCCTGAGGCTAAGAACTGACCATCATAACAGTAGGAATATATAAGCAAAAGATAATCCTGTTACATTAGTAAACTGTGTCACAGCATCCACATGATAACTCTCTGCCAAACCAGCCAATCAGACCTTTTGAAGCCATTTGTAGTTAACAAAGACATATCAGAAATAAAACTGTCAAAGCCACGGCCCACACCGGCCAGTGTCCTCACCACATTTAGCCCCTTATTAGATTTTTTTTTTGTATTGTTGAGCAAGTTTAGAGAGTTATTTGAACATGGTTTCTTGTACATTGAGAAGTCTTTTCCTGTTGTTTGCTTTAAAAGCATGAATAATCAGATGCTTTTTACGGCCTTTAGGAACACCTAGAATCTTGGGCAGCTGCCATATGTTCTTCAGACAGATTGTGCTATCCTCAAGAATATATTACTTGGCTGTGACTTGATTATTTCAGAACTCTGCGATACAGCTGTTTTATATGCACCTTTCTGTTATCCATTCAGAGCAAATGTTTATCAAGTACCTCTTGTTTTGTCTGTCCTTTTACAAAGAACTTTGTGTTCAGGTCTGAATTAGAATAATAAAGTTTTATAATACTTATTATGATTCTGTGCTTGAATTGTTTTCAGTATGGATTGCCTTAATTTGAGAGACCATAAATCGGTATCTGAAATTACTCTTTAAATTAAAAAATGCTCATTTGTTGTTTGCAGATAGTTCCGAAATAAAAATGCATACTGGTTCTTATAACCATAAAAACGTGCATTTGACATGGTGTTCAAACAATGTGCCAGGATCCTTAGGTAGCTTGTAGAAGCCTCGCTGCATGTTAAGCCTCTGTAGAGCTCAATTTTTGTTAGAATTTGGATAGATTTATTGCTGGTGCATATGCCTCCTGCCTCTCCTGAATTAGTGCACTGAGAGGAGCAGCTGGACAGTTGATCAACATCACCCAGCAGTGGGAAAGATTCCTTCTTTAGCACAGGCTGGTTCACATCACATGACTCTTTTTGGTTGTGATGTCATGTGACTTCTTGTTACCTGCTTTCAGCTCAGTAGCTTCTACATTACAGCATGTGAGTTACAGGGATTGGAAATATTGAAGGCCACTATCATGGACTCTCCTCCCTGCCATCATTTCTATCAAATGACAGTCCCAGGTTCTCTAAGTTTCACTTGACAAGAGACAGGAGGGCGTGTGTTCTGGGTTGTTCAAGAACGCATACATCTCTAGAAATTGCCTAAAGAGGTGTGATGTCACTTCCTGTTTTTTTCCTGGTGATGATGTCATGCCATTAGCCCAGTGATCACTTAAAAATATATTTTTTTATTTTTTTAATATCATTTATTACACTTCTATTTCACTTTGTCTTGGCCAACTCAAAGTGAATTACAACATATTTAAATTACATAAATCTAAAACCTACTATAATTAAAATTCAGAATAAATAATCACCAATATTACCCAAAAAGTTCTATTCTGGGATTGGAGAGGGAATGATGTAATTTCCCTGGAGAACCATTTGGCAGGTGCAGATGAAAGTGGAGAGGTCTAGTAGATCAGATGTCAGCTCTTGTTGGGCCTCAACCGTAGGCTCAGTGGAACAGCTCTGCCTTGCAAGTCCTGCAGAACTGCAGTAGGTCCCACAAGGCTCTGAACTAATTTGGCAGAGCATTCCACCAGGCCAATGCCAGGGACAAGAACGTCCTGGCTCTGGTTGAGGCCAGTCAGATCTCTTTGAGGCCAGGGATCCTCAGTAGGTTTTGGTCACTAGACCTTAGTGCCTGAGGTGAGTAACGGAAGAGGCAGTCCTGAAGGTACAAAGGTCTCGCATGTAATGTCTCTGCACCTTAAAGGTAAGAACCACTGGCAGGTAACAAGAGCCATGGGAAAAAGGATCCCTCACCTGAAGGGGAAGGCTAGCAAAAGTAATTCACCAAATACTTAGTTAGATCCTGACAATAACGTCTGCTAATGGAAGCAGGAATAATTGTCACCAATTTGCTCCTCATGCTGCTTTTAAGTCTCCTGTTTCTAGGAATAATAATAGTATATGCTGACAATGATTTCCCCCCTTCTCCCAAGAGTCATAAACTCATATCTAACCAATTATATGCTCATATTAATTTCATTTTATATTTTAAACCAGGTTATTTCTAAAATAAACCTATAGCTGAAACCTAAATTCTGATTTATTAATATTTAGACAAATCTTTATTTTTGTCTCTGTTGATTGTTGCTAACTTGGTCCAAGACATGCCCCATCTATTCAGAATTTTAAAGCTAAAGCCATCTTGGCCAATGAGACTGCATCCAGCAAATTAATGGGGAGTCAGTCACCTTTGCCCTTTTGATGTCACAATTGAGCCTGTTGATTACCCAACAAAGGCTTTGCTTGTGAGTGGAGAGTGCAGTGTCCTCTCCACAATAACTTTTGCTGTAGAAGGTGGTTATTGAAGTGGACAGAGATGAGCAAAGCCTACAAGACATTTGACATAGCTTTGGGGAAGCTGTACAGCTAATCCTGTATCATTGCTGGTTATATGTTTGCCTTGGGAAGGATAAAAAAGCTTACAGAGGTCCTTAATTGAGACATTTATCACTCATCTCTGCCAAGATGTAAGAGTCTAACCAACTCCCCACCCCCAATGCTGAATAATGTTGAAATTGGCCAGAGTAGATTATAAGACTGAAGAGATTGCTCTGTCTCCTGCTGGTGGAGGATATGCAGTACAGCAACCTTTCAGTTTTCAGTTCTTACCTTTAATGGGGCTCTCTGGGGAGACTTGAGCAAGGCTGTTAACCATAGGATGTTTTAGAGTTCATTAATTCCGAGGGATACCATAAGTCTGAAATCATTTGACAGCCCTTAACATATGCTCATACCTTTAGCAACCCAAATGGCTTCAGTGATGTCCATCTCTTGTTATTGTCCTGAGTGCTAGTTAAGATAGTTCACAGTTCTCAGCTGCAAGGGGCGAAACAAGCGACAATCGGATGCAGCTTTCTCAGAGCTGGCAGTTGGCCTTTGGAAGACTCACCTGGTACTTGCCTTACTTTCTTTTAGGCACTAGGCTTTTAACTAAGGGGACCTACCTATTTTAGACATTTTGTGGTCTGCTTCTGGCCTGAGGACTGTACTGTCAGTATGTTAGGCTGCTCAATGCTTGTCATATACTGTTTTTTTATGCCTTGGCTTATTCTTAATAGGGTTTTTGGATTGTGTTTTGTTTTAGTTGTGGGCAATCTCTGGAGAAGCTGCGTATAAATGTTTTTAATAAGCAAGGAAAGACTGGCAGTTTCACCCAATCTCTCCTTCCTCCATCAGTGCCACCCACTGTGGCTCATGGCATTTTGTCTGCAGAATTACTCCATCAATCCAGCGCTGGCTTTTCAGATGTCTTGTGGCGATTGCTGTAGAAAGAGGGAAAGAAGATCTGCCACTGAGAGTGCCTTTTGCTTGCAGTTTAAAGGATCTGGCCCTTTCAACCCTCCCCCCCCCCATGTATTTTTGATTTTATGAATATACTAGGGGCCGAGTCTATTACATTCAGGAATACAACAGGTGCTAGATTAGGGGGTAGAGTGGAGGAACTCTGCAGACAGCCTCCCCCTCCCCCCAGGACCTGGAAAGGCTGCAGGCAGCTTTTAGGGAACTCCACCATCAGGGGCAGCTCTCACACGGCAGGGATATGCAGCCTTGGAGGGAAGTAGAAGAAGGATGGGATGGTGGGGGGTGGAAGGTGGTTGGCTGGCTGCTGGACAGACAAGCAAGCCGGTTAGAGGAGGAGGCAGGGGTGGGACAGCTGCCCCGAGTGGGTCTTAAGCACTTAAGCCATGAGACCAGCTCCTCCTCCAAGCCCTTACCAGAAATATACGTGGAACAGATTTTGAGAGTATATTTTGAGAAATTTATCAACGAGTTATATGGGGATTGTCAAGGTGCTTCTTCAACAGCTTTCCAGGGAAGTCCATCTTCTCCTTCATTAACCATGGATTTAGTCATTTCACAGGATGTAAAAAAGTCAGCAGGCTATCTCTTCTCTTCACAGGGGCTTATTGTAGGGGGCCAAAATGGTTGTTGATAGCTTGTTTGTGCATGGAATTGGGAAACTGCAACTTGTGAGATGGATTTGAGTGCTATAAGTAATCTAGCAATGATTCATACGTAGTTGTAGCTGCTAAGAATCACCATTGTTCTGTGTCATGTGAGAAATAGCCAGCTCAAGAAGGGCAGTATAAAAATTGAAATACAAAACAAAACAATCCAGAGTTCTAGTGAGGCTCTAGTGTGCCTTCCATATAGCTTCCTCTGAGGGCAGGTAAGTATTCTGTCTCTCTGCATCTGGAGTAACTCATGACTCCTGCTTGCAAAGGAGTATCTGGCCTAAGAGGAGGTTGTATTCTGCTTCTGACCAGATGACTTCATGCATCTGAGCTCTATTTCCTTGCAAAGCTTGCCAGTTACCTATGGCTTATTCTGCTGTTGTCAGTCTGGATCAAAGTCAGGCATAAAACAGTTAAGTTAAACTTCCCCTCCCCCCATCCTATCAAGTATTCTAGTTGCTGAGCTCCTTCTCTTCATGCATTCAGTATAATTTGATGTGAAATATGGGCACCACTTAACATCACCCATATAGTTAAATTGTCTGGCAGAAGCACCAAAAAAAAAAAAAAGCAAGGTGTGGATTTTTTTTAACTGCACATTAAGAGATGAATAACAGTGCACTGTGAGGTGTCTAATTAGTGTTAGCAGGCGGGGAAAACAGGAGCCAAATTGTGTATTTTCTCCCCACTGAATCACACCCTGCTCTTGAAGGGCTTGGGACTTGTCTATGAATCCCTGACCTAATATGCAGCCTTATCAGGTCAGTTGGCAGGTAGGGGAGCTGGCAAAGAAGAATGATTTTTAACTGGCTCTGCAGGAATAGGGCTTTAAATATGTTAGTTCTTCTTGCAGTAAAAGTCCAAGTGTTCTCTGTTCCCACTGTTCATGTCTTTCTTCCCCTCCTCCTGCTTTTTCTAGGGTTTTGGCATCGGTGATGAGAAATGGGGTATGATGTAGCACGCTTTCAAGGGGATGTTGACGAAGACCTTATATGCCCCATTTGTAGCGGGGTCCTGGAGGAGCCGGTGCAGGTAGGTGTTGGTTATCAACATGACTTTTGTTTTGTCTTGCTGGTATGTAATGGGAAAGATGATGGTTTTCTCTGCCAAATCTGTATTGGCTTTTCCCATCCCAGTTGAGGATACATATGATGGTACTGACTTTTTAAAAAGTCTCTTTTGTACTACTAGGTGTTCTGATCTCCAAGGCTGCAACCCCAAGAACTGGGGCTTAAAAATGCACTTCCAAAAGAAACCTTGGGGTATAGGGGGTGAAAGGGTTGCAAAATCCTACTGGGTTCTGCTCAGCATACTGAATTCTTGTTGAAGTTGACACCTTAAATACCTGTGTTATGCTCTGAATATTAGTGAAGTTAGTGAATTTTCCTTCATATTTATTTATTTATGGTTTAATTTGCATACCCATCCCTCTTGAACTTGTCTTGAAATCCTTCTGCATCTTAGGCTGTGTTGTGGAGGGACTGCTTCATGTAAGATTACTACTTAGAATGCCCTCTGTACAATTTACAGTGTAATTTGCATGTAATGATCATAAACATGGTTTTATAGTGTGTGTACATATATGCTAAGAAGCCACAATATGCTGCAGCTGCCCAGTGGGTGTAGAGTGTGTACATCTGCAATAAAAATACATATACAATATTTACTCGTGACCATATGTATGCTGCAAAATGTGAATGATCACTTAAGCATCACTCAGTAATGATTCTTTTGTCAGTAGGACAGCCAGCTCTTCTTATCTGTAGGTGGATTGATACCTCCATAGGAAAGGTGTCCTTGAAAAGGTGGATTGAGATAAACAGCTTCTAAACACTGGGTTTATTTGATTGGTTTGTACATGGGAAAAAGGCACTGGGTAGCAGAATATCTACTGAGAAATAGAGGTTAAATGAAAATGATATTATTTGGGTGCACTACTTAGAGCTGCAATTAGCTGAAGACTAAAATGGAAGAGAACTTTCAGATAGTTGTATAACTGTGCACTCTGAGAGTGCCATTGCTTTTCAGTACAAAAGCTGCTGTTCCTGGGGAAGCTGAACCTGCTGTATCATAGATTTATTTTTGTATAGAGAACTGGCAGGAAGTGATTGGGAGAAGCTGGGCACAGCTCCAAAGAGGCCTGCGAGGCCTATTGCACCCCTCCATATGCATGCTCGAGTGGTGGCAGGGTGCAGGAGAGTCAGGAGAGGCTGTGTGGAGCTCCAAAGAAGCCTGCATGGCCTGTTAATATGCCTCTGTGCACCCCCTTCCTTTTTCCCTTCCTCCCTTTCTCCCTCCCTCCCTTTCTTCCTAGCATCTATTGTATTCCTGGGTGCAATGGGCTTTACTTCTAATACAAATGATAACTCTCAACCATTCAGACCACATTGTTACAAAGTTCTTCCCATTCACACAAAAGATAAGATCAGCCATCAAATAAATATCATTCATTTTGTCCAGCCAAGCCTGAATGCTGGGAAATTCTTCTGATTTCCAACATTTTGTGAAGCTTTACCTAACCACAGTAATTGAATTTAACAAAATAAATTGAGAATTACCTTAAAGTGAGGGAACATTAATTAAGCAAGAAAGTTCCAGGTGTCTTCAAAACACTTCTTTTCAAACCATCACTTAACAAAATAGCAGCTTTATTCCAGTACTAGTAAAAAAGCCTGCTGCAGTCAGGAATGCAGCAGGTGCTAGCGGGGTAGTGGAGGGGAGGGGACAGGCAGATAGAATGACTTACAGACAGACAGAGAGAAAGACAGACATACAGAAAGAAAGACAGACAGAAAAAGAGAAAGAGCGGCAGAAAGAGCGACAGAAAGAGAAAGAAAGAGACAAAAAGAAAGGCAGAAAAGACAGATGGGGAGGAAGGAAGGAAAGAACAGAGGGGAAGGAAAGGAAAGAAGGAAAGACGATGTATATCATGTATACCAGTGGTCTGCAACCTTTTTGGGGTTGCGGACCGGTGGGGGGAGGGCGATCTGGGCACCGCCCATGCACGGTAGCCCCTGCACAAACACACATGCGTGGACCTGCCACGCATGCGCGTTTGCACCACCGGTGTCAGGTCAGACAATTAGGCTAGCACAGAGTGAAGGCAGAAATTGGTTCCTGCATTCAAAGAAGGCTCCTGAGGTATGTAGCCGAATCTTCACTTTGGGAAGTGATCTCCAGTTCCTCATAAACAGCGGGTACCCAAGAGCTATAAACATAATCAGTGGCCATCTGAGTCAGATCACTGGTCCATCTAGCACAGCATTCTTCAGGTTCTCAAGAAAACCTGTTGCCTGAGATAGTTTAAGGAGAGATGCCAGGTTGCACGTAGCATCTTCTTTATTCAAAACATGTGCTCTGCCCCTAACTGTGTTCCTGGTATGTCCTTAAATTCTCCACTGAGAGAAGCTTGACTGAGTCAGCTATCATATGTTTGGCCTACATGTTACCTCTGAATGTTGCTGCAGGGTCCAGCAGTTGTCTTGTGCTGAGAATTAAGGTAGAAGAGTTTGGCTTAGAAGTGGCATAGATTTCTCAGAGATTTACTTCTTCCTTCGAAAAGATTCTCCTCAAATGTTGGATGACTATCTCAGTGCAGTTTAATGGATTGCAGGAATAAATTTGTGGAGAAGGCATGTCCTTGGGTGCTTTCTAGCTGGAGAAGAAGTGATGCATCAGCTGATTCCATAGCTGCTCCCCGGTCCTCTCTTCCCTGCTCTTGTCTCTACAGTACTTTCATAGTATTCAGAAAAGAATGCTACATTTCACACAAGGCATGATTCCTGTGCTTCCTGTAGAATTCCAGTATGTGTAATATTTCCTTTCGTAGTATTGGAGTGGCTGGGCAAATCAAGCCCAAAGAATTTCCCTCTTTTGCAAATCATAAAATATATAGGAACCATTGAACCATCCATTCCTAACTCTTTTCGGGTCAGCATTCTTCCATATAAACTGGGATTAACATATATATGTTTTCTGTAAAGTGAAAGTATTTTTAACCTGTCAGACTCTGACAGTACTTTTAACAGTTTGCTGTCCACGTTCGTAGCCTTTCAGGAAGTAGAAGGCATCAAACTATTCTCTCTTATGTTCTGTTCTATGAAAATTAAAAACTCTATGTGGATAAGTGGGGAGAATTATTTGTATTGTACCTCCATTTCTCCAGTTTTCATTGTTAAACTGCTCTGAGCTGTAAGAGAGGGTGATGTATAAATATATAATAAATAAATCAATAAAATCCAGTGCCACTTTCATCAACCAAAAGGGAGATTGTACTCAAGAAATTAGGAGGAAATCGAGACTGGGAAGAGCAGCCATGAAGGAACTAGAAAAGATCCTTAAGTGTAAGGATGTGTTGCTGACAACCAAGATCAAGTTAATCCATTCCACAGTATTTCTCATTACTACGGATATGTGTGAATGTTGGACGATGAAAACTGACAAGAAAACTGTGGTGCTGCAGGAGAGTTTTCATATACTGTGAGCTGCCAAAAAATAAGTGGGCTCTAGATCAAATCAAATCTGAACTCTCCATAGAAGATAAGATTTTTAAACTGAGGTTATTGCACTTTGGTCATGTTATGATAGGGCTCTGATCTGTGAGCTCATTCTACCAGGTGGAGGCCAGGACAGAGAAGACCCTGGCCCTGGTCGAGGCCAGATGAGCCTCCCGGGGGCCAGGGATCACCAGCTTATTGGAGCCTGCAAAGAATAGTGCTGTTCCTTCCCCTTCTTCTTTCCCCATCCAAATATATTTCCAGAATCCTCACAATTCTTCCCACCACCTTCTACCTTCCAAACAGCCTCATGGTGGGAAAAACAAAAAACAAAATTCACAAAGCATATGAGCAACCCCAGTGACAATAGAATTTGCTTACCTTAATGCTATGAATGGCGTGTGATATTCCCCGCTCTTGTCATTTGTTAAATGAAAGATGATTCATTGAATAGGCTGAGGGCCAAAAGCTTCATCTTGGTGTGAGAAACCACAGAGGCAACCTGAACTGATCCTTGGTAGATAGCAGGTAGTTTATTGACGATGAAGACTAAAATGCACATCATATATTTTAAAGTTGCCTTAGTTTGTTTTTTTTTACTAAACTGCTTGTAGGGTTTCAGCATTGCTGAGATGTATATCTGAGTAGAATTTCCACAGGAGTGCTGTCAAATGAGCTGACCAGCCATAGTTCAATAAATGTACAGAGTGCAGACTTGGAGAGAGTGCATTAATATTGGCATCAGGGTGCTTTGTTTCCAGTATGAATATCATCAGAGGCCTTTTTTTGTATCTCTCAGCTGCCATTTCCCATTTGCTATGCCCAGGCCTATGGAGTGGAGATGGCATTTTAGGAGCATTAACTGGGAGGCCTCTGTTGCAGCAACAGTAGGGGGGTTAAGAATGCTCTGTATTCCCACTTCTGAAGGAGTGGTTCAGTGGGCAGAAGTTGCTGGCTCTTGAAGTCTTCCTCAGTTCAAAATAAAGCCCCTATTAAAAATTGCCCAACTCATGATCTGAAATGTTATGTATTTATATTAATTGTTTGATTGTGTTAAAGCAGTGCCCAAGCAATACACTTGTTTCCTAGTATAGTAATTATTGAACATCAAAATCTGCAGAATGAGGCAAAACTCTTGGGACCAGTGATGGTTTTAGTTACAAAAACACCTAATCTGATAATCAGTTAAATCCCTTGAATAAGTATGGTGTAGCCTAAGCTCTGTGCAGCAGATGACCAAGAAAACTGTAGATGCATGGTCTTGGGACAGAGAGCAAGGAAAAAATGGAAAGGTGTGAGCTGGTGTACAGGAAACGTGAGCTTTCTGCCTTTCCTTCTTTGGGCAATTCCGAAAGGTATCACTGTGAGAGGAGGAAGGTAGCCTGTGAAATGCATTCGTGTGTGAATAAATCTTCTTGACAAGAGCAGTCATCATGACTGCAAATGCCCTTTACTTGGAGAGTACTGTCAGTTTTGTGCCCATAGGCTACTTAGTGAATACAGCTGTTATTAAAGGGGCAAAAGTCCAGCTGTATCCTATTTCTGCCCTTCAAGGTATTAACTACCTCACCCAATTTAGTATCATGTACAGACTTGATGATTCTGATCTCCCTTGTCTAAGTCATTTATAAAGACATAAACAGCAGCAATGCAAGACAACAGCTGCCAACTAAAGGAACCAAAAGCCATCTAGTAGAGTTTCTCATCATAAGCCAGAATACCATACAGAACCCTATTATATGGTAGAATATGACATAGGTCTATTATAAAACTTTCTAGATTTGATGTAATTCAGGGATAAGTAGGGATGTTCTGAGAACACATGGTAGCTTTAAATCCATACATATCCTTGAGACCTGATGAATACCATCCTAGGATGCTGAAGTTGACAAACGTATCAGAACCTCTGTTTAATTTTTTTTAAATCTTGTAGGATTGGGGAGGTACTGGTGGATTAGAAAAAGGCTAATGTTATAACTATTTTAACGGGGGGGGGGGGGGAGGTGATCTAGGACATTATCAGCCTGGTAGTTTCATGTTAATGCAGGTGGTTTTAAGGCATAAACATAGCTTCAGAACTAAAGCAGGCAATTCAAACCTCTAGTAATGGAAAATATTTTTAAAACAACATCAACAATATAGTTACTAAGCCCTTAGCCAAGGGCCATAACAATTGAGTATAAATTCAGATGGCTTCAGGAGTCTCCAGGCTGGAGTCCCCAGTTTTGGCCTGGAAGTATGGTTTTAATTGGTTTCTTAAGTATTAGGACCTCAATGAGGCTTCACTGACAGGCAAACAATGGTATTACAGGGTTTTTTTTTTTGGGGGGGGGGTGTATTTTGGGCCCAGTGCTGATTTATGGCAGAGTGAGATGATGTTTTCACTTGCCATCAGCAACTTGCATTGCTTTAAAATATTAGTAGGAGTTCTGGTTTACTTCCATCAGCTATGGCAGTTTGAGGAGGCAATGTCTCTCTTAGCTGGGAAGCTCCCTTAGACCAAGGTTTCCCTGGAAAGCACCCTGGTAGCCAGCAGATGACCATCTGAGAATATCTAGACTTGAGCCACTGAGAAAATAATTTTCTAGCACAGTACTAGAGCAGCAATGAAGGAACAGGATACAAATCCTAGAAAATTCCTCATAACCAACTATATCGCACCCACGTAGTCTAGCATGTGGGAACAAGATTAAGAGAAATATCCGAGAGAAGTAAATTGTATCTAGCAAAGCCAATAAATATTTTTCTTGAAAGGTTTATTATAAAAAGAGAAAATGTGGGTGGATTCAAAAAGATGGTGGAAAAGGGGGAAAACAAAATATAGGGGAAAGGCACAGAGATGTTCAAATAAAAAGCAGTCATTGAATTAACTAAGTCAAGCATGTTATCTAAACTGTAGCAGGTTCCTTAGAGCATGTAGAGAATTCTTGCAGCAACAAAAAGTCAGAGGAGTCTTTAATCCATATTGAGCCTCCTGTGAACTCAGTGCCTGCTGAAGACAAAGGGAAACCCCAAGTATCCAGATACTTATGGTCAATGGAGTTGGATCTAAACCAGACTGCTCTCTAAGAGCAATGAGCTAATATAGCAAATGGCACACAAAGCTCATCTCTGATGTCAGAGGCTACAGTGAGCAATCAAAGCAGTATAAAATACAGTCCAGCTTCTGTAAAGCATCTGGGAGTGTCTCTTAACTTCATGACCAATAAGTGGACTGGCCCAAACCAGAATGTCCTTTGCCCAAAAGAGATTCAGTCTGGCAAGATGGTTCAGTGTGGAATAGAAATGAGTGGGCTGTTCTAATGCAACTCCAGGTGACCAAGATCCCAGACACTGTAAGTGGCACTCTTCAGCCCTAGTATGGTTTTTAGCGTTTGTCAAAACATCTTTTGTAGTTGCAAAGTGAAGAAAGCTGCACGTCTTGAGTGCTGGAACGAGGTTTTTGATCTGGGAACATTGTGTTCCTTTGTATAACTCAGGGGTGGTTTTGGGGGGCATCTGCTGCCTTTTTTCTCAGTTTCTTTTTGTCCTGGGGTCACCTATCTCCTGGCCTTGGCACCAGAACCAGGGTCACAAGCAGTACTCTAAGTATGTGAACCTGCTGTCATTCTCATGAGTATGCATTGCTCTGTTCCCAACACAGGCTCCTCATTGCGAACATGCCTTCTGCAATGCCTGCATTACCCAGTGGTTCTCCCAACAGCAAACGTGTCCCGTGGACCGCAGCGTTGTGACGGTGGCTCACCTGCGCCCTGTTCCCCGGATCATGCGTAATATGCTATCTAAGCTTCAGATTACTTGCGACAACGCTGTTTTTGGGTGCACTGCCGTTGTGCGCCTCGACAACCTGATGTCTCACCTCAATGACTGTGAACACAATCCAAAGCGGCCTGTGACTTGTGAACAGGGATGTGGGTGAGTGCTGCCAAATTTAGGCAGTTCCAGCCCCAGGCATTGCAGTGTCAGAGTTCAGGGTATGGGCTCTCCAAGGACATAGCCAGCTGTACTCACCAGTGTGATCTGGGGAAACAAATGAGGAAGCCCATTATATGTATGGTCCAATGGAGATGGCTTTTCTGATGCAATTGAATTGCACAATAATGGCATCTGGTAACTTGGGGCTACTAATTTTTGGCCCAGTTTACTTGAAGCTTTGCTTATGGATCCTGGATTATTCCAGATCCTCCTTTAAAAACCTGTTTTCTGTTAGGAGATCTTTATTAACTTTATTTTGTAGTGTGCTCCTTTCTCAGTTCTGCTGGTCTCTCTGTGCAGCTTGGAAATGCCCAAAGATGAGTTGCCAAATCATAACTGCATCAAACACTTAAGGTCAGTGGTTCAGCAGCAACAGACCAGAATAGCTGAGCTGGAAAAGACTTCAGCAGAGCATAAGCACCAGCTAGCAGAACAGGTAACTGTTTTCCAGTTTCTAAACATCTCAAATGTTTGAACTGAATGGCTATCTTTTAAGGGTGCTTTCTACTTTTCTTAGTAATAAAAAATAGAATTTAAGAATACTGAAGTTATCGGATGCTTTGTAACAGACATGTTAATTAAAAACACATGTTGAGGCTAAAACATGCCATGCACATTCTCTTCAATACAAGTTCACTTTTGAACATTATTGTAATCCGTTCCTGTGGGCTGATTATGAAGTCTGTGATAAACATTATCTATATAGGATAATGTACAAGGGGTTGCTTTTTCTTTGGGGGGGAGGGGGGTGGTTCCTATAGTGATGAAGCTTCTGGCTCCTATTGGCTGAGTTCATCAGATAGGATGGCAGCTGGTAAACTGCCAGGTGAAATTTGGCTTCTTGAGCAAAACTATCCTTCAGTTGCTAATGCAGAGATGATAGAGGGGCATATATAACTTAAGATGGGACTTGAAAATACATTATCTGGTGGAGGCAAGATGAACTGTTGGCCAGCAGGCCTCCCTTCTCTGCATCCCAGTTGCCGACCCTGGCCTTAGAACATTGGGAATGCTGCGTGCCAAGGGAATGAAATGACATGGAATGTTAACATTCATTCTTCTCAGGGGGCTTTGGAGGAGGGATAGTGTTGGTGCTCCACTGAACCCAGGAATCTGGAGGAAGAGCAGATGGGGAAGGCAGAGGCCTGAGAGGGAAAAATGGACAGATTAAATGGGGATTTGAGAACGGGAACTGTGAATGTTTAAAAAACATCACATGGGGTTTGAGAACTGTGGAAGCTGTATATTGTGGGTAAAAGAAAGAGTAAGGAGGGGAATATTAAAATGCTGAGTAGTGAAGAATGCCAGCTGGGAGTCTGAAAGGAGTCAGATTGTTTAGATAGTAAGGGGGAAATTGGGGACTTGAGGAAACAGTGGCTGGAAGAGGCGGGGTGTTGACCAATGAGTATGGGGGGAAAGCCTCTTTGCAATTTATTTCCTGGCAGGGCTTCTTGGTCTCCAAAAGCAGCATCATGGGCAGTCATACAAAAGGTGCAGCACTGTAACCCTATGTTGAACAAAAAAAGAGAGGTTATATTCCAGTAATAATTACAAGGAATAGATAAGGAAGTTAAAATGAGTGGTGGGTGGGTTTAATCCAGAGAAACAGCATGGAGGAAAGGGTCAAGCCCACTTCCCAGATTCATATTGGGGGGAAAGGACAGGTTAGAACTCTCCCTGTAAGGGCAAGGTCTGGAGGATTTGTCATCATTGAGGGTGGGAGGGCGCTTAATTTCAGAAATCATCTTGAGGAGTGTGCAGGGAGAAGTGGCAGGATTGTGTGTGTTATGGTTGGAGTGTGAGACTAGGACCTGGGAGACCAAGGTCCCCATCTTGCCCAGCTGCATAGTTCATCTGGTGACTTTAAACCAGTCATTCTCTTTCAGTCTAGCCTATATGTTAATCCGGACTCATTTTTATGGGTTCTCACACCTGTGGATACACAACTGTCACTATTTCTCAGGTTTGTTATTGGACAAGAGAAGAATGAAAACATGTACATTAACATTCAGATTTCTGTTTCTCAGTTATATAGATAGCAAATCTTATGTTTGTAAATTTTTTTGCTGTTTGCTATAGATCAGGGGGAGGGAGCTATGACTGCTGAAATATAAGCACAGTGCTGCAATTGTGTTTGTCAGACTTATGCTCATTGTAATTATACATTTCCTTGTGGAAGTCAGTGTGGTAACAGTATATAGTTAGTCTGGCTTCATGGAGGATGCACATAGGATATTTGCTTTATGTGGCCACTTGTCTTTATAGAATTCTCCAGATAAACCAACATCCTTAATCTTAATTTCCTGCATGTTCAGTAATTATGCAATGCCCTTGTGGCATTCCTCATCAAAATACCTGCGTCTCCTCCAGGACTCTGAACCGATCCTTGTGATTTAGGCCTCATGCAAATCCAAATGACTGTCAACTAATCAGAACCCAGAGAAACTCCACTGGGTAGAAGGGATGAGTAGGGCTGCTAAGATCCAGGGAGATATCCTGGGATTCTGTCTACAGGAGATAGAGATCAGATCTCTTGGAGAAAATGGCCACTTTGGAAGGTGGACTCCAAGGCATTATATCCCAGTGAAGTCCCTCTCCAAACCTTACTCTCCTCAGGCTTCACCCCAAAATCTCCAGGCATTTCTCAAATCAGAATTGACAACTGAGCCAGTCTCAGTTTAAGAAGGAGAAAGAAACATGTCTATGGATAAAAGCACCAGTTTAGCCAGGTGGTTTACCTGACTTTTAGTGAGGGTTTTGGGTTGCTTAGGAAAGTAAGTTTGTGTTAGTAAGACAAATAAACATCCTGTTACGGGCCCAGTATCTGTAACATGCTTGTTCAGGCTCTGGGGACAGGAGCTCTGTGCATTAAGAGAGTAATCTTGAACCTGGAGAGAATACTGTTGGTTGTTTTGAACAGGTTGGGGCTCTGAAACTCACCTTCCCCCACCCCTGCATTGCTTAGCATTGGAGACTACTGATGGCAGTTTCTGGGAGCTGCTTGAAGCTAACTGGAGGAGGGGAAGCTTGTCTATGCTCAGCGCAGCTGCTAGGCATCCTCCCACCACTGCGGTCAGGCTGCGATGGCTGCCTGGAGTCCTCCATCACAACAGGCCACAGTAACTCCCGGGCATCCCCCTCCTGCATGGCTGGGCCCAGTGTCCCCCACGACTCTGGTCAGGCTGCAGCAGCTGCCAGAAGTTCTACACTTCAGCCTAGCCACTGTGACTCCCACGTGTCCTCTGCCTGTTTATTGGTTCACATCTTGTTTTAATCATCAAATCTTTTGTCTTGATTTTTTGCAGAAACGTGACATTCAGTTACTGAAGGCATATATGCGAGCAATACGTAGCGTCAACCCCAACCTACAGAATCTGGAGGAGACAATAGAATACAATGAAATCCTAGAGTAAGTGCTGATCTCTTGGGCAGAGGTGGGTTAGAAACTCGGTAGCCTGAAGGTTGAGGAGTTACTGGTCAAAACACTTAAGAGATTAGCATGTTCAGGAATAACTGAGAGGTGGCACAAACATTAGTAGCTAGAAAACTGTGTGCTATGTGCTTTGAGAGGGATTATGTGGTGAAAATATAAGTCTACTTCTGAGGAGGATGGTTTATTGTACCAATCATGGAAAAGGAATATATAGTTTGTTTTTTTCATGTCGTGCAAATCCTCGCTGGAACATAGGGAGAACCGCTTGTAAATTAGGTAGGACTACGGGTCTCCTGTCTTTTGTTTTATTATGGTTGGGTTAACAGTATGGGATAATTACATTTTTTAAAGTAACATACATTAAATGTTGGCTAACAGAGTTCAGGATACAATCTTTCTCCTGAACTTGGAGACTTAATGTAATTATTATGTCTTTGGGATGGATTGGTTTTATGCAGGCACGGAGGGACATCAAATCTATCCCCCTCAGTTGCTAGCACAAACCCCAGAGCACAGGTGCCATGTGCTACTTTCTAGCTTACCCAACAGGAAGCAAACTACCTGCACTATCCAAACAATCTGTAGTGGCAGCTCCTAAAGCATGTTTTTGTGGTAGGAGGAGACCCTTGTGATGTAGAATCCCTCCTGTGCCACAGAAGCTTTGCTAGGGTGACCTTGGCCAGTCGCACACACTCTGCCTACTCCATTTCACAGGTTTGCTGTAAGGATAAAATGGAGGAGAGGAGAACAGTGTAAGTTGCTCTGGGTCCCCATTCGGGGGAAAAAGACAAGGCATCACTGAATTAAGTGAATAATAATAAATTGAGGGCAGGAAGGCATGGCTGATGATTTGAACAGTGAGGTCTGAAGATCTGTTTCTGATTTCATAACTTGATTGTCCATAGATGGAATCAGGGACAGAGCAGAAAACTTCAACTCCCAGGTCTGAATCTCCAGATTATGCTTCTAACAGTGCAATCCTAAACAGAGTTGCACCCTTCTAAATCTGTTGAATCGAGTCAGTATAGAGGGGTCTCTTGCATAGGATTGCAAACTCGTTAAGGTGCAAACTGTTCCAAGGAAACTTGAGGTTCATTAGATGCTTTTTAAAAAGAGGCTCAGTTGTCGCAGGCAAGTTTCCCTGACAGACTGCCTACCTGTCTTCCCCACCACTGCTGCAGGAGATAGTTGAGTGTTTTATAAGATGTACTTTTGACTCATGCAAGGTCCATTAGGTTTGATCAGCGTTCTTAATAAGCATTTAGAACACATCATGGTCTTCTTCAGCGCATGGGGGGGTTTCACAGCAGACATCTCAGTGAGAGCAAAAAATATTTAAAACTGTGTTGTGAGCCATTCTGCCTCATCTAATTCCATAGATGTCACTTCCCCACAATAAATGGCCAGAATAATACTTCAGCACTAGCTACAGAAATTTTGCCAATAAATCTTCCTGGTTAATATTGTGATTTGGCAGACAGCACAAAGTCACACATTGCGTGTGAAATAGTGTTCCGCAGGGCAGACATTGCATGTGAATACCTTTAGGTAACACTGTGGGTCATTGGCATATTTTTGCCTGTGTTTGTGTTCTCACTCTTTGTCTTTATTGGGTTTCCAGGTGGGTGAATTCCTTGCAACCTGCCCGGGTGACACGTTGGGGGGGCATGATCTCCACGCCAGATGCGGTACTCCAGGCGGTGATCAAGCGGTCATTGGTGGAGAGTGGCTGCCCCACATCGATCATCAACGAGCTGATTGAAAATGCCCATGAACGGAACTGGCCCCAGGGACTGGCCACCCTAGAAACTCGTCAGATGAACCGACGCTATTATGAAAACTATGTGGCCAAACGCATCCCTGGCAAGCAGGCTGTGGTGGTGATGGCCTGTGAGAATCAGCACATGGGTGAGGAGATGGTGCTGGAGCCAGGCCTGGTGATGATATTTGCACATGGAGTGGAGGAAATCTAAAGACTTAACAGAGTTGATAAAACAATCTGCTTGAAAGGAAAAAAATGTACCGTGTCCAAGCTCACTGATTGTGCCCCTGCTGTGTTGGACCAGGGCATTATTCTTCTCCATGTTGATTTAAGGCATCTCTCCTGATCATGCCGGGCGAGAGACCCAGCAACACATGCAAAATGCCATGCTGCAGTCTCCCCCACTGTGTGCTAAATTTCCTTGGTTGATGTTGGCTTCCAAATGCTTCCATAAAAGCACGAAAAGCCCTCCTTGTGCTGTAGAACGAGGCAGTGGTCTGCTGCGAGAAGCCCTTGACCTCCTGAGATGATTCCGTTGGCCCTGGGGGCTTCCAGTGTTCCAGTGCTGGGGTGTGACAGGCTTCTGGATCCTGACTCAAACGTTTCTCAGAAGTGAAAGTTTACTCTGAAGACTCCTCCCCCGACCCCGGCAGTGTGGTTTCGCTTGTCATTCTTTAAGACATTTCTCTGCAGGCCATACAACTCTTCCAACATTTCTTACAGTACCACGATACTTTCCAGGGCTGGGGAGGGGGGGAGAGAACAAACACAAGAAGGCAAATTCAAAACTGGGGATGCAAGAGATGTCAAATATAATAAAACACATATATTAGTAGTGATCTTTTTGGCATTAAAAAAAATGTCTTGGAGCCAAAAAGTAGACCCATTGTGAAGACAATTGGCACACCTCATTAGGGACTTATGGCCTGAAGGATGCACAAGAGGTGGCCTGTGAACTTCCAGTGGGGAATGTCCTTCTTCAACTATGTGCCGCTGCTGCCACAGGACAAAACTGAATTCATTATTGCAGAACCTGGCTGTTCTCTCTCCTCTCTTGAATCATTGCTGATGTCAGGTGCTCTGCTGGCTTCAGCCTTTTCTTGCAAGATGGCCTCTGATTAGCCCCTGTGCTCTGCCTGGCCAGAAACAGGCTCCCTTGAGTTTGCGTGTGCCACATAAGGCAGCCTCAGCCATGCTAAAAAAAAGGAAAATAGAAGAAAAGTAACCTTGGATGAAATTGTCTTGTCATTGTATGTTAATTGTTTCAACAAATCTGTGTGTGATTTTGTTTTGACAGCTTGATGACTGTTTGGTATTTTTGTACTACTTTTTGCCTTTGTACGTTTCCCTTTGTTTTTTGATACAGTGGTCAGGAATGTCTTCAAGTCGAAATTCAGTTTTTCTATCATATTTTTAATTTATTTGCAGTCTGTCTTTGGGTTTGTTCTACAGCAACTTATTTTCTGCTGCTTAATTCCCCCCCTCCCTTGCATTTGTGCTGGAGGGGCAAGTAACAGATGCCTCAATAAAGGAGCACTCCAGCTTGCACTCCTTATTATCCTGACAGTACCTTCTGAACAAGTTTGCTTTCACCTCTCAGTCTCTGTCAATATCCTCAGCTGTGCAGACACTTGGGCACAAAGCTTAATTCTATTTCCCATGTTCTTGAATGGTTATTTTAATGCTGAAGTGAGGTTATATGACAGTTGTCCATATCAACTGTGTCCATGGTAGAGCTTGAACCCTTTCCTTTGCAAATGTGTAGGACAAAGAAACCATCACTAGAGCTGAACTATCAGCAGGAACATTCGCTGTGTGAGAACACTACCTACCTCTTCTGCCATGCTCAACCTGGATGCAGTGGAACGCATAATTTGAAACATCTGTTCTTCTCAACATGTGTTATGCGTGGTCCTCATGATTACCTTAATGTGGCGAATCCATTATGATGTTGAGATAGTTCTCATGAGTTTGAGCCTACAGTCTGGTCCTCTTTTGCTGGGAAGATGAAAGAGAAGGAGTCACTGTAGGAAGGTGTAGTTTTAAAGCTTGGATCCTCTTTCACACATACTCCATCTCACAGAAGTTCCGTAATTCCTATGAATAAAGTGCATGAATAATGCTGCTTAGCTTTGCTTATGATCTTGAATATACACCAGGCAGATACCATTCCTTTTCATTTAATGAGGATTGCTTATGCTTAAGAGAATCTCTTAAACCTGCAGTAGTTATTTGGTTTGGTGGCCTTTACATTTTGCAGATGGTTCTGTCAGTTTTTGTGCTTTCAGCTCTCTGCTCTTGTTTTTCCCTGTCCTTCAGCTATCTGCTGTACTGGTCTCCTGCTTGTGCTTTTCTTCTCCATGTAGATTTTTTCTTTAGCAACTGAGTCTGTCTGGTATGGTTACCAAGGATGCTTTAGCTACTTCACACAAACTGTCCAGGTTACTTTTAAAAAGTAGCTCCTGGAGTTTTATGTATTTTTATGTATGTTGTATTTATAAAATATGGAATGTGCATCAAAAGCCCAATCAGTTTTAGGGATGTGATGGGTTGTGCTTACATTAATGTCAGTAACCTGGCATGTTTTGAAAGGGGATCTGTTGGTTGGAAGGAATGCTCAGGAATTTTGAAAAAGCTGCTAAATCCAACCTAATAACTGCACCTTGAGCTCAACTAATTCCACTATGCTCCTAACACACCTTGTTTTCCCCCCTGATGTCTCGCTGTTGCTCTCCCTCGTGCTCTGGAATATACCATAGGATTTTGGTCATGTCTCTTGCCCGTATACAAGTTGCTGATTGCCTTTTGTGTTCTGCTGTTCAGTTGTGTTGACTGCACTAATAAACTGCCTTTTTTCCTGACTCCTTTTGACATGCTTCCTTCATACTCTCTGGAGTGCTGTCTCCCTTGCATGAGAACTTTGCAAAACTTTTTGTGTCAGCCTCTTTCTGCTGCTGTTCTTTATTTTTGTACTTTCAGTAAAGCAAAATGTCTAGAAGTACTTTCTTATGAAATTAGTCGATAATTTCCCCCCTACCCCAGGTGTTTTGGAACCAAGTTCTTCACCAGTACTACATGATTGTTTTCAGATGCAAGTTTTTTAACCTTGTGCTTTTGGTTCTCTGGAACCCATACAGTTGAAAAATAGTTGGGGTAAAGTGCAAATGGGGGAGGGATTTATTTGATAATTACTGTAGAGAGCCTGGTTTCTGTGGTCTCGGCATGATAATTGAACATTGAACAGCTCTTGAAGCTTAGCAGGAGGAGAGAAAGAGTGGAAAATTTATTTGGTACCACCAGCTGGATTTATTTTCCACCTCTCAGTACAAAATAGCAATTTCTGTGTTTGTCCTGATGATAAATCAGTTCTGTATGGCTCAGTGTGCAAAAACAGCCATAGGGACACTGATGGTAACAGGATCTCAGAAGAGCTTAGTGGAGTTCCTAATTGTTCCACATAATAGCTTCCTTGCCACGTAAAAAAATGCAGGCACAAGTGCACAAGTGGCTACCAAGCCTTCTGTTGCAGATGTGGAGACAGGGAAGTCGAAAGAGGAAATTAAGCAAAAGAGGCACGAAGATCGATGGATAAGGGTGACCTTTTTCTAAACCTGAAACTGTGTGTTGTATTTGAATAGCATCAAGGAGGCAGCTGGAACCATGCATTTCAGGCAGCAGATGCTGTCTAGGGGCTATGCATTAATAATGTACCTGCTCTCCTGTGATTATCAGCTTTGCTGTGACCTGTCAAGCACCAAGGTCCTTGATATGTGAACATGGGATTCAGCTCCTTATGTCAGGAGAGATACGGTAAATGGTACACACTGCCAAGCCAGTATGGAGTATTCCATTTGATAGTCTGAGGTTGGGGGGAAGAAGTCTGAGTTGCTGGAAGGTGGTGGAGTTCTGATTACAATTAGCTTGTATTTTATTTAGAATTGGAATTGGAGAGGACCATAGAAGCTATCTAGTCCAACCTCCTGCTCAATGCAGGATCGGCCTAAAGCATCCAGGATAAGTTTCTCTCCAGCCACTGCTTGAAGACTGTCAGTGAGGGGGAGCTCACCACCCCCTTAGGCAGTTGATTCCATTGCTGAACTACTCTGACTGTGAAAAATGTTTCCCTGATATCTAGCTGATATCGTTTTCCACATAGTTTAAACCCATTACTGCGGGTCCTATCGTCCTCTGCCAACCGGGCCACCCCAAATTGTTCCAGATTTGGCCTGTAGATTTTACGCTTCAGTCATAAGTGGCTGCTAGCTCTATGCTTCAGTTTTTTATGTGTAAAATGGGACTGGTGGTACACAAGTATGCAAGTCATGGACAGGCAGATATCTTGAAAAAGGAGAGGAAAAATGTAATTTCTACAGCTGTGACGATCATGCAAGACGATCAGCCCTTGTTTTCAGTGACTTTAGACACAGTTGTACTAGAGTATGATGAAAAGTAAGATCTTGGCGTAAAGCATGTTTGTTGAGTAGAAGGTGATCCAATGAGATCCCTTTGCACAATAATAGGCAATTTTCCTTTCACTTAATCACACCATTTTGAGATCATGGGTGTCTGAGAGTAACATCTTTAGATACCTACTCGGTATGCTAACACCTTTATGGCTGACTTGGGTGATGCTTCCCAAATACCTACCCACTCACCTCTCATACCTGCGATACACCAATGACATCTTTATTGGCTGGACACATGGTAAAGAAGCCCTGGACGTAGTCCACAAAGTATTCAGTGACTTTCACCCCACCCTCAATCCTGATCTTGGCAAGAAATACATTTTCTGGACACTACTGTCAAAATACACAATGGACACATAGATACCACCTTATACCAGAAACTTACTAACCAGCAAACATACCTGCATGCTTCAATCTACCATCCTAAACATGCCAAACAACCCACAATGTACAGTCAGGCTCTCTGCTACAGCCTCATTTGCTCAAGTCCTACAGAGAGAGACTCTCATCTGAGGGATCTACAACAAACCTTTTTGAAACTAAAGTACCTGATGAAGTCAAGAAATAGATATGCAAAGCCAGAATAGTACCCAGAGAAAAACTATTGCATGACAGGGCCAAAAGAGACAGAACATCAGTAGTCACACATGGCTCTCAACTCAGAACAGTTCAAAGAATCATCAGCAAATTACAACCTCTACTAGATAAAGACAGTACTCTTTCACAAGTACTATGGGACAAACCTTTTCTAGCCCACAGATAGCCCTCTATCTTAAAACAACTCACCTACAACAATACATCTAATTTGAACATGAATACTGATACCAGAACTTGCAATATGCCCAGATGCCAACTTTGCTGCCATATATACCCAGACAATGAAACTCAAATACTTTGGCCACCTCATGAGAAGGAAGGACTCCCTGGAGAAGAGCCTAATGCTGGGAGCGATCGAGGGCAAAAGAAGAAGGGGACGACAGAGAATGAGGTGGCTGGATGGAGTCACTGAAGCAGTAGGTGCAAATTTAAATGGACTCCGGGGAATGGTAGAGGACAGGAAGGCCTGGAGGATCATTGTCCATGGGGTCACGATGGGTTGGACAAGACAACAACAACAAATACCCAGACAACATTGTCACTGGACCTAATAATATCAACTGGGGAAAGCACTGGCAAACCACCCCGTATTGAGTCTGCCATGAAAACGCTAGAGGGCGTCACCCCAAGGGTCAGACATGACTCGATGCTTGTGCAGGGGATACCTTTACGTTTAATAATATCAGCTACACAATCTCAGGCTCATTCACTTACTCATCTTCTTATACTGTATAATATACCATTATTACATGTCAACAATACCCTTCAGCTTTCTACATAGGGCAAACTGACCAACGCTTATGCTAAAGAATAAATAGACATAAATCTGATATCAAAGAAAAACTACAGCCTTCCAGGATATTCAATGCAGGATCTCAAAGTAGCTGTTTGATTGCAAAAGAACTTCAGAAACAGACTAAAATGGAAGATGACTGAGTTACAGATTGTTTCTTATCTCACTACACATGCTAAAGGCATTCTGTTTTTGCATCTGTTTGTAAACTTTTATTATGCTGTATGCCAGTTTGCTGCTATTTGCAGATCCTACTAATTGCCTTCATCCAATGTTAGCTATATTTATTACTCAGTTCCTTATATTTTTACTCTAATTAGAGGAAGGAGGAGGAGAAGAAGAGGAAAAAGGCGAAAGGAGAAGTTCTTATATGCTGCTTTTCTCTACCCGAAGGAGTCTCAAAGCGGCTTACAGTTGCCTTCCCTTTCCTCTCCCCACAACAGACACCCGGTGAGGTGGATGAAGCTGAGAGAGCCCTGATATTACTGCTCAGTCAGAACAGCTTTAGCAGTGCCGTAGCGAGCCCAAGGTCACCTCGCTGGTTGGATGTGGGGGAGTGCAGAATCGAACCGGCATGCCAGATTGGTGCTCACTGTGCTGGGAACAATTGGCCGCTTTGGCAGTCGAATCGCTCAAGCCTAGGGGAGAGGGTGGACCGGGGGGGGGGGGAGAAAGAGGGAGAGCGGTGCTCACTGTGCAGCACTCGCCGGCGGGTGCAAACGCGCAGGTGCAGCAGCTCCACGCGTGCGCTTTTGCACCTGCTGGTAAGCGCCGTGCAGCAAGTGCCGCTATCCCTCTTCCCTCCCCTGGTCCCCAGCCTGAAAAAGGTTGGGGACCACTAGACCACACTCCCTAATAATTTATCTAAGTGACCTTGTGAATTGTTTAGCCCAGTGCAAATATGTTGGCTGCATAGAAAAGCTCTCTTGAATTATTTAGTTCTGCATAGTTTATGGCAGGGGTAGTCAAACTATGGCCCTCCAGATGTCCATGGACTACAATTCCCATGAGCCATGAGGAAGGATAGTTAAGTGAATAGAGAACTGGCTGAAGAACCACACCCAAAGAGTAGTTGTCAATGGCATTTCATGTGACTGGAGGGAAGTATCCAGTGGGGTGCCACAGGATGCAGTTCTGGATCTGGTATTTTAAAATAAGTTTAAGAATGCTGATGGCACCAAATTGGGAGTAGTAGTAAACACACTGGACGGTAGAGATAAAATTATTCAACAAGATCTTAACACACTGGAAAAGTGGGTGGCTGTGAATAAGATGCAATTCAACAAGGATAAGTACAGAGTTCTACATCTAGGTAAAAATGAGAAGCATACATGCCAAACGGGGAGCAACACTGTGCATGACCAAGATCTTGGGGTACAAATGGACTATTATTATTATTATTATTATTATTATTATTATTATTATTATTATTATTATTATTATTATTATTATTTCGATGTATAGCCCACCACTCCCCTAAGGCTCGTGGCAGGTAACAACATATAAAACCCCTAATACATAAAACATCCTACAAGACATCCTATAAGTTAATAGATGCAGTTCAGTGTGATGAAGGGGCAAAAAAAGGTTAATGTGGCCCTGAGTTGTAGCAATGGAGGCATAACATCCAAATGGCAAGATGTCATAGTTCTGCTTAATACTGCATTGGTCAGGCTGCACTTGGAGTACTGTGTGTAGTTCTGGAGACCTCACTTCATAAAGGATGGAACAGGCACAGAGGGGGCTGATGAAGACCAAGCTCTAAAAGGAAAGGAAAGGCTTGGCGAAGCTGATTGGTTGTCCAGTTGACATACTCGTGGAGTGGGAGGCAAGACAAGTTTGTGGCATTTTCATTGCTCCTCAGCAAGGACCAGAAGTAGGCAAGGAATGCTGGAGAAGAAACAGTAGCGCTACGAAAATGGAGATTTTGGCCACGTGTGAAATGACAATGAGACGCTACTCAAAATAGTGGTGGAATATTCAGTGCTGATGACGGATTTCTACTAGCAGTGTGGAATGGACCTAAGAGACCTGAGAAAGTTTAATCTGGAGAAGAGGAGGTTGAAGGAGGGACAAGATTGCTTTAAGTATTTGAAGGGCTGTCACTTAGAGGAGGAAAGGCAGCTGTTCCTGTTGGCAGCAAAGGATAGGACTCACAATAATAGGTTTAAATTATGAGTTTAGAAATACCAGGGGGAAATCAGGGAGGAAAATTGACAGTAAAGAGTTGTTCAACTATGGAATAAGCAACCTAGGGAAGTAGTGAGCTCCCCGTCACTGGCAAACTTCAAGCACTGGTTGGCCAAACATATATCAGGGATACTTTAGGCTGATTCTGTATTAAGCAGGGGGTTGGACTAAGTGGCCTGCATTGCACCTTCCAACTCTATGATGCTAATACTTGAAATGGAAATTCTAGATGTGTTAATGTGAGAGAGATCTTAAATATGGGATCTCCTACTTATCAAATTCTATTTATCTCTATATACTTCTTGATGGCTATGGCTCAATGACTCATGCAAAATAGTAATGAAGATAAGGGCCAACCTTGCTGGAACCACACTTTTATTCAAACTGGGATCCACGCATGTAATTAATTGTATCAGTCTTGCAACCCTCCCACCTAAATTAAAGACCTCTAAAGTTATTTTTAAACAGGAACACTTTTTAAAATTCCAGTTGAATATTCTTGCATTTTCAGGAGAAGCTAATACTGTTTAAAGGCCTAGAAGTGAAAGAAGAAACCAGGTTATTTATGTATTCAAAATAAATCCACAGTACCTGCAGGATCTTTTTTCAAAGGATATTGCTAGAGTCATTCTACAGTTCAATTAATGAATTTATGAGTAAATATCAAGATCCTGTGAAGAGTTTACGTTATCTGCATTCTTAAGGCCGAGAAAAATCTATTGCCACTAGAAACATAAAGACCATGGTTGAACCATGGTTTTAAAATATGTACACAGTTTGGATGCTAGAAATGGACTTTAAGTGTACTGATGAAAGCCAAATGCTCTTTATATTTTGAGGAATAATATAAGACATTTGATAGCAGTGTTCGTAACACTAAGCCAGCCTTTCTTGACTTTCTCAACACTAAGCCAGCCTTTCTCAACTATTTTACTGTTGAGAAACCGCTGAAACATTCTTCAGGCTTCAAGAAACCCCAGAAGTGGCATGATCATGCAGAATATGGCTAGGAAGCAGGGCTGTATACATGCTTCCCTGGGGCTCCTTCCCTTCCCACCCCCTCCAGGCCCATCATTGGTTATTTGGGGGGGGAGGGCAACATGACCATGTATGGTCATACCACCCAATAAATGTTTAGCAAATTAAAAAAAAATTAAAATTAATTTTCCATCCATTCAAGAAACCCTTCCAGAGCCATCATGAAACTCTGGTTGAGAATCCTGCACTAAGGAAACCAAGGAAGGGCATGTTTTGGTCTTCTTAAATGCAGAGAAAACATTTCTGGCAATTTATGTTCTCTGGAAATTATTATAAATTGGCAAATGCTCTTGTGCATCTCGAAGGAAATGAACCTATTTGTGTCAGAAGTTACAATAACCATCCATAGTTTCTGTTGAGTCTGTCTGATAATACCGTAACTGCATATGAATTCTAATTCAACAGCTTGTTCCAGCTGTCTCCTTCCAAAACAATTTTCCTGAAATGCAGTAACCTTTGTTCTTTGTTTTCGGAATGTTTCCTTTTTAATGTCCAATCGGAGTCCATTGTCTTGCAGCAATATTTAATAAGGCTAAGGGGCTTTCCTGGGAATGTGCAGGTGAATGTGCCCTCAATGCTAAGGCTTATTGCATCCTGTGAACAGATAAGAGACTCGAGTTGGTTACTGGAGTTTGTTGGAGGGGCTAGTCATCAAATTTATCTCTGATGGATAGTCCAGTGTTGCTGGTGTGACCGTTTCAAATAAGCAGTGTGCTTGTAACCTACAACTGATCTTCTCAAGGCCTGTGGAAGGGAACGACCCCTGATTACTCACCGAGAGGGGTCCTTCTCCTCAAGGGTCAGGAGGACAGCTTGATGGGTGTTTCCCAGCTCTCTTTGAGGGAGGCAGGTAATTTAAATATTCTGTCTTCCTGCGGGAAACGCCCCTCTCAGCCAGTCGGTATCTCCGGAGAGTCCTTCATATCCTGTGCCATCACTGCTATAACGTAAGCTTGTTAACACTAGACACAGACAAGACACCGAGGAAGGAGGGCAAGGAAGACTAACACAAACAGAACTATATCAACTAATCTACCCGTCAGGCGTCTACTCTCAATGCCCCTATGTCATTTTTTTTTTTTATATATATTCCAGAACCTCCAAATGGAGAACTCAACAACTACTAAATAAGTTACAGCGCGATGGACCTCCCCACTGGGCGGGACAAGCTGTCCTCCTGACCCTTGAGGAGAAGGACCCCTCTCGATGAGTAATCAGGGGTCGTTCTCCCTCTGGGTCAGGAGGACAGCTTGATGGGACCTTAAAGAGCAGTCCCAAACCCAGGGCGGGTAGTTAAACCAGGTCCATCACGTGGGACAGAACTCTGCGCCCGAAGGCCGCCTGTTCCATCTCCCCCTGCTGAATCTTATAATGCTTTGCAAACGTGGAGGGCGTGGCCCTTGCATACCTCCTCCACCGAGGCTCGCTTGGCGAAGGCGGCTGAAGCGGCCGCACTCCGCAGGGAATGGGCGGTGATGCCCTCAGGCACCCTCTCCCCCGTGGCCCTGTAGGCCTCAACTATGCATGCCCGCACGGATCTGCTGATGGCAGCCTTGGATAAGGACTGCCCCCTCTTGTCTCCTGAGACCCCAACAAACAACGTCTCAGTCTGTCTGAAGTTGCTAGTCCTGGCAATGTATACCTTGAGGGCCCTCTTGACGTCCAGCTTATGCCAGACCTTCTCCTGATCCGAGCTAGGATGAGGAAAAAATGCGGGCAAACTGATCTCCTGCGTGCGGTGAAACCTAGACTCCACCTTGGGCCTGAATAAGGGATTCACCCGAAGCACCACTCTGGAATCCCTGAAGGTACAGAGATTCTTGTCTACGGATAATGCCCCCAACTCGGACACTCTTCTAGCAGATGTGATAGCCACGAGAAAAATCGTTTTTAGATTAAGTGTGGGAAGAGACACCGATCTAATCGGCTCAAAGGGCTCCCGGGTCAATGCCCTGAGTACTAACCCCAAATTCCAAGTGGGAAAAAGATGTTTGGGTGGCGGCTCCATTTTAGCAGCCCCTTTTAAAAACCTGATGACATGCGGATGCTTGGACAACGGAAGCCCCCCTTGCAAGCCTAGCACTGTGGACAATGCGGCCACCTGCCTGCGCAGCGTCCCTGAACGCAACCCTGACTTGAGACCATCCTGTAAAAACTCCAGGATGCTGCTAATCTTCGGACAGGAGGAAGACACAGCCTTCCTCCGGCACCACCTCACAAAAGCCTTCCAGGAACAGTTATAAATTCTAACGGTGGAGGCCCTCCTGGAAGCCATGATAGTGTCTGTAACAGCTAAGCTGTATCCCTTCCGTCTCAGGCCCGCCCTCTCAGTAGCCAAGCGGTCAAATTCCACCATCCTGGCCGAGGATGTCGAAGAGGGCCCTGAGACAGCAGGTCCTCCGTCACTGGAAGTGTGAGGTGCGGCCCCACGGACATCTGCATTATCGCTGAAAACCACCACCTCCTGGGCCACCACGGAGCCACGAGGATGACCTCTGCCTGCAGGAATCGAATTCGTCTGAGTAGCTTTGGTAATACTGGAACTGGTGGAAACGCGTACATGAGTCCGTCCGGCCAGGGCGCCGTCAGCGCGTCTGTCATCTCCGCCCTCGGATGATAGTACCTGCTGCAGAACCGGTCCACCTGATGGTTCTGGCTGGAAGCAAACAAGTCCATTATGGGACGACCGAAGTGTACAGTGATAAGGTGGAACGCCTCTCTGCTTAGAGACCATTCCGCTTCTACTACTCGCTGTCGACTGAGCCAATCTGCTTGGGTATTCAGAGTCCCCTGAATATGTTCTGCTCTCAGCGACGCCAGATGCTTTTCTGACCACGACATCAGCCTTTCGGCCTCCTTTTGCAACTTGCCGGACCTGGAACCACCCTGGTGATTGACATAAGCCTTGGCGGTTACATTGTCCGTCCTGACTAAAACATGCTTCCCTTCTACCTCCTGCTGGAAGAACTGTAGGGCCAGGACTATCGCTCTCAACTCCAACAGGTTGATCTGCTGCTTTTTCTCGGAAAATGACCAAAGTCCCTGAGTGGGTGAATCGTTCAGCGTTGCTCCCCAGCCGGATAGGCTCGCATCCGTATACAGTTGCTGGAACTGATTGAACAGGAACGGCTTTCCCTTGATCAGATTCGCTCTGACTGTCCACCACACCAAGCAGTTCTTGGTGTGAAGGTCTAAAGCCACTAATAGGTCCTTCTTCCGGGCAATCCTGTTTTGAAAAGGCCGTAATGCTTTCTGCAACGGTCTGGCTCTTGCCCGTCCCCACTGCACTGCTTCTGCATCTGCGACTAGAATTCCCAGTACACTGGCCAACTGGAGCAGTGAAGACCTCTTTGCCCGAATGACCTGGGAGACCAGCTGAATGGTTTTCAACACCTTGGCCTGGGGAAGGAACAGGGCGCACCTGATCGTATCTATCACCACCCCCAAATGCTCTAGGCGTTGAGTGGGTACTAACGAACTCTTTTCCCGATTCACTAGGAACCCAAATCGCTCCAGCACCTCTATGGACCTCCTGGTGAACTCCTCCGCAAGCCTGAGAGTGGGGGCGCGGATCAAGAGGTCGTCCAAATATGGGTGAATGTGGATGCCCTCCTGTCTCAGTATGGCCACTAGGTTTACCACTAACTTGGTGAACACCCGCGGAGCCGAGGACAGGCCGAAGGGGAGAGCCCGATACTGATAGTGCCGCCCCTCTGCGCAGAAACGCAGATACCGCCTGTGTTCTACTGCGATGGGCACGTGCAGGTATGCCTCCTGAAGATCTAGGGACGTGAGGAACTCCCCCTGTTGTATGGCCTCTGTTATGGACCTTAAGGTCTCCATCCTGAATTTCCTGAGAGGAATGAAAGTGTTCAGGAAACGGAGGTTTAGAATGGCTCTCCAGTCCCCATTTTTCTTTGGAACGGTGAACAGGAGAGAGTAGACTCCCTGACCTCTTTCCGATTCCGGTACTGGTTCTATTGCTTTTATAGCTACAAGATGCTCGATTGCCTTTAGCATGCGAGCCCTCTTTTCTGGGATGTGGGAGACCGGAGAAGGGAAAAAATGATCTGGTGGGCGGCGACCCAGCTCTATTCTGTAACCCCTCCGGACCAACTCCTGAGCCCAGGAGTCTATGCGCGGATCCGTCCACTGTTCGTGGAAGGCAAGTAGTCTCCCCCCCACTGGAAGGGACGGTGAGTCACGCCTGAGAGGTCTTGTTATCTCCGTCTGAACGGTCAGCTCTGTTCCTGTACCTCCTGAACCTGGCATTGAATCCCCCTTACGGGAGAATTGTCTAGACTGACCCCAGGAACCTCTTCTGCCTTCCGGCCGATATCTGGGGCCTGAACCCTGGTTCCGGAAGGCTGAGGGAAAGGGCTTGCCATCCCTGCGGATGCGCCGGGGAAAAGCCTTCTTCTTGTCCCTGGTTTCAATGAGGACCCTGTCTAAGGAATCCCCAATAAGTTTGTCCCCCTGGAATGGGTAGGCCACCACCGTGGTTTTAGAGTGCGGGTCAGCCGGCCAAGCCTTGAGCCACAGCAATCTCCTGGCCACTGATGCAGAGGCCATAGCACGTGCTGCAAATACAACAATGTCAAGAGATGCGTCTGCATTGTACGCAGAAGCTTTCAATATTCTGTTGGTCCCCTCCTGAAGTCTTCCCTCAGAGTCTGGGATGAGGGACAACAACTTTTTACACCATGCCATGGAAGCCCTGGCTACCACTGAGGCGGTAGTGGCCGCCCGAATGGACATTGCCATGGCTTCGTGTGCCTTACGTAGGGCCGATTCTGCCTTTCTGTCCATTACGTCTCTCAGATAGCCCTCTCCGTCTTCAGACACCAAGCCCGACGTTTGGAGTGCTGCAACCGGACCATCAATGACTGGCACCTGCAAAAAAGATTCTGCATATTCTGGTAAGGCATACATCTTACGAATAAAGGAGGGGAACTGCTTAGTGACCAGCGGCTTTTCCCATTCTGCCCTTATTTTCCTCTCGAAGGATTCTGGCAAAGGAAAGTTCTTTAGATTAGTTTCAGGTTTGGGAAAAAATTCCCCACTACCCTTAGGGCCGTAGAATTTTCTGGTCTGTTTGCAAGGGGGTTCCTCTGAGCCAGACTGTTTCAAATCCAGGATAGAAATGGATTTGTTAAGCAGAAACTGAAAGTCTTCAACATCAAAAAATCTCTCAGTCTGTGGAGGCACCTGGATTGGTTCAACCTCCTCCTCATCTGTAATAAACTCCAAATCGCCCTCCTCTCGTTCTCTGGTATCCATCTCCTCCTCTGAAGAATGATATCTCTGTTGACTACAGTGTGGCCTCTTTCGGGCTGCCTTGGTAGGCCAGCGAGGCCTGGAGCTAGAGGCCTGAGGAGACCTCCTGTGGGAATAGCTTCTTCTGGAAGCCCTGGATTCTGGGGAGGACGAACGGGAACGCGAAATGGAGGCTCTGGAACCCTGGGGTAGAAGCTGCTGGCACACTTTTGCAATTTCGGCCTGTACAGTGCTCTGCATGAGCCTAACAAACTCTGGGGGTAAATTAAACTGGCCTTGATTGGCCTCTACATTACCCTCCTCCAGGCGTTCTGCAACGTTCTTCTGTCCAGCTGAGGGCCCTTCTGGCTCTCTCCTCCTGTGGCCCGCGCCTGGATCCTGCCCTTCACCCGTAGCCGCTGTGTTAGTCGGCTTGGGAGGGCGTTTAGGCTGCTTTGCGGCTCTCGCGGCTTTTGAGCGCTGTCCTTGCTCTGCCGCGGCCGATGCAGCTGTTGCGGGGTCGGGCGCAGCCGTTCTGGCTGCCTCCGACATTGCTCCGACCCCGGCGCTCCCAATCCGCGGCTCGGTGTCCTCCTCAGAGGAAAAGCCGCCGTCTCTTCGCTCCGCCGCCATTTCCCGCCGAAAAACAAAATGGCCGCCGCAACGCACGCGGCCGTCGCCGGCTTTCCTCTGCTGCCCGATCCGGCGCAGCCGAGGGGTATTGAGCCCAAAAAAGGATCACCAGCCGGGAGGAATGGGGAAAATGGAAGGAAGGAGGCAAAGGAAGGAATTGGGAAAAACTACTAGGGAATCTTCTTCAAAAAACCTAGAGACGCCTAGACTCTAGCTGCTCCCTCTAACGAGGCAGGAAGAAGACTGGCTGAGAGGGGCGTTTCCCGCAGGAAGACAGAATATTTAAATTACCTGCCTCCCTCAAAGACAGCTGGGAAACACCCATCAAGCTGTCCTCCTGACCCAGAGGGAGAAGGATACTCTTCTGAAAGAGTATCTAGATTCCTGACAATACACTAGAGAGATAACTGACCAGTGACAATCAGTGAAGTTCTGTTCTCTTGTGAGGACTCTATTCTGTGGAAAGTGACTTCTGAGTAGTTATCTAAGCAATAAATAAATGTGCTGTACTTCAAAGTAATTTATGAACAGAAAAGTAAAGGTTTTTTATAGGTTTGCCCCATTTACGTCTGATAGCTGTCCTTGGGTATAGGTGGGCTTGGCTTCTTTCTTCCTGCAGCTCAGGCCTATTACACCAGCGCCTGGGTTAGGGTTAGAATAGGATCTCAGCCAACCCTTACTCCACTATGGAAATTTGCTGGGTGACCAAGCCATGCCTCACAGGCTTGAATTCAAAGAACCAAAGAGAGGTGGGGAAATGGTGTTGCTAAGCCCTTGGATCTCCGATGAAGACAGCAACAGGGTATAAATAAGCCGACTGTGCTCATTAGACCTGCCAGTCGTGCGGGGTGCAGAAGTGAAATGGGGGCTTTGCCAATAAATGCATGTCGTCTGGCAGCTCAACTCCTTATATATTGCATCAGTAGTCAGGCTAAACGGGCATCGGGCTGCAGCCTTTACCAACTCAGAGGCCCTGAATGGCGCTCCCCTCAGGAAGGCCTGGAGGATCATTGTCCATGGGGTCGCGATGGGCCGGACACGACTTCGCACCTAACAACAACAGCACAGACTGGGCAGCCCTCCCTGTCTTTCCAGTGGCCCCCCAGTGCAGGCGCTTTTCCTAGTCGGGAGAATGTCCTGGCCTGACTGGCGGAGCCAAATGAGTTTCCCGCCTCCGGCTAAGGCGACGCATTCTCCCGCGCCGGGCGGGGGCGCTGATAAAACGCAGCCTACCCAGAACGTGGCCTCCGCCTACAGGGGGCGCCCCATCAGCTAAGCGCCCTCCTCGCTTTCTTGTTGCAGGGACGGGTCTTGAAGGCTTCCGGTTTGTCGCGGCCGAGAGCCGCTTCTTCAGGTGCCGCGATTTATGCTGAGAAGGCGGCCCTCCCTTCGGGCAAGGTTACTTGGTGTCCGGCGCGGTTTCCCTTTAACCAGGAGTTCGTTAAAAGTAGGCAGTCAGTTTTCTCCATAAAAAGTCGTCACGAACAGGATTCGAACCTGTGCGGGGAAACCCCATTGGATTTCGAGTCCAACGCCTTAACCACTCGGCCACCGTGACTCCCAGACCGAGCGTCTGCAAAGCTTCAGCTAGAGAGATCCGTGTAGCCACCAGAAGGGCTTTGAGGAAAAACGGCCGGGCGAGGGAAAAGCTTCGTAGCGTCCGGCCTCCTTCCCCGCACGAAGGGAGAAGACGAGGAAGCCTGTTAGGCCTTCAGCTCGGCGCCGCCCTTCCTTTTGCTTCAGCTCTCTTGCCGACCCCCACCTGCATTTGTCTGAAGAAGAGTCCTGTGTACACGAAAGCTGACGCCTTGAATAAAATATGGTTCTTAAAGGCGCCGCTGGACCCAAACTTCACTCTCTTCCCTCCAGGTTAGCAGACAGTAGGGATTCCCCTCGCCCCCTCGTTCGCCGTCCTACACACCTACTGATCTCTCTTCCTATACAGGACACGGATGTTTGCCCCGCAGAAGTAGCTTGGATCTGACATATTTTCAATGCTCACAGGTGGATTTTTTGTACAATCGAAGTAAATTATAGATTCAAGTGGGTCGCCGTGTTGGTCTGAAGCAGCAGGACAAATCTAGAGTCCAGGGGCACCTTCATCAAGACCAACACAGTTTTATTCAAGGGAAGGATGAGCTTTCTTGTGCATGCACACTTCCTCAGGTACAAGGTCATGGAATGGAAGAAACCAGTGCAAACTTCTATCTAGATGGAGTGATAGGGCCAATTAAAAATGTGCATTATTTATTTATTTATTTAGATTTTTATATCACCCTTCCCTAAGGCTCTGGGGGGTTTACACATTTTAAAACACATTTATTGTGGCCAAATGTTTCCCATGCAATTCCAGTTCCCTCACAAATTCCCACCCCTCTGGTGCTATGGTTGCCAACCTCCAGGTCGTGGCTGGATATCTCCTGGGATAACAACTCCAGGTGACTGAGATCAGTTCACCTGGATAAAACAGCTGCTTTGGAAGGTGTATGGCATTTTACCCCACTGAAGTCCCTCCCCAAACCCTGCCCTCCTCAGGCTCCAACCCCCCAAATCTTCAGGTCAGTCTCCTGCACAGGATTTTTAAATGGGGAGGGGGGATTACAATGCATTCCAGATCCTTAGTGAAAATTGTTAATTAGTTCTTTCTTGCTTTTTCTTGAATTTGTTAACTCATTTTCTGCTATTTTTCTTTCTTGTTCCCTTGTTCATGGGTTTTCATTGATTCAATTAATAGCTTTTTGTATTATTTAATCTTTTGGCTGGATTAATCCCCCCCCCCCCCCGCCGCCAACCCCCTTGTGCACAGCTTTGCTCCAGGTATTTTCCGATAGATAGATAGATAGATAGATAGATAGATAGATAGATAGATAGATAGATAGATAGATAGATAGATAGATAGATAGATAGAATATTAAATCCCTCATCTTTAATATTTTGTCAGGACTTAGAATTCCCTTGAGCATTTATTGCCATGGGTTATAGAGTCATTTTTGTTTCTTGTATTCTTATCACAAGCTATTGGATACACCAACGGGGAGTTTGGGGGCTCAATAAATACTGTCGTGAAAACCATGCCCTCAGCAGTCCATCTCTATTATTATTTTTTTCTTGCGCTGTAGTTATTTTGGTTGATTTTGTTATCCATAAGTAATTATGTAAGCCTTCGTCTAAATCTTCTGATTCCAGTTTCACTGTACTTTGGGATCTTTGATCCAATCTGAAATGCAGATGAATTCAACCACTTGACAGACAGACATATTTTTATTGCGGTCATAGACGAGCAAAGTCAAAATTAGCAATTTTGCAGTTACAAAAAATAATGTAGCCAAAAACATGGATTTACTCATAAAATAACAATATATAAAACAGCTTAGACCATAAATATGCTAAAATAGAAATTAAAACTGGTTGGAAATACAGGAAATTGTTCTAATCACAGCTCTCTGGGTTAGTTAAGTTTTAGTCAACTTCTGCCGACTTTTCATGGCTGCAGCACAGAACCTGGCAACACTATATGTGATAGAACAATTTGTGTCTGTGAGGAGCAGGGAGGTATAAAATTGTCCTGAATGCCCTGGGACTCTATGGAACTATGGTATAATAAAAATGGAACGTATATCATTATAGAACTGACAATGAAGAAGGATATGTTCCGTTGGGGCACTTCCTTTCACCATAAGGAATTTTCTTGTATAGAATCATATGTTCCCTCTTAATAAAACAGTAAGGGGTGTTGGGGTGGGCTGCGTCCGTGATCAAAACTCCCAGATTGGCCCCTTGGCCTCAGAGTGACAAGTGGAGGGGCCGGTCGGAAGGACAGACCAGAGTTCCAGGGCAATCTGGAGACATGGCTGCCAGTCTGCCCCTGACCACCGCAGGGAAAGGAGTTCAGCAGGGCTGCCAAGGGGAATGAGAATGAGCCTTGCACAGGCTGCGCCAGCCCTTTTCGCCCCAAGGCTGTCCTAACTGTCATGTCCAACTGTAAATTACCTCAGAACCCTGACAGAGCTGGCAGGAGGCTGAAGAGTGCGCTCCCTCCCCCTCCCTCCCTTCAGGCCTGCTGTGAAAGAGCCTCTGACAGGCCCTGACTGAGGGGAGGGAGGCATTTTCCTTCAGAGAGGGGAGCCTGAGGGCATTCCTTTTGAGGGTTGGGAACTTTCCCATTCTGCCAAACAGTTGGCAGACAGGGAGGCCACAGAAAAGCCCCTTCTCACTTAAAATACTGCTCCGGATGGGGGTTAGTCACAGCCAAGCCATGTTTCTTTCTTCTTTGCAGCTTTCTGCAGATTTGAGGCCACTGCACAGCGTTATTCTGCAGACGAAACTGGTTCTTTTGTCTCCTGTTTCATCGGTACATCAACCCTGTGCAGTAGGCCTCAAGTCTTTCAATTCAACAACAACCTGTGTGGGAGGCCTTAAATGTTTCTTCTGTACCAAACCCTGTCCAAAGTAGCCCTTTCTGCCTGGGGAGCTGATCTTTATACTCTGCAGATGAGCTGTAATTCCAGGAGCTCTCCAGGCCCCACCTGGAGGTTAGCTACCCCTGGGTTGGAAATACTCCTGGAGGTTTGGAGGTGGGACTTCAAAATTGCACAATGCCTCAGAGTCCAGCCTTCAAAGAAGCCATTTTTGCCTGCAGTTGGGAGGGAGTGGTGCAGGTGTGTCCCTCCTGGGCTATGGGCTATGGCCAGCCCTTATCAGCAACTGTTTGTATTCTGGGGCGCAGACAGGCAGACCACCTGTGTACTGTGACTACCCCATGTGAGGGGCATTTCGGTGTCTGTGGCCTAATTCACACAAGAAGGAAACTGACGTAGAACTGGGGGGAATTGGTTGCCATGTAATCTTCCCCTAAGAAGAATCTCCAATCTGATTTTCCCTTCACATATCTGAAGACATGGCTCTGGAAAGCTCATCTGTAACCACCATGCCACAATTCCCAAAGGTCCTCTCCCATACTCAATGAACATTCCACACCACCGGTTCTTGACACCCATATCTCCACACCCATGCCCTCATTTGCCACCACGCCACCACAACCTCCCACACAACACACACATTCAACCCTCCCCTTCCTCTTCCCACTGCCAAGCTCTAGCACCCGTTGTATTCTTGGATACAATGGGCTTTGCCCCTAGTAGAATAATAGAGTTGGAAGGGACCTCATCGGTCATCTAGTCTAACCCCCTGCACTATGCAGGACACTCACAACCCTATTGCTCATCCACTGTAACCTGCCACCCCCTTACGCCTTTACAGAATCAGCCTCTCCGTCAGATGGCTATCCAGCCTCTGCTTAAAAATTTCCAAAGATGGAGAACCTACCACCTCCCTTCAAGTACATCTGAGGGTAGGGCATTGCAGCCCGTCTGGTGACTAGGTACCAGCTACTTGATAATATAATTTTTTGTTTGGAATTGTCAATCCTTCTTTTTTGGGGGGGGGGGTTGGAGTAATCTGAAGATTATCCTTGGTTTCATACCACTCCATAAAAAATTATTTATCTGCCTTGCCATCCTGACAAAATTCTTCTTCCATATATATTGACAGTATTTGAAATAAAAAATAATAATTGTGGAAGAGCATTTATTTTTACTGCTGATATTCTACCCAACCAGGGTTTGTTTGTTTTTTACTTTTTCCATCCGAAAATGTTCAGCCAGGGGTACCACAGGACATGAGGAGAGGTTACACATACACACTGTTTAATGCTTCTTTTGACTTTTCCCCCAACCACTTAAGTTTAGTGAAAAAGTCCCTTTATTAGTCACATCCCAATTCTTAAAAAAAAAAAAAAAACCACAGCAATTGATAAGATGGCAGAAGGTGCTGAGTGGGTGAACTTCCTCAATGTGTGTGGTAGTGGAGTGGTCTCCTAGCAGCAGGGAAAGGGCAAGGAGGAGGAGAAAATCCTACTGAATCATTATGCTTGTGGATTACCTTCACCTCGGGAGCAAAGTAAGGGGGAAAAACAGGGCAATAGCACTTTAAAAAAAAACAGAGAAACAGCAAATGGAAAGTGAACTGAGTACTGAAGGGAGCAAAATCCATGCTGCAGGAACAAGGAAGTCCAAGGCAGGTGTACAGTAAAAGTAAGAATGAAAAAATATGCCTGGTAAAAGTAAAGGAAAACACCAGTTCATAAAAGGGCTTATTCTTCATCTTCCTCTTGTTTTTTTTTTGTTCTATAATTTAAGTACTCCTACTAGGTTATGATCTGTAAATATTTTTGTTGGGTTTCTTCTTTAACTAAATTCATTATTAGGCTTTGGGATATCTAACACATATCTATTTTTGACAACATTTAATGTTCGTTTAAAATAAAACTCAACAGAATTGGACAAGGTCAGTTTACATTCCAATCCCAAAGAAGGGCAATGCTAAAAGAATGTTCAAACTACCGTGCCATTGCACTCATTTCTCATGCTAGCAAAGTTATGCTCAAAATCCTACAAGCTAGGCTCCAGCAATATGTGGACCGAGAACTTCCAGAAGTACAGGCAGGATTTGGAAGAGGTAGAGGAACTAGAGATCAAATTGCCAACATACACTGGATCATGGAGAAAGCTAGGAAGTTCCAGAAAAACATCTACTCCTGCTTCATTGACTATGCTAAAGCCTTTGATTGTGTGGAGGACAACAAATTGTGGCGAGTTCTTAAAGAGATGGGAATACCAGAGCATCTTATTTGTCTCTTGAGAAACCTATATGCAGGTCAAAAAGCAACAGTGAGAACCGGGCATGGAATCACTGATTTCAAAATTGAGAAAGGAGTTCGTAAAGGCTGTATACTGTCGCCTTGCCTATTTAACTTGTATGCGGAGCACATCATGAGAAAGGCGGGGTTTGTTGTTGTTATTAGGTGCGAAGTATTGTCCGACCCATCGCGACCCCATGGACAATGATCCTCTACCATTCCCCGGAGTCCATTTAAGTTTGCACCTACTGCTTCAGTGACTCCATCCAGCCACCTCATTCTCTGTTGTCCCCTTCTTCTTTTGCCTTCAATCGCTCCCAGCATTAGGCTCTTCTCCAGGGAGTCCTTCCTTCTCATGAGGTGGCCAAAGTATTTGAGTTTGATCTTCAGGATCTGGCCTTCTAAGGAGCAGGCAGGGCTGATCTCCTCTAGGACTGACCGGTTTGTTCGCCTTGCAGTCCAAGGGACTCGCAAGAGTCTTCTCCAGCACCAGAGTTCAAAAGCCTCAATTCTTTGATGCTCAGCCTTCCTTATGGTCCAACTTTCGCAGCCATACATTGCAACTAAACACACTTTTGTTAGCAGGGTGATGTCTCTGCTTTTTAGGATGCTGTCTAGATTTGCCATAGCTTTCCTCCCCAGGAGCAAGCGTCTTTTAATTTCTTTGCTGCAGTCCCCATCTGCAGTGATCTTGGAGCCCAAGAAAATAAAATCTGTCACTATCTCCATTTAGTTAGATGAGTCAAAAATTGGGATTAAGTCAGAAATTGGGATTAAGATTGCAGGGAGAAATATCAACAACCTCAGATATGCAGATGATACCACTCTAATGACAGAAAGTGAAGAGGAACTAAAGAGCCTGTTAATGCGGGTGAAGGAAGAGAGTGTAAAAGTTGGCTTGAAACTCAACCTCAAGAAAATGAAGATCATGGCATCCGGCCCTCTCAAATCCTGGCAAATAGATGAGGAAAAAATGGAGGTAGTGACAGATTTTATTTTCCTGGGCTCCAAGATCACTGCGGATGGGGACTGCAGCAAAGAAATTAAAAGATGCTTGCTCCTGGGGAGGAAAGCTATGGGAAATCTAAACAACATCCTAAAAAGCAGAGACATCACCCTGCCAACAAAACTGCATTTAGTCAAGGCTATGGTCTTCCCAGTTGCAATGTATGGCAGAGAATGAGGTGGCTGGATGGAGTCACTGAAGCAGTAGGTGCAAAGGCAAATGGACTGTGGGGAATGGTAGAGGACAGGAAGGCCTGGTGGATCATTGTCCATGGGGTCGCGATGGGTTGGACACAACTTCGCACCTAACAACAACAACAATGTTTGTTGGGGGGAAAGTAGAGTCTCTTTGGTAATTTCCACGTATCAGTAAAATTAGCGTTACACCAACTGAATGGCAAAGTGCTAAATTTTATTGTGCTTCCCAGCCCCTCCTCACCTTTTCTGCTTTCTTGCCTTTGTCTGCCACCTTTTCGTGCATTTCACCCTCCACTTCTGCTGCTGGAAATGGTGGAAGAGAGCAACACACCTTATACATGTCACACTTCTGCCTGTCAATCAATCCAGGTAACCAATCCTTTTTCTCTATATTTTAAAGGTCCTGTTATGCCCGCTAATTATTTTTTAATTGTACTTCTCCGTATAAATGCCTATGCATAGAATCATAGATGCATAGTGCTTTTTGAACTATCCTTTGATACTTAAAAAAATTAATCATGTTCCTGATTTGGTGGGGGGGAACTTTAGAGAGGCATGTTTTATGTTACATCTTTGGGAAAAAAATATTTTTTTTCTGGCATTGGCTGCACGCTTGTCCACCTATTCGTTGCTCCAGGAAGTTAGCCATTAAAAAAAAGAAATTCCCGTCCCCAGGAACAAGGGAGAGGGAGGTGGGTGCGAGGCTGGGATGAGGCAAACGCCTTTAGTGTGTTTGAGCCTCCATACCTTCCCTCTGCTGGTTGCTCTCCTGTAGCTCGTGCTAAATAGGTTGGGGAATCCACTTTATGTGATTCCCAAACTCACACTTTAAAATGGAGGATGTAGAGAACCGATTACTGCCCAGACACTGGATGATGGTGATGTCTTTGGTTCTAATACTGTCTTCAAACATCATCCTTTCTTCATCTTGAAATTCGGAGATGATTTGGAAAAAAAAATCTCAAAACATTTCCCTTTTAACATTGTTTGGCTAAAGTCCACCTGAGTGAACATCTTATTCTTCCCCCTCTTTACACTTGGAGAAGGAGGCAGATGAAACCAGCTAGTCTAACAACGCTTAGCCTTTATATAGCACTTTCATTGTTCACAGGACTTCATATAGGCATTACCTAGTCGCGATCCCTACAACACCCCTGCTGGTCTGACCACGAAATCTTATACCACCGTGGTACAAAGGCTGATGCCATGTTTTGGCTGCAGCACGACTAGAGAAGTATTGCTGCTGCTGTTCCTAGGACGACGAGCAGTGATCCCTGGGTCCGCGGAGAACCTTTCCCGCCGCCTTTCCCCTCCTCCCTGACCCGGAGGCCGTAGCTAAGATGGAGCGGCCGTCACGCCGCAAGGGGGCATGCCGAGTCCAGCCGGCCGAGGCGACATCTGTCCTGCAGGAGTCGCTGCCGATCACTCGTGGCGAGAGCGAGCGACGGCTGCCGGACGGGACCGTAGCCGCGAGGGGGCGCTCCGAGGACGCTCCGGCGCTCCGAGAACGAGCTAGGCGGGCGGGCCCAGAGAGCAGGCGGCGCGGCCCGGGCCGGCGGCGCTGGGAAAATGGCGGTGCGGAAGAAGGACGGCGGCCCCAACGTCAAATACTACGAGGCCTCCGACACCGTCAGCCAGTTCGACAGCGCGCGCGTCTGGCTGGGGAAGAACTACAAGAAGGTACCGGCCTCTCTCCCCGCGCCTGGGCCTGCCTCAGCCTCAGCCTCTCCTCCGACCCGGCCCGGGGGGGGGGGGGAGGGAAGGGAAGGGAAGGGGGGAGAAAGGGCGCTGCTTCCCCTCTGCTGCCTGTATCGGAAACGTCCCAGGGACACATGCCTCGCCAGCCCCATTGTACAGGTCCCCCTTCCCGCCTCTGGCTTTCCCCGCCCCGTCCCATGAGTAGAAGGGGCCTGGTTGGGGGGGGGGGGTCAATGGCAGTGCAAATTTGGAATAGGGGGGCACGCGCTGACTGAGGGGATGCAGGATCTAGGGTGCCCCTCTTCCCCGGCAAGGATGGCGGGGATCCTCTGACCTCGCCCCAGCACATCTGGAAGAGTCCTTAAGGCTGGATCCGTCGGCGCCCTTTCACCCTGTTGACCCCCCAGCCCCCGACGCCAACAGGGATCCTGTCCCCTTTTCTGTCTAGTCTAGGAAGCCATAATAAGCCCTTTGGATTCTGTCTCCCTGCCTCTGCATGCAGCTGTTGGATACCTTCCAGAATAACAGTATCTCTTTTTGACAACTCATCATCTCCATTAGTTTTCTCCCTGACCACTGGGGGTTGTAAATTCCTTTGCTTTCTCTTTGTTGGTTTTCCCTACTTGATGCATTATTTCCATTTTTCATTGTGCTTAGATGTTGTATAGATTCCTTCTGAGCCAGTTCCTGGAAGTTTCATTCATTGGTTTCACAGACCTCACATTCTCCCACATGGCTTGTCTTCCACAAGTGACCTGAATAAGTCCTGCCTACTGTAATAGTGGCCTTTGGCCTGTGGAAATCTACAGGATATGAAGTATTTTCCTTTCGAAAATGGGATTTTCTCCAATGTATATTCTTCCAGGAGAGATTCTCGTGCATCCCCATTATCTCCTTCGGGAGTCCTGTTTAACTTTTGTTTATCTCTTCCAATGATTCCTTGTCCACAGAAATAGGAAACATTTGGCATGGTTCCATTTAACCTTTCCAAACCATTCTGATGAGTTAGTATCTAAGAAGATACTAAGAGTTAGTATCTAAGAAGAGAACTCTCTCCTCAGATGACTGCTTGCAAGGTTTAATTTGCAGGATGGATCCCTCATTTTGTCCACTTTTCCTTACCACTCCTCTGATCAGCTGAGCCAAAGGCTCAAAAACTGAAATGAATTTCTCCGCCTTGCTGAGGCTTGTCCTGTCAATGTCTCCCTTAGTGGTAGGGACTCTGGGTTGCCTGAAATAGGTATAGGTAATAAATAGGCTAAGGTTCCTGTAGGTGCTGTCTATGTTCTGGCCTGTAAAACGGAGCTGTTCTGTCAGGTCTGTGGTTGACGTCAGGGCATGGAAGATCAGATGGCCCCCTTCAGGAGAGAGAACCACCAGGCCAGAACCACCGTTGCCTTGTGGTAGATTGCTGGCATCTGTGGATTCCCCTATGGTGGCACCAAGAGGGAGTGCGTTATGCGAGGGTGGGAGGTTTTTGCTGCCAGGGTATGTAATTTTAATAGGGTACTATAATTGTTGTATTTAATGTGGGGTTTTTACTATGTAACACACCACGAGGCAGCTTGCTGATAGCAGCAGGGAATAAATAAATAAATAAAGTATATTATCATTGTTGTTGTTGTTGTTGTTGTTATTATTATTATTATTATTATTATTATTATTATTATGGGAGAGAGGACATGTGCAGCCTCCAGGATAAAGGCACCTGAAATCGGATTTCTGTTGGGTTTTTTACGGCTGTATCGTTCTTGCAAGCAGCATGGATCTCAATTCCCAAGCTCTTAACTTTGACCTTCTGAGTGAGAGTGAGTGGTCGAGTCCCTAGACGATCCTCTGTTTGGAGTGACAGCTTGTGACCTGATGTTCACCATTTCCCTGCTTATTAAAATCTCACTCCAACCATCCTGTTTTTGTTTTAGTTATTTGCAACCAGAACACAAGAATGATAGCATTGACTGGCTGTTCATTTTAGAATAGTGCCAACAAGCTAAAATGTGCAATGAATGTCTGGAAGGTCCCAACCATAGAAGAAATACCCATTTAATTATTGTTTGCACCCTGGGCAAATTGAGGAAGCAGTCTGTACCACCTTTTGGTGAGAGTGTCACTTAAGGAAGGTCAGATGGGGTCTGTTTCTTCCATTCCCTGATCATATAATTATTGGACTTCTTTATTTCAGATTAATCACTGATTTGGCACATAGGCCTATTTCATTATATACTATGTTAGCCAATCTGAGAGCAATGCATGCCAAAAGCTCAAATCCCTTTGCTTAGAAAGAGATTACCCTGTGTGGCAGCAGCTGTAATAGTTATGAAGTATAACAGCCATGACAGTGACAATGTCCAAGAGCAGGATTTCCCTTCCCCAAAATTTGATACAATGTCTCTGACTTTTTCCTAGGGAAGAGTCAGAACTATTCTGCTATCTGCCCCACTGTGTGCTAAGTAGCATGCAGGGGGCATAACTTATATTGGGCAGTAAATGGAATACTCCAGCGGGAGCATCATAAATATATCACTCCTTGGCTTGGATCCTGCATTGACTTTACGCTAACAGAAGGCTCCATCAGTGGAAGGATTGCCTCCCCTCTCCCGCTGCAGTCCAAACTGCTTCCCTAAAAGCTGCATCTGGGGGACAGGACTCTCAGAAACAGCATGAGGGATAACTTAGGAGTCTGCAGTAGGAGGGGGGAAACTGATGAACTAACGCCCTTCTATTAGCAGAAATTCAGTGAGAGCCAAACCCTTGTTAGTTGTTGTAGCTCTCCCCAAACATCCAATTTCTTAGTGATTTCTAATATATAATGATGTCCTGGAGGAATTCTGAGCATTAAGGTTTCAAATAATCTATTATTTTGGGAATTCAGCTTTTAATATTCTAAATGTTCAGCAAATAACAGTACAGACCAGGGCTGAGAAGGGTCAGTTATGTCATATGAGATCTGGGATAGCAAAATAAAGGTTTTTTAATGAGCATACCAGTGCTGTAGAATGCTTTAAGAAGAGATTTGAGAACCTTGTTGGATTTGTTGTCTGATCAAAGTATCCACCTGCTGCCTGATACAAAGCTAGTTTCCAAGTAATCTATCCTGCTCTAGGGCTGAGGTGTAGCCAAAGTGTGGATCTCTAGATGTCTAGGGACTACAACTCCCATGAGCCCCTGTCAGCACATGCAGGATGTACGTCTGCGTGTACTGGCAGGGACTCATGGGAGTTGTAGTCCCTGGACATCTGGAGATCCGCAGTTGGACCACCTCTGTAGCCTGCATTTTAACAGTGATTGCTTCACATTAATCTTTGAAAATGATCTACCCATGTGGGAGATATAGTGCCCCTGAGTATGAACAAGAAATAAGAGACATTGTTGCTATTATGGCTGCAGTTCTTCCTGCTGCTGCAGTATCACCTCTTATTCCTAGTATGTGTCTCTTGTGGGGAGAGGAAAGGGAAGGTGACTGTAAGCCGTTTTGAGCCTCCTTCGGGTAGAGAAAAGCGGCATATAAGAACCAACACTTCTTCAGAAGGTGGAACTGTGCAGTCTCCAAAGATCTTTGCAGAGTCTAAGTTTTGTCATAATGTATGTGTATATTGTTAAATGTTAATATTTTAATATTTAAAAAATGTAAGTGCCTGATATATGCCAAGTTGAGGCCTCCATTTGAGTTGAAAGCTGGTGCATAAATCTTTTGAGTAAAATAATAAATAATGTGCCTAAGAAATGGAAGTGCTAAAAAGCAAGGTGTCTTCTTTGTTTTGGGAATGGTTCTCTCTGGGGTGCTGCTTCTTCCTTCTCAGAAAGCATCTATAATTAATAGTCTTCAACCAGACCCAAAATCTCCTTCTACTTTTAATCATAATCTGCGCTATGGAATATTTTAAAATATTTTATTGCATATATGATTCTTACTCTCCCTTCTTGTTTTCCCTTTTCCTTAAAAATTAAAAAAAAAACATGTGAAGTTACCACTGGTGTAATGTATTTTGGGTGAGGGTGTGACTATGTTTTGGCTGCTAACCCACTAGTTGATGCATAATCTACATGTTGCATGCCTAAATTTAAACATGGGCTTGGTTTGGTTTTAACAGAGCCTGAGGGTAGGATTTGTAAAGCTTCGATCCTTATTCCCACAGTACATCCAAGCAGAACCACCCACCAATAAGTCATTATCCAGCCTAGTGGTGCAGCTGCTGCAGTTCCAGGAGGAAGTGTTTGGGAAACATGTCAGTAACGCTCCTCTCACAAAGTTACCGGTGAGTGCCACAACCTTCCTGAGGTTGGCAGGGGCTAAATACTGTTTTCAATACAGATCTTTTCAGGAGGTGTTTTATGCAATTGTGTATTGTTAGTACACATAGGTCAGTGCTAACAGTTTGAAGAGGCAGAGCTCTTTCCCTCTAATTGTATAGCTTGTGCTGCTTTAGGGTTTGAACTCTGTGAATGTACCACTTCCTATTGTGGGGTTTTGTCTTAGATCTTTCATATCTAAGAAGTACTGGGCCTGTTGTAAATTAGAGCATTGAGGAGAGAATATCTTTCTCTTCTTGAATGTGCTAATTATGTGTGTGTGTCTTTGGAGGGTGTATTAGAAATGATACAGTCTGCCACCTCATTTTATGAGTTGTGGAGGCTTCTGAGATTATGTAACTGGAAGTGTTGAAGACTGCATGTGTGTGTCATGTGTACAAAGCCTTATTGGTGCTAGTTCCTTGTGGGACTGCTAGGTGCCCACTTGCAGAAAGGATGGCTTAATGTACCACACTCTGAGGAAAAACCACAACCACTCTTCCAAATTACATTTGTGCATTCCCAATAGTGCTAGTTCATAATCTATGCTAACATTTAAAGAATTTGCTTCCCTGTGCACCTGGTCCTTTAAGACTTTGGGCTTAGTAGTCAATTTTAAAATTATTTTTATTACAAAATCAGAAAATTACAACACAGTGTTTAGGGGCTGACATCTGCATCCTATGTTGTGCGTAAATTAAGCAGAAAAACAAATTATATTCAGTTAAAATATCAACATTTTTGTGCAAAATTCAGAGCTGCTGTAATGCAAAGCTTGCTAAATTGTAGTGGTTAATCTAGTATCAGGTCATAAATTGATAGAGGACTTATTTTATTCTACTTTAGGGTGGATTCATTTGTAGAATGCCCATATTAAACAGATTTGGATTTCTTCCATTTGTCATTCAGAGTGCCTTTCTGTCCAGATGTTTCTGCTGTATTTTACTTCAACTTGTTAATCAGTATTAAAATTTCTGGCCAGATTTTGATCCTTCACTGCAAGCCTCAGGCCTTTTCTCATCATTACACATGAAGCTGCTTTATACTAAATTAGACCACCAGTTTGCCCAGGTCGGGCAGAGATCTCTCATATCACCTACTCCCTGGTCCTTTTGACTGGCAATGCTGGGGATTGAATCTGGGACCTTCTGCATGCAAAGCAGAAGCTCTTCCATTGTCCCAACTCCTCCTATAACCCCTTTCTCTAGCTGTGTGATGTGATCTGCATTATATCATTTTTCATCCTAATTCTTGGTGAATTGATGTTTTTTCCAATGAGAAGGCACTGGAAATGGAAAGTGATCCTGTTGTAACAGGTTCTTTGTACCTGGCTATCCTTGTCTCTCTGTTCTTGTCTTATAGATCAAATGCTTCTTAGATTTCAAAGCTGGTGGTGCTCTTTGTCACATCCTCGCAGCAGCCTATAAATTCAAGAGTGACCAAGGATGGTAAGCCTTCTTGTTTACCTTTTTTGCTATTCCATTAAAAAAGAATGAAGTACTGTCCATAGGGTGGTAGCTCTTGGTTTCAGGTGAGACTCTATAATCAGAAAAGATTTAGTGCTTGTAATGTAGAAATCATTAGAATCCCAATAGGTGTATGTATAATGGTTGCTGAGAAAAGCTTCTCTGCTCTTGTCTTTTCAATTTTCTCTGAGAATGAAGTTATAGAATTGTGCAATGTGATGGTTAGCCAGATTTGTGAGCTTTCTTCTTTTGTAATTTTTGTGTGGCATGCTTATGGGCTTCACACTTTTAGATTTGAAATCTTTTTTCTTAAGGAGTAGTCTTGACTGTGCATGGTTGAGGGAGAGGAGTTGTGTCTTCTTTCTGTGTTCTCTTGTTCCCTGCAGCAGTACTTGGGAATGCTGTTTTAAGAGACTCCTCTGTAAGTTAGTGGGTTTCTTTTTCAAAGCATTGTGTGTGAATGGATAAATGTGCACACACACACACACACAAACACACTGTTAGTTGTTTTTCCCTGTCTCTGTTCCATTTCTCCACCCTTACAATTCCATCCTTTTGTGACACCTGGGCCTTGGTGTAGACGATGACTTTTAAAAAATCATCCATGCAGAGAAATTTGCCCTTGACCTGAACTGGGGTCTCCTGTAAAGACCACCTGCTATCTGAAGTTTACTGAACTCACAGAGTGCAGTGGTTCTTTTAGCCTCTGAACCAGTGTTTGGAAGACTGTTCTTTTCAGCCTGTGATTCACTGGCTGAAGAGTCAATATTGACTACACAAAAACCCATCTAAGTGCTGCCAGTCCATTTGGTGACACAGGAGCCATCAACATCAAGTGTCTTGATACTGAGTCAACAGCAGATGAAGCAACTGAGGCAGAAACACTGGGCCTGCTGGTCACTGGAACTGAGGAAGAAGGAACACAAGGTGAAGCATCACCCTAATTTTACTCTTGATTCTAGTCGCTGGATGGATTTTGTCCTGTGTGTTTGGGCAGACCCAGTCTGAAAGTAATCTTCGAGGTGGTTGAGGAGATCTTCCTTGTCCTGAGTACAACAGTAGCTGGTAGGATTCTGTCCTCAGACATCCAAGTTGTGGGATCTTTCCTCAAAAGGTAGTTGGAAGATTCTTAATGGAATGTTTTCCAACCACTGCCCTGACCCATGGTCTTCTGGAGGTAGGTTCCCATCCTGCTAACAATAATCCTGTCTCTTCAAGGCATTAATTGCCAAACTCAAGTCATTGACTGCCTCAGTGCTACGTGATCTGGATCGTTGGGATCAGTTTTGACCAATCTCCTTGCTACCCTCGTTACTTCTAGAAACACATAGATTGTTACTGGAGCCACTAGGATCAGTACCTCAACCATCTACTGATTGTTTTACATCCCGTGTCTCTGTAGCTTTCAACAACAGCATTATCTGTAGGTTTTGCCATGTGACTATGAACACCAATACTTGGTTCCACTGGCTATGATCTCTTTTTCATCACCCACAGCAGTTCCCCTTCTTTGGGGCCAGCAGAAGAAACTTTGCCCACAATGTATTCCACCTGCCCCATATCAGATAGAAGAGCATGAGTACCAGGTGCTTGGTTATCCTGTTTGTGTGGAAAGACAGCATATAAATGTTTAAAATAAATGTGGCCAGGGATCTCAGATGTCCAAGAACCCACCACTGTCTGAGTCATCTTCACCTATTCTTCTTGTTCCAAAGGAGAAAGTTGTTGTTATTTTTGTCAGCCATTCAGTCAAGTCTGACTCTTGGCGATGCCATGGCACAGCCACGATTCCTGATCCTGCACCGCCTCCTTCAGCTGTGCAGTGTTCTGGCTGGTGGAAGGAGGAAGACAAGGCCTCAAACTCTGATGTACTAGACCAGGCTTTGGACTCTCCTCCTAGTCCATTAGTGACTGAGGCCACTTCCAGCTCTTCACAGTATCTCCTCCACTGCTTTGTCACATGTACATGTCTGTATCTCTACATGAAATCCCATCAGTTCCCTGTTTTGAATTTGCAGTTTGTAGGGGTAACTTATTGGGTCCATTTTGGCGAGAACTTTCCTGCCTTGTACAGGACCTAAGTCTTTATCATTCAAATCTTCAGCTTTCACTGTCACAGCCTTCAAGGCAGGTTCACAGATTGCCATGCCTCATGACAACTTCCATTATAATGGCTCAGTTTTCCCAGACTGACCATAAGGCCTCTCTAATATTGGTTGAACTGCAGTTTCTAACTAATGTGGGACTCTCAGGAAAAACTTCAGGCTGTTTCATCAGTGCATTCAGGAGCTACAACTGATGGACTTACCCTTGTCACTTATGTCACAAATTCCCTTTGTAACACCACCCTATCAAGGAACCGTCACAGCCAATACCTCACATTAGGACAGACGTACCATCAGCGTCCATCTCAAGAGAGGCAGCTACATATTGGCCATCTGGAGCTCCTTGCTTTTCTCAAGTCACTTTATGCTTTTCTTCCCAGACTGGCCACAAAATACTGTTTAAATGAATAACAGAGGTGGCATATCCTTTTCTTGCCTAGTCTGCTGTCTGTGGGAGAGATGCATCAAGTTCAACATGAGATATATAAGGTTTCACATATTTGGTAATGACAACATCATCTCTGTGTCTTCCATCCTTGACCTTAGTGCTGTAGGACTGGCATACTTGTCTAGCAGTCATCTAAGGATCACAGCTGCTAGTAGTGTCACGTCCTGTTCTTCTAACCCAGTGGTTCTCAGACTTTTCTTCGCTGCAACCCCAGCTTCAGCGGTGGCTGGTATGGCGGTGGTGGCAGCATTTGCACGTGCGGGTGGAATACACGTTGCGTGTGCGCATGCATGTGCATGTGCACAACGATCGAGGCAGCCATTGCCATGGCTCCACCGCCTCCGCCTCCCACCGTCTCCACCCAGTGGGCAACCTGGCGACCCCAGGGAAGGGGCCAAACAACCCCAAATGGGGTTGTGACCCCAAGGATGAGAACCACTGTTCTAACCCCTGACAAAACCATTGTTCAGAGGCCTCCACAGGTTTTACCCAGCAGTCATACCTCTTATTCCATCATAGGACTTCCAGTTGATCAAGGTTAAAGAAATCAAAATTTAAGATCCTAATGGTTCTCCACATAAAAGTTAAAATCAATTATCTGAAGAATACATGCATACTTTCTTAATCCAGTATCTGATAACACCTATTCTCTGTATGTCCATTCTGTTTGGACAGAACTGCCCATTTAGGAAACTCCTGAGCCTCTTCCCGACTACATTACTTGGGCTCAAAGAAATGACAAAGAATGTCTTCCCAGTAGTTCAGCCTCTGGTCACATCTACCATTAAGCTCTGCTGTTAGCTAGCCCATAAGTAGTTCAACAGAAGGATCTTTCACAGAGCAGCCCCCTGGATCCAGCTTTCCACCTTTGTGAGACATCAGAGCAAAAGCAGATGCTTTCTTTGAGACTGTCTTCTGCTAATAGCATCTAGACCTACCTCCAGGTGAGTTAGCTTATATAGTCTTTATCAGTGTTCCTCAAGTGGTCATCTGTATATTCATTCAACATGGACCTGCGTCTTGCTGCAGTGGTACTTTTTGCAAGAACTGAACAGGAAGCAATGACTCCTCTCCCATGGGAAAGTTTTGTTGAGACTGTGCCGCTTAGAGGGAAAAGGATTTTTGCAACTAAAAGCCGGATTTAGAAGTTTTTGAATTGGGTCTGTGTGCAGGTTCAGTGCCCACAACTGTATATGCACAAATGACAAGTAGAAAAGCACGATTTACATATAAGCAATCTGATGTAGAGCAGTTAAAACCCAGTTTGTATGTGACATTTTCCTTTAATGGCTAACAAAATGTAAACCTCTGCATAATTGTCCAATATTGGTAATGTGTCAAAGTCATTGTAGCAAGTGGTGGGAGGGAAGTGGTCATCATTGAATGTAGTACCCAAAAAACCTTCCAGAGTCAAAGACTTGAATAGAGGAAAAGACTTAATGTTACCTATCTCCCAAGATGCATCTGGAGCTAGGGTGTTAGGTACTGGTCTCCAGCCTTACCCAGGATCAGACATTAGGCTTTGTGGAATGTCTTCCGTTGGAGTAAATTTTTGTAGAACAGCTGATCTAGGAGATATGAACTGTGACTTTCATGAAGGTCACTCTTTTCTTCCAATAAGGCGGCGTTTCGATTTCCAGAATCCATCACGGATGGATCGTAATGTGGAGATGTTCATGACCATTGAAAAATCATTAGTGCAGGTACTGTGACTTCCATTCTTATACAGAAATTGTTCCTTCTGGCCACCAGGTGTTCATTTGTCCTGTTTGTTCGTCTTCCAGAACAATTGCCTCTCCCGGCCCAACATCTATTTGCATCCAGATATTGACCCTAAATTGCAGGCCAAACTAAAAGACATCATCAAACGGCACCAGGTGAGTAAGATTGCAGAACAGTGTCAAAAGTCTTCATAACTGAAACTGATGCTTATTTACTTTGAGATTAATAATGATAATATAGTTGGACATTCAAGATACACTGTCTTTCTTTGAATGTCTCTTCCTAAGCTCTTTCTATTTGTTCTTGTTTAACTTGTTCGTTGGTGTGAGGCTTCATCGTGTTCTTCAGTTCCTTTTTAAAATACCATCAAAATGTTGCAAGGCGTAAGCCTGGTTCATAGACCAGCACATGATTACATTGTCTTTCCATTTGAATCTGTGTAAGCAACTGGTGCATTTACACATGAATATACTTTGGCTTGATTGAGAAGAATGGCTAAGGGGTTAAGCTAAAGCTTTCATGGAGATGTGTGTTTTGATTGGTGGGAGAAAGTGGACTTCCAAGAGGAATAAGGGTAAGGGGCAACAAAGGAGAAGGGGTTATTCAAATCCACCACAGAGTGGGAATTCCTAGACCAGGGGTCCCCAACCTGAGCCCCGCGGGCCACATGAGGCCCCCGACTTCTTTCTGTGCGTCCCTCCAACGTGCTTGTCTGCTGCTATCACCCTTAGGGCATTTTCCCTCATACTCATACTATTCTTCCTGCCTCAAGAGACATCATCTGTTGCTGTTCATCCTGTCCCTTTCTTGCAAAAAACCCCAACAATAGCAACATTGTTTGTTTTGGTCTCCATGGTTCCTTCTATCAGCCCCCTCTTGTTCTTATCCTCCATAATAGCATTTTGGCCATTCTAGGAGCTTTGCTAGCCCTGTATTGCATCAATGGGGCCATTGCGTCAGGGCAGCCAGCATGCACCGGGGAACCATTCCCCCGTGCACATGTCGAGAATCGCGGGGCTTTTTGCCTCGCCGGAACAGCGGCAGCCAGATGTGGTTGCCGCCATGCATAATAGGTCTGTGACATGTATTCTAAAGTAGGGTTGGGTGATTCGGCCGCCGAAGCAACCATTCCTGCCCGTAGCAGCCAGCACTGCGGCACAGGGGGGAGGGGTCCCAGGCGGTGGTTCGGTGGCGGGCACACACACACAGGCGCGGATTTCTGTGTCTGTGTGTGTACATCAGCCAGCGCGTCCGCGCCGCCCCTCCCCCGCCCGCAGCGCTGGCTGCTATGGGCAGGAACGGCTGCTTGAGCAGCTGAATCACCCAACCCTAAGAAAGGTTTTGAAGCAAAATTAAACATTTTTGGGAAGCAGGTTAATGAAAGTAACTTTTCAAACTTCTCATGCTGCGATGGACTAACATTTGAGAAGGATAGGAATTTACAATTCAATGTTTCAGAATCCATTTGAAGTAGCACCAGAAGATGCAAGTAACTTTTTTCAGATGGAACTAGTTGATTTGCAAGCCAGTGATCATCTCTGAGACATTTACAAAGAAAATAATCTGTGAGATTTCTATTCTGGCCTGCCTGATATATTTATCAACCTAAAGACATTTGCTGCAGGCATGTCCACAGTCTTTGGCACCACATACATTAGTGAACAAACCTTTTCCAAGATGAAAATTGTGAAATCAAAGTGTAGGTCAAGGCTTACACATTAACATTTACATGACATTTTAAGAGTGTCTATCACAAACCTTGACTTGGACATCAGTGCCTTGGCTAACAAAAAATAGCCTCAAAAATCACATTGACTAGGTAAGCAGGTGTAGCTAAATAAAAAGGATTCTACACTGTTCCAAAATAAATTGCATTAAAGTTAACATTTCTTTATTTACCTTTAAATGTTTACTTTTGACCTAAATAAGTTGGTTAATAATTTTATTACATTTTGGTTTAAAATGTGGCCCTCTTTAGGCACTTGGCACGCTAATGTGGCCCCCATGTGCCAAAAGGTTGCCGACCCCTGTCCTAGACCTTACAGAAAGAGGTGCTGTAATCAAATGCAAGTTCATTTGATCCAGGAGTGAACAGTGTGGACCTCTTGATGACCAGGGAAGTGGTTTTTGAACTGGACAAATGGACTTCTCTGCATAGCTGTTATCTTGTGCCTTGCTTCATCATAAGGCATCCCTTCCTGGAAACCAGATGTAAGGTCTGGTCTTTATGGGCACTTATGATCTCTTTCCAGGGAACAGTAACAGAAGATAAGAATAATGCTTCCCATATTGTCTTTCCTGTTCCTGGCAGCCTGGAGGAAGGTGAGATTTCATTCCATGTTTGAATGAAGCAGTTGTGGAATTATGGCTTTCATCTAAATCTTGGTCTACAGAGTCACCGGGCAATGGCGTGTGATAATGAGATAATGACTAGAATGCAGCGCTGTTCATTGTTTGGTCTTTGTTTGTTCCAGTAACTTTATAGGGCTGATGCCCAATTGGAAGGAAAGACATTGCATTTAAAACAGTGCCCCTTAAAGCTACAATGTATTGTATTCATAATATCTATAGCCCCTTTTTACATGTAGTTCTTTGCAAGGTTTACCTTGTGCATCATTGCAGCAATCCCATGAGATGAATGAGTTTCATTTCCAGGTAGACTGGGAGTCAGTCTGTTAAAATTAAATGCTTCAGCTGTCAAATTGAAGGCCAATAGTTGACAGAGAGAAATAACCTTGACCAGATTGCACTGAATGCCTGTAGAGTAGGATACCATCATGACACTAGGGAAATACCGTCTGGAGGAAAAAATTAGTCATTATTGCTATGAACATTGAAAAGCTGTTGGCTCTGGCATCTTTACCAGAATGTACCAATCTCAGGTTGTCACTATTGCAATTCTCATCTAATGTTCTCCAGTTTGTTGCCTTCATTCTTTCAAGAAGTTTCATCTTTTTTTTTTTACTTTGATTTTTACATCTGCATTATTTTTCTTGGACTTTGATTTTTTCACAGCTCAGCAATTGACAACTTACTTTCCTTCCCATCTCTTCTTTGTCTGTTTGATTTAGATTGTACACATACAGGTATGATCTGACTATAATTTTTTTTCTATTTCTCTACCCAGTAGATTTTAAATGTGTTAGGATTAATAATAATACCGTACAAGTAGGAAACTCCCTCTCAGTAATATATTATCCTTGATTTGTACTTTTCTGGATGGTTTGTTGAAGACAGCAGGGGAGGAGGGTGAGAAATCCACTGAGAAATCTCAGGCATTGCTTTGTGGTCCCAGTCTATCCTGTTTGAAATTATAGTAAAATCTGCCAGGGGGAGTAGAAAGGCCAGGTTGTACTCCCCTCTTCTCCTGCTGCCTGTCATTCATGAAGGTGCCTTCTCAACCCATCCAACTCTGCCTGTGTATTTCTGCTTTTCTCTGTAAAGTAGTTAAGCTAGGAACAAATTTCATCCTTTTCCTCACAGAGACCTCTAGCAATAAACAATGCAGCATTTGTCGCATTAATCCCTCCATTTATGGTTTTTCTTATAGAAGAGTGGGTTCGGCCCATCATGAAAAGGGACAAACAGGTTCTTCTGCACTGGGGTTACTACCCAGACAGGTGAGTGTTACCTAATACTAATGGTTGGGATCTGCTGCAGGATTTCAGCAGATGGGGGAAAGGGTGTTGCTTATTTCTCCCCTTTTGGTGCAGACCTCTTGACTCCCCCTCATACTGTTTGTGGGGGGCCTGTGACCCCTAGATACATCGAGTGTGGCACTTTGGCCTATAGCAGAAGGAGAACCACATTTGTATTCTGTTGATGGAAATCACTTCTGTCAGCAATTTTTGGGTAAATCTAGGCCTCTCTGCCATTTAGATTTCTTTAAATATATGTAAAATCCCAGTTTGTGAAAGCTCCCTTGTATGCATCCACTTGGATTTTGTTGTCCTTATCTATGCTTCCTATATTATACTATACTATAGCTTTCTCTCTGCTTCACCTTGTAGACTCAAGGCAAATTGGTATACTTTGGATCGAACTGAGTCTTGCACTGATTCCATGCCCATTTCTTGGCATGGTTTAGAGCAGTGGTCCCCAACCCCCGGTCCGCGGCCCGGTGTCAGGCCACGAAGGCCTCGGCGCTGGGCCGCGGCTCCCTCTTCCCGCTGAAGCGGCCGATCAGCTTGCGGCCCGGCAAGCTTCTTGCTTTGGGAGGGGGCGGGAAGAGAAGCTTGCCGGGCCGCAAGCTAATCGGCTGCTTCGGCGGCTGATTTCCTTACGGCCTGGAGGGGCGGGGAGAGGGAGCCACGGGCGCCGGCATGCTGGCGGCGCAAACATGCACGCGCGGCAAGTCTGCGCGTGCGCGTTTGCGCCGGGTCACCCTCTCCCCGCACGCCGGCGCAGCGGTCCGCAGCCTAAGAAAGGTTGCGGACCACTGGTTTAGAGTGTGTGGGTGAATTGGGGAATTGAATTAATCACTGCCTGCTTCCCTGCCCAGCTATGACACTTGGATTGCAGCAAGTGAAATTGAAGCTCCTGTGGAGGATGCCCCAACAGCTGAGAAGCCCAGGAAGGTAAACTCTTTTGATGTTTGAAACTTTGTTATCATTTGACTGTAAACACTGCTTGGGATTGGATAACTGAGATGTTCAGAAGAGTATTGTGAAGCTCCTAAATAAAAAGTCTGTGGACCTAACTATATTTTACTGTGTCTGTATGTTTACCTTGAATCCTGTTGAACATATGAGCCTTGGCAGTTCTATATTAAATAGAATTCCGAGGTATTTGACAGTTGAGTTTGGACCACAGCTTAAAGGAATAGGAGACATTTTCTGAACCTGAAAAGATGCAGGGAGCAGCTTTTCTCCCATTAATACACATGCCTGAAAATTCAGTTTCAGCATAAAAATCCCAGCACATGTCTGTTTGGTAGGACCAAGTGCAGACCTATAGACAGTGGTTTCCCCCCAAGTGGAACACAGCACTGTCCCTTTTTGAGGCATTTCCATACTCTTCCTGAGCACCACTCATGGGGCTACAGCAAAGAAAAATCTCCTTTGTTTAAATTGAAAGACGAAATGCTCTGCCTGCAAGCAGTCTGTAGAGGGGGGGGGGTGAAGCTTAGCATTGCCTTCTCCCCTTTTAGCCCTTGAGCAGGGCTTTTTGAGATGCAGCTCAGCTGTGAGGCACAACTCAAGGAGCCCACTGATGACATCCTCTCTTCTCCTGACACCCAGGTTCATGCCAAGTGGATCCTTGATACAGATACTTTCAACGAGTGGATGAATGAAGAAGACTATGAAGTAAACGACGAGAAGACTCCTGTCTCCCGGAGGAAGAAAATCTCTGCAAAGACTCTCACAGATGAGGTATGCTATTTTTAGAGAAACTGTAGGGTCTCCTTTTAAAAAAGAAGGAGTGGAGATGTATTAGAATTAAGAAGTGTCTGAGATGTCATTGAGTCAAAGGCAGGGCACTGGAGCTAGTGCGAGAAGCAGCAATAGGTAACCATTCCCTCCCCAGTGCCCAGAGTAAGACCTTACTGGGACCTCCTCACTGCGCTCTTGGTTTTGCAATTACTATTTGTGGATAGTTCTATGTCTTATTGTAAGCTGCTTTCAAAGATAAGTTTGATCGAAATGTGATGGTAGCAAATAATAAATAATGTCTAGTTTGCTGGGCCTCTTTGAAAAAAATGGCAGGCTAGGAGGACCCTGGACTAAGTGAGAAGGACTATGAATTTTCTTAAACCAGACTACTTGAAATAACACACGGTACAATTTGAAGGAAATCCTTCTTGATCTGTATGCTTAAAAACCATTAGTGGACATTGAGCATTCTGTTACATGGCATACAAGCAGCTAGAGGGGGCATGTTCTGGGATCTGAAAAATCTTTGATTGAAATAGACATACAGCTTGACAAGACATGTCTAGGATAACCCTAAAGTTCTTAAAAACACCGAATGCTGAGCTGTTAAAGTAGCTGTATGTGAGTTTCAATTCCATGTCAGTTATCTATTGATGTCTGATACCACTTCAGGCGGCAGATGAGAGACTGAATTTTTGAATGGTCTTCCAACAGGGGGGGAAATCCTCTGCATATTTAGAACATGTTCTAATCTTTTCCCTGTGGTTTACTAGTTTTGAGTGTGTGTGGGGTTCTCAGTCTGCGAAAAGAGGATATCTTGGATGGAATTATTGTCCACCATTGCTCCATAGGTGGAGCTATGTAAATCAGGCAGAATTGTTCTCCCCTCCATGGGAAGGAGAATCCGCTAAGTTCTGGTCCTTTTGTTGTTTTATTTATTTTCCCCAGGGGAAAAGGTGGGAGGGCTCCAGAATCTTTTTTCCCCCCTTCTCCATCAGTTTGTAAAGAGGTGAAAGAGCTGGGTTCCTTTCTTCTTGTGCGGGCACAAGGCTGCACTAAGCTGGCAGCTGCTTGAACAGTTCTCAACCTTTTATTTGATGCGACCCCAACTTTGGTGCTGAAGCCCAGTGGGGACCTAGCTGGAGGAGCTGCCAGTTTAGCACTTCGGAGGTGCTTCTGCTGGCTCCCCCAGATGTGGCCATGGGCGACCCCCTGCAGGAGGTGACTGGAGGGGGGCAAGGACCCTGCCCGGGAGAGGGGGCTGCTGCCACCACTGCTGCATCCACGTTGCTTGTTGTCCACGTCCGCCGGCCTCCATCTCCGCCACCACCGGCCGCCTCCACATGCTGCTGCCTGCTGCCGATGCTGCCCACTGCCACCACCACACGCCACTGCCTCCGTCATGGCGGCAGGCAACCTGGCGACCCTGGGGAAGAGGCCAGGCATCCCCAAATGGGGTCCCAACCCCAAGGTTGAGAACCACTGCCCCAAAGGCATGTGGACTTATCCCTCCAGAAGGGATGACACAACTGCCAAATTTAAATGTCCTTGCCCATGTAGCAGGTGGGAGAAGTAAACTTCACCAGAGAAGAAACATTAACAGTAAACAGCAGGATTCCTTTTTCTGTCGCATCAGCCAGTGCTCAGAGATGCCTCCTGTCTGGAATAGTACAATCCAGTAAAAGGTACATCATGAGAGGCTGCTGGTTATATTCAATGCTTCTCAGGCCTGTTGACTTTCTGAAAATTCAGCTGTCCAATCCCACCCTGATGCAAAGGTGAGAAGTGGAACCCCGAGAAGTTTCCACCGTTGACTTCCTTAGCAGAAACTCATTGGTACAACTAGCGTGGCACGCTTCTCTCTCTTCTCTCTAGGTTAACAGTCCTGACTCAGACCGACGAGACAAGAAGGGCGGAAACTATAAAAAAAGGAAGCGCTCTCCCTCTCCGTCACCTACTCCAGAAGCTAAGAAGAAGAATGCCAAGAAAGGGTGAGGACATGAGACCACCTGCTTCCTTGCTTGCTGGTTCATATCCAGGCTAGCCTAAACTGATTCTGGCAGTGTACTTGTGAACTTCGTGCCCTGTTCTTTAAATTGCCAGTCACTGAAGAATGGTCAGATCTTGCAAAAGCCTGGATAACTCCTTGCAGATACTTCCTTTATTACATCCACCCCAGGTACTGGTTTAGTCAGCATTTTGGAACCCATTCCTTCTTGTTTCTGTATGTGAATGCATGATCCCTCCAGAAGGGATGACCCAGCTGCCAAATTTGAGTGTCCCTGCTCTTATCTGGTCTTTCTCCTGGGAGATAAACATCTAGGACTTCCTTGCAACAGCTAGCCCTTTATGGAGATACACTGGTCAAAGGTTTTGATAAATAATGCAAGGGAAGCCCAGAGTTTCCTGCTTATTTGGAGTACCTATGAGAAGGCTCATTAGTTAGTTCCTCCTACCCCACCTTCTGCAGGCCTTCCACTCCTTATACCAAATCGAAGCGTGGCCACCGGGAAGAGGAGCAAGAAGACCTCACAAAAGACATGGATGAGCCTTCCCCTGTCCCCAATGTTGAAGAAGTCATACTACCAAAAACAGGTCAGGACCCCAGCTCTTGAATAGCACTTCCACAGCCCTTGTTCTTTGTTACGCTTGTTAGATGGGTATCTATAGATCACGTTTGTACTAGCAGATGTCTCTGCCATAAACAGGGTTTTCTAGACTGCTGTGTGTCAGTTTGGTAAATAGACAAGCTTTTCATTTCCATTCATCATGGCATTCTGATCCCTATAATGAAGTGGGAGGTAAGCCCAAATTTACAGGGGGATGCTTCTGTGATAGGGAGGGCAGATGTGAGGATCTCTGAGAGTATTATTCCAGTGAAATATCCTTTCTTTCTCTGTCTTCCATAGTGAACACCAAGAAAGACTCTGAATCTGCTCCTGTGAAGGGTGGCACTATGACTGATTTGGGTAAGAGGCCCTTTGAATTGTGCAATTCTGTGTTCCTCTCTGCAGAGCAGTAAGAACAGTCCTTGGCATGCAGTATTTCCTTATTCTGTTCAAGGAGTCTTACTTTATTTTTCTTTAAATTTCTATATGAATTTCGGATCAGGCTTACGGTTTCGGTCCTTACCTTCAAGGCCATACACAGTCTGGGCCCAGTGTACCTAAGAGACCGTCTCTCTGCCTATGCCCTCCAAAGAGCATTAAGCTCTGCCACCTCCAACCAGCTGATGATTCCTGGCCCCAAAGAAGTGTCTTTGTCCTGGCCCCCACCTGGTGGAAGGAGCTCCTTGAAGAGATCAGGGCCTTGCCTGAAGTTCTACAATCCTGCAGGGCCTGCAAGAGGGAGCTCCTCCACCAGGCATTTGCTTGAGTCCGACTAGCCCAACAACTTCCACAGGTCCCCTTCAGACACTCCCTCCATGATCCGAACCAGCCTGACCTCCTTGGGGGTTTGTCTAAGTTGTAGTTGTTGTTATCGCTGACCAAATCCATTGGAGTTCTGTTGATTTCGATCCACTGTTGGATTGTTGCTGATGTGTTATTTTGTGACTATGTTATATGTTCAGACTGTTCCATGTATAACCCCTGCACTGTTGTATGTGAACCGCCCTGGGGCGTATGGGAGGGCGGTATAGAAATCTAATAAATAAATATAAATTAATTTAAATAAACCACATGCTAGAGGGAAGCAGACTGCTTTCTGTCACTTGCAGCACATTATCTTGTAGGTTTTGAAGGGCGCATGAAAGTCCCTTTGGTGAGTATTAAGACAGGCCCCTGATCCTAATGGCTGCATCACATGCGACATTTTCCTTGCACGGGTCTGCTGCAGTAGAGGAGATTAAAGGTAAAGGTAAAGGTATCCCCTGTGCAAGCACCGAGTCATGTCTGACCCTTGGGGTGACGCCCTCTAGCGTTTTCATGGCAGACTCAATACGGGGTGGTTTGCCAGTGCCTTCCCCAGTCATGACCGTTTACCCCCCAGCAAGCTGGGTACTCATTTTACCGACCTCGGAAGGATGGAAGGCTGAGTCAACCTTGAGCCGGCTGCTGGGATTGAACTCCCAGCCTTATGGGCAAAGCTTTCAGACGGCTGCCTTACCACTCTGCGCCACAAGAGGCTCTTTTAGAGGAGATTACTTGTGCTGAATTTCCGCTTATTTCTAGCAAACCTGATGCAGAATCTCAACATGTAAACCAGGCAAAATAGACATTTGTGAAGTAGCCCTTATAGCTCTTCTAAATATTTTACATGCCTGGCCTGGTTACCGGCCTGCTAGGGTAAATTGAGTTGGTAGAGCCAATACGTTGAGGAAGTGACCCGTTTTGTGAGTCCAAGGGGGATGACATCTGTGTCCTCCTACAACCGAGTTTCAAAAGCCGTTTTGCATGATGTCGTGGGAGTCAGCTACTATTGAAAGGGGGAAAGATCAAAGGTTCTGCTGGCCTAACGTAAGCCTATTGTGTGAGCATAAGCAGTTCTCTGGCTTCCAGTGATTATGTTTCTCTTATTTATTGTTTTATAAATATACCTGGTGTATTCTCTGCTTCAGGGGTAGCCAGCCTTTTTGTTGGTGAGCTTCTGGCAGGAAGTGAGGGCCCAAGAGCAACTTCCCAAGTACGGGGCAGCAAGTACACTAGTCCTTCCCTCTCGCCTCACTGTTGGGGTGCCACCACAGTTGTCCCTCTAAGTTTCCTCATCAGGTTTCGGCAGTGAATGCAGGGCTAGGTGCAGGGGGGCAATATAGCAGTGCATAAACACTCTTTGCCCCCCGATAGCAGTGAAAAAAGAGTGCTGAGAGGTGGGGGCACAGCATTGAGGCACCCTGTCAGAGTTCCTAGTTCCTGCTATGGAACCAGTTGGAATGTGGAGCTTAGTGGGACTGCTACTGCCCTGAAATGCTCCCACAGGGTACTGACCCACAGCACAGGTAGTCCAGCAGGGCAGCTTCCCTGGTGAGACCTTGTACTTGATCACTGGGGCTTGTACAGCCCTGCTGTGGGACCTTCTTGCCTGGTTGCAGCACCTTACCTGGTGCATGGGAGCCAAGGCATGCTGGGCAGAGAGCTGACAGTGCAGAGGCAGCTTAGTGCTCACCTGACTTCCCGCATCCTTGAGAAGCTCTGCAAGCATTGGAGACACTTGCTTCTGTGGAGTGCGCGAGAGGGGGGCACATCCACAAGCACCAGCAAGCTATCAGTTGGGGACCCCTGCTCTCCTGTGATGCTTCCCTCTGCTACTTGTAACTCCTAGCAGTCAGAGGTTTTATTTGTGCAGAGGTGGGTCACTGTTGCTTACCTTCTTAGCAGTGACTACAAGGCTTGAGAAAATAAAGTAGTTGTAATGGCAATAACAAACCTAGAGATTTGGACCCTGTGACTTTCTTCCTTCAAGGGAGAGATCTGTCCTCCAATAAAGAATTACTTTCTGTGACGGAAATAGGGTTTGCTGGAGGAGGTTTCTTTGGTGGAAATTTACAAAGAAAAGTGACTTCTGTGGTAATCTCCGAAATACCCAAGTTAGCCTCTTCCTTCTTGCTGCCTTGCCTAAAGGATATCAGAGGCTGTATGAGTGGAGACTTCTCTCTGAGACTTGGGCTGCCTATGCCTTTTTGTTCTTTTCCAGATGAACCAGAGGATGAGAGCATGGAGACTGCAGGAAAGGTGAGCCAACCAGAACTGTCACATTCCAGCTGTCTCCTGTTTTCATTCTCTTGCCAGTTAAGAGAATCGTCATAACTTTTGTGTCAGGTCTGTTGTCCCCCTCCTCCCACAGACACACAGGCATCCATGTTCTTCTCTTCCTTGACTTCCCTTGATACCAGCAAAAGCGGATACAATTCCATTACTCCAGGGCAGAAAAGATGACTGAAAAGCACCTCTTTGAAAGTCTGTTTAATCGCCAATAATGACCCTTCTGTCTTTCCATTCTCTCAGATAACAGTTTCTTCCAGTTTGTCTTTGCAATGGGTACCATCGTCCGCTCTGCATAAAGCAGGCTTGCAAACTCTTCATAGCAGGAGCTCCATGAATGTAAAATTCCATCAAATGTTTGTAAAGGGAGAATTAGGAACACGTCACCAGAAAAGTCATGGGTATCTATATATATGTGTGTGTGTGTGTTACCTGCTCAAGAGACGTCTGCTTTTCAGGATGAAGAAGAGAACAATGCTGGTAACAAAGGAGAGCAGACAAAGAACCCTGACCTTCATGAAGATAATGTGACAGAACAGACTCATCACATTATCATTCCCAGTTATGCGGCCTGGTTTGACTATAACAGGTACCGTGATGGGGTGTTGTAGGAGTGGTTCTTCACTCATCAGCCCCTCCCTCCTTCGGGCCTGCTGTAGTGCTTCCTTATGCTTCTTCCACAGTGTTCATGCCATTGAGCGAAGAGCCCTTCCAGAATTTTTCAACGGCAAGAATAAGTCCAAGACTCCTGAAATGTAAGACTGATCTTCTTCGTAATAATGACATCCAATAACTGGTGCTTTTGAACTTCAGCAGCCAGACAGCTGGAGGCAGTTCTTTCCCTATTCGCTTGTCTGTTATCTGATTTGAATAGATGCAAACTGGTTTTCAGGATATTGATCATGTGTGAGGAAGAACATAGTATGCAAACAAAAGGGGTTAGAAATGATGATTCTCAATATTTCCTTTCCCCCCCTCTCTGCCGCTCTTTAGCTACTTGGCATACCGCAATTTCATGATCGACACATACCGGCTCAACCCACAGGAGTACCTAACCTCAACTGCCTGTCGCCGGAATCTGGCTGGAGATGTCTGCGCCATCATGAGGTGTGTTGAAATAGCCAAGCCGTGAAGAAGTTAGCTATACGCAGAAACATGCAGGAACAAAGTGAAATGCCAACAAAACAGACCAACACAGTATTCCCCACATTGGATAGAAGTTGGCTGCTCATGAGATTTTAAAAACTTTAAATAAATTTTATAACTTGGTTAATATTTATGTTTGATACAATGTTTTAATTGTTTGTAACTTGCTGTGAGATGTGAGACAAGCCATTACCCTATATACTCGCATATAAACCTAGTTTTTCAGCATCTTTTTTCACACTGAAAATGCCCTCCTCAGCTTATACGCGGGTATATACGGTAATTGAAATAATTACTCCAGCCGGCCAATCGTTGCATTGCCTTTTGCAAATGTGTACTGCAAGCTGAGCTTGCTCTGGCAGCTTGTAGGACGTCAGTGGTTTGATTGAGGAATTCTGATTTTTTTTTTCCTTTTGCCTTCACTTCTTCCTCTTCTTAATCACTTCTTCCAAACTATTCTTTTGGTTTCTGTGGGTGAAAAGCGGGGTACAAAAACCAACATCTATTCATCTTCTTGATTTTTCTGTATTTGTTGGTGGGGGAGGCTGAATGGGAGAGCCTGTGATGATGGAGCATTTCCCACCCTTGGCTTATATGTGAGTCAATAAGTTTGCCCAGATTTTGTGGTAAAATTAGGCGCCTTGTCTTATATGCGGGTTGGCTTATATGCAAGTATATATGGTATTTTAGGTCAGTTGCTTCCAAGTTGTTAGATACTTTGTGAAAGTGTTTCATTGGGACAGGGGATGCATTTATGACCTAGGGAATGCCATGAAAGTCAGTGGATTTATAGAGCAAGAATTGAAGCTTTATGTTTTCCATTTAAAAATGTATTTCATCAAAACAGAAACCTGTTTCTTTTCAGCAATTTCTTGATTGCAATGAAAGAATCAGTTGTTCTGGAGCAAGTTGTGTGAACAGGTCCAAAAGATATCTGCCACTGAGCACAGTGCTGCTTGAGTTCATGTGTTCTGCCCCTTACCCTGAGTGTGTCTCCACTGTCTCTCATCTGTAGAGACGGTCTCCTGTTCTTATACAGCACTTAACGCAACATGTATTTTTCTTGTTTCTTAGCTGCCACTGCCACCATTTTGTTTGAGGAAAACAAATCTATGTGTAGCAATAAGGCTGACTGAAATTAGCCTCAAATTTATGTTGTTAAAGAAGCAAAAAAGCATGAATTGTAAATATCCTGTTTTAGCAAACTTCATCTTCTCTATAGGATTATTCAGCATCTTGTTTGCTTTCCTTTGCCTTTTATTATGAATGCAGCTCCTGAGCCACTTAAATCTAAAAGCAGAGGTTCTGAGCTCAGAATTTGTCTCTGAATCCTCTTTTGCAGGGTCCATGCCTTCCTAGAACAGTGGGGACTCATTAATTATCAAGTGGATGCTGAGAGCCGACCAACACCCATGGGACCACCACCTACATCTCATTTCCATGTTCTGGCTGACACTCCTTCAGGGTTGGTGCCACTGCAGCCTAAGACACCCCAGGTAGGGCTGGTGGAGAACATAGAAGAAGTTGATTTTAAAACCTCTTTTTAAAAGTGATGCATTCTAAAATCTCCTTACTAGCTTTGAATTGTTCCTGCCTCTTTCAAGGATGCTAATCAAGGAAAATCCATGGAGTTATAACCTCATTAGGTTTTGTTTAAATGCTTCTACAGCAACATGTCTTGGTGCTTCAGATGATCTACTTTTTCCATTTGAGCTGGAGGAAAAACTACCCCAGGTGCTGGGCTTCTAGCTCAGCTAACAACATTTGGAGTGTAGGAGCTCAGTTCAAGCCCTGTTAATGAACTTAGGAGGCTTCTGCTGCAAGGGACTGAGCAAGAATTTATCTGCATAGCTCTGCCTCCAAAGCAAGCAGGGAAATGTCACCCACTCCTGAATAACCTCCATTCAACTGAACAGAATCAGGTTTCATGATAAGGCCGATGCTATGTTTCCATTTAAGCAGAAATGCCTCCACATTAATGAGGGCAAATGTCCATAAAATGTTGACCTTTCTGAGTGGGATTGGATGTTTTGAGCATGATCTTGCTTACTCTCTAGGGTCGTCAGACCGACGGTGACACCAAGGCAGGTCGAAAAACCAAGGAGATTGAGGACCTTGTCACAGAGACGGTGAAAGGAAAACCTGAAATGGTAGGAGAAGGGGAGAGTCTCTAAAGGAATGGTTTTGAAACTCAGCACTCCTCAGTAGGGAATGAAGAGGTGGGGCTGCACCAGTTCTTTCCCATGGCCTTGGAGAAGTATGAACTTCCATGCACACAATGGCCCTTCTGTTGAATTTTTTTAGAATGAATAAGAGGGAACTATTAGATGCAGAGAGCCTCTTGTGGCGCAGAGTGGTAAGGCAGCCATCTGAAAGCTTTGCCCATGAGGCTGGGAGTTCAATCCCAGCAGCCGGCTCAAGGTTGACTCAGCCTTCCATCCTTCCGAGGTCGGTAAAATGAGTACCCAGCTTGCTGGGGGGTAAACGGTAATGACTGGGGAAGGCACTGGCAAACCACCCCGTATTGAGTCTGCCAAGAAAACGCTAGAGGGCGTCACCCCAAGGGTCAGACATGACTCGGTGCTTGCACAGGGGATACCTTTACCTTTACCTTTATTAGATGCAGAGGAGACATATTAGATGCAATTGGCTGCATTATCTCCATTGGCTGCTTAATATATTGTGAAGTTTCATTTGTTGGATGGATGGGGAAAGCAAGTCACAGAAAGTTCAGGTGCTCCTGAAAAGTGGCCCATGTTGCTTCCTTAGATGTTTGTTCTCTTACATACATTTTATCATTGTGTAGGTTCAAGATGATTTTTAAGCATAGTGTAGTCTTCACTGCAAATTGGTCACAGATAAGAGAGTTGGATATATTTTCTCTGAAACTTATTGGCAGTGAGGATTTATAACCTCATGAGGTTTCAGGTGTCGGGCTTGGCTAACTTCTGATGGATCTCATTCTCTCCCTCCCCTTCACAGCAGACCACAGCTTCCCAGCAGATGTTGAACTTCCCTGATAAGAGCAAGGAGAAGCCCCCAGACATGCAAAACTTTGGACTGCGTACTGACATGTATACCAAGAAGAATGCTCCCTCTAAGGTAGAGGGTGGCAGGCAGAGGGTGGATTTGCTGAGATGCCTGCTCAGGGGGGAGTGGGTTCTAATGGGTCGTTTTCTCCTTCAGAGCAAAGCTGCTGCGAGCGCTACTCGTGAGTGGACAGAGCAGGAGACACTGCTGCTGCTTGAGGTGAGCAGAACAAGAAGATTCCAATAAATTATGGACTTGTGAGCGTATACTTGGTTTCTCATCATTGTTCATAACACTTCGTAAGGGATCCTCCCCTTCTGCTTTTATTTGCTGAACTCTTGTACCTGTTTTTAGCAGCACTCTAGTAGGTAAAAACGAAAAAAGGTACAAAAATAGATTTTAGTTTGTTCGTTGATTGGTTGGTTCTCCGAGGCCCTCACACTTGGTGTATCCATGAACAGACCGTTCTTTTTCAGACTGGAGTCATTTGCTGCTTTCTCCAAGATGGTATGCTTTCCAGCACTGCAGCAAGTTGGATGCCCTTTTCAGAAGATTTCAGGAATGTTAAAGAGGCTTGGGTTTCAGTGAGAAGGCTCTTGTGATTTGAAAATAATACTGATAATAAAAAGGCAATGAGAATAATTTCTCTTTTATTTTGGCTTGAGTATTGAGGCTCTCATTCCTTGACTGCACCTTGCTTACTTTAACCATGGTTAAGCATTGTTTTATATCTAAGTACCCAAACATCGATGTGAAATCATGGTTTGTGTTAACTAAGGTTAGCCAAACATTCATACCCTAAAAATGCAATATGAAAATTATGTTGATTTGCAAGCAACAGTAACCTGGTCTACTAAATGCCAGTGAAAACTCACCCAAGGACACTCCGGTGCAGGCGAAACATCTGACTCGCTTCTCAGATAGACAGCCTGCATTGCTGCTGCTACTGCTACAGAATTGGGTAGAAGCAAGACTATTTCAATAAGCAATTCAAACAATTATTTAGTTAACTAAGAGGAGAAGACTAAATTGTATTTTTTTTCATTGATTATTTTGATATTTCCTAAACTTAAAAAAGTGCACTCTGAATGGTTGCTGTACCTGCAACACACGTGGATTAAAGAACTAGTTCTGCAGGGCCTGCAAGACGGAGCTCTTCTGCCAGGTGTGTGGTTGAGGCCAGGGCATGGAAGATCGGACAGTCCCCTGGGAGGGCGCTGCCACCACATTTTTGATCCTCTTGGCTGTTGGGTTAAAAATCCCCCTGGGACACCGAGTGGTACTTGCACAAGTTGTGGAAAGAGGGTGCTAGTTGCCACCAGAAATTGAACAGTGGACTGTTTTAATGGGTTTTTAAAAATGGGGATCTATATTTTACGTGGGGGTTTTATTATGTAACCTGCCACAAAACGGCTTGCCGTGGGTGGTGGGATATAAATTTAATAAATAAATAGTAGAGATTTTGTGCAATAAACATTTTAGACAGTGATAGATAGTATATTGCTTATCTTTTTATAACAGTGCTCCTTAAAAACTGCAGCTGTAAATGGGTCCTGGTTAGATTCAGCTCTGGGAAATGCTACTTTTGTCCAATGCTGGTTTCTGTTTTAGTCTCCTTGGTCATTGTACCTATCCTGTCCTGCCTCACGTAACAAGGGCTGGCGATGATTAATGATCAGGTCACTGGGGTGGAAGGTAAATGTAAAGCATAGAAGAAGAGTAAAAAGTCACTTGGATGGATTAGTTGGTGGTGACTTGCCTGGCATCCAGCATCAGATCATAATAGTAATACATGTACTACATGATGACTAATCAAACTGTTTTCTCCACAGTTCTGATCACAAGCCCAGTTTTAAGATATCATATCCTTGCATTAGATTCAGGTTTTGCTTTAAACCAGGGGTAGTCAAACTGCGGCTCATGGGAATTTAGTCCATGGACATCTGGAGGGCCGCAGTTTGACTACCCCTGCTTTAAATCATGCTGTTTTAAAAAGAGAAATTATAGCTGGAACATTTTTTTAAATTAAAAATTTGATTCAAATGTTGAAAAACAATAATGTATTTTTAAAAAGAACAATAACAACAGAAAATAACAAATATTCAATGATTATCCAGCCTGGGTAGCTGCTTCTGATTCTTGTCCTTTAATGCCTAGGTCTAATCTATTTCTCCACTGCTCTGTAGGCCTTGGAGATGTACAAGGACGACTGGAACAAGGTTTCTGAGCATGTTGGCAGCCGCACTCAGGACGAATGCATCCTACACTTCCTACGTCTCCCCATTGAAGACCCTTACCTGGAGGACTCGGAGGCCTCTCTTGGGCCCCTAGCCTACCAGCCCATCCCCTTCAGCCAGTCAGGCAATCCTGTTATGAGCACTGTGGCCTTCCTGGCTTCTGTGGTGGACCCCCGAGTGGCATCTGCAGCAGCCAAGTCTGCCCTAGGTAATTACCCTCCTATCCTGAGCATAGGTGCGCCCCATGGACATCTCCCCCAATTAGCAAGCCCAGAAAGGTAAACAGAACACATTTTGCAAATTATGCAGTTGATTCCATCTCCTAGGCTCTTATTTTTCACATAATTTGGTGGGGTGGGAAAGTTGCATTGGCAAGAATTTGGGGGAGGAAGGATATTGTGAGTGGTTGGGCTTGTAGAAGAAGGGTCACAGCATGGATGCAGGGCACAATGTGATTATCCCTCTGTTTACTGGAAATGCTGTCCATCCCAGGTCTCTCTATAGTGTGTTCCCCACACTACCAAGTTTTTCTCTACAGCCGTGCAGACTAGAAAGTTGGAGTTTAAAAAAATGAAAGCAGAGGATCTCAGGATGCCGAGTTCTGGGCCTGTATCCTGGGAACCAGTAAGGAGATTTCCTGCTGTTACAAGTGATGCTTTTTGCACAGAATGTACCTTGAGTGGACTCCTACCTCCATTTTGTTTTAGCTTCATTTGTGCCATGTATCTCTATCAGATATGCTGCCAACTAGCTTACCTCGTAGCCCCTTTCCCCAGACCCTCTTGTAAGGAAAGTGAGGCCACCTAATGTGCCGCAACTCAAACACTAATCTCCCAATACAAGTAAACATTCCAGGGACTTTTGGGCAATCAGCAGTTCCTTCTAACTTGTCCCTGTATTTGTTTGTGAGAGGATATTACTTAAAACAGTAACATAGGAGGTAGCTGCAGAATACGGTAGTGAAGTTGTGTGATTTTCAAATTGTGAAAAGACTTGGAAGGTGTGCTCAAGAACTGGCTAAGTTGTGAAATGTATTTATTTAGTCTGGGATCTAGAGCAAATCCCTCCATTGGATGCTAGAGTGTTTGCTAAAGCAAGTCCCTCCAGTGGTGAAAAACCTGTTGTGGCTGCGCCATGAATGTTCCTCTGCCCATCTTGCAGCTGTTGCATCATCTTCTGCAATTTTTCTCCCTTTCTCAGTGACTTTTTGGTCCAATCACATTTCTTGTTGACCTGGCCCCGTGACCTGGACCATTCTGCCCTGTTCTACCCTTCTGATATCCACATTGCCCATATTGTTTCTCAGCTGTTGCTCTGAAGTGAGCCATTCAGCTTGTCTGTGTCTTCTGCAGAGGAATTCTCCAAGATGAAGGAAGAGGTGCCTACTGCCTTGGTTGAAGCTCACGTCCGCAAAGTGGAGGAAGCCGCCAAGGTGACAGGCAAGGCAGACCCGGCATTTGGGCTGGAGAGCAGCGGAATTGCAGGGACCACATCCGATGAGCTGGAGAGAATAGGTGAGGGGGGCGAGCGGGGCGCCTTCCGCGCTTCAACCCGTGAAGCGCCTTCGTTGGACCTCGCCCAGTGTGCGGTGGGGACTAAGAAGGGGGCCGAGACGCAAGAGACCAGAGCCGGCCTGGCTTCCGGCCTGGAGCTCACACTCAATCGCCTGGCACAGGGTAAGGGGTTTCCCATTTTCACTCCATCTAACTCCCCCTCCCCTCCCATTGGGCTGGGTCAGCCACAGGTTGGGATTTGTGGGTAGTGCTCTTCTCCCCCAGGAGGATAGTGGCTGGCTTAAGGAGTTGGAGAGCAGTAACTTTAAACAGTGTTCCTCGGGACATGTCTGGTTTCAAGCTGGAGTTGAGTAACTAGAGAACAGTGGAGGAGACTGGCATTTAAATATTTCTCCTATAATGGGGACCCAGTCCTGCTTCTGAGCCAGAGCAAGAATATGTTGAGCTTTGGTTTAGAGGACCCCTTGGCTGTTGTTCTTTGTAAAGGCCCTGGAGATAGGATGCCAGACATACGTGGACTCCTTGGTGCATTTCAGAGCCAGCCTTCCTATTCCCATTCATTATTCCTCCAAAAACAATAGGGGGTGTGGGTGGAGCTCTTACGTACAGGCACTAAAATCAGCATCTTTTGTCCTGTCCTTTTTTTCTCCACTGCTCACTCAGAAGAGAGCTGCACAGACGAGAATCGGGCAGAGCCACAACCTTCAGAAGAGAAGAAAGAGGTGAAGGTGCGGGAGGGCATGGCCTAATACCTCATTTACACAGGAGGAAGAAATGGACCCTGAGTTAAACCCCTGGGGCATGGTATAGAGGGCATAGTTCGGGAGGTGGTAAAATGAAGGGCTGGCTTTTAGGAAACTCCTCCCATGAGATTGCTGAGCCAGATTGCAATCGTTTCAAATTCTCTAAAGAAAGGCATAGTGACAGCCAACTGGCAACGATTCCTTATCTCAAAGTCATTCAGTATATGAAGCTTCTGATGCAGTGTTTCCAGGTTTTCTGAGCAGCTGGAAGGCTAAAACTCTGTTCCAGCCAGTGCTTTTGTGCTGTGTACATAAGTTTCAAACTGTAGCTGTTGGTCACGACCTGAGAAAGAATAGTAATTTTTAGAGCGGCTATAGGCAGCTGTTGGCACCAAAGTCTTCTTTCAATGCAGGAGCCAAGAGAAGGATCCCTGGAGGAGGAAGCAAAAGAGAAACTCGGAGAGGGGCCTAGGAAAGAAGAAGATAAGAACAAAGAGGCTGATGGAGAGAAGGAAATGGACAAGGATGATGGGGACCCCATGGGTAAGCAACACCTTCCAAGAAAGGTCAGAAGTAAATCTAATAGAACAAGATTTTCGGTGCATAAGCTTTCAAGAGTCAAAGCTCCCATTGTTAGACAGGGTAAATGTTGGAGTTTTGAGTCTTGAAAGATGATGCTCCGAAAATCTTGTTGGCCTATAGGGTTCAGCTGGACTCAAATCTAACTGTTCTACTGCTAACCAACCCAGATATCCCCTGAACTGCCTTCCAGAATGTGGCAAGACTTGTACCAGGGCTAGTGAAGTAGGAGCCCTAATTTATTTATTTACTTACTTAGATTTTTATACCGCCCTCCCATACGGCCCAGGGCGGTTTACATGGGAACACTGTGGGATACATAGCATGTTATACATTAATAACAGTCCTTTTTCACTGTTTCAGTGATGCCACTTTGAGCTACGAGGCACATGTGGGTGAAAAGCCACACAGTGGGGGTGCAGTGATGAGGGGGAACTGGACAAAGCCTCCTGCTCCTCTGCTCATGAAGCTTCATTGGCAGAAACATAGGATCATAGAACCATAGAGTTGGAAGGACCTCAAGGGTAATTAGTCCAACCCCCTACAGAATGCAGGGAATTCAAAATTACCTGCCCACCCACAGTAACCCCAGTTCGATGTCCAAATGATTCTCCCCTCCCCCCAAAAAACAAAAACAAAAAGCAATCCTTGGTCAGTCTGGTTTGGAGGAAATTTTCCTTCTGACCCCAAAGTGCCCATCAGCATTTCCCTGGGTATTCATGGAAGGGCCACAAGAGCCAAGCTCATACTGAATCCCTTCTGCCCGCCCACTCACAGTATGCCTAAGTTCACAGAATCAGCATTTTGATAGAATCATAGAATCATAGAGTTGGAAGGGACCTCATGAGTCATCTAGTCCAACCCCCTGCACTATGCAGGACACTCACAACCCTATCGCTCATCCACTGTAACCTGCCACCCCTTTAGGCTTTCACAGAATCAGCCTCTCTATCAGATGGCTATCTAGCCTCTGTTTAAAAATTTCCAAAGATGGAGAACCCACCACCTCCCAAGGAAGCCTGTTCCACTGAGAAACCACTCTAATGAAGGAGTAGTGATTTCACCCAATTCCATCTCTTCATATACACCACCAGCCTCATGGCCTTTTCTTTTTGTCCATATGCATCCTGTGTGGGGAAACATCCATGCCATCATCCCGTTCTGTCGGGCAGTGGATTGGGTACAACCCAGAATGTATGACCAAAGATGCAGTGAAGGGCTCTGGGTACTGAGGAGCATCCCTCCCCCCCAATTCTTTCTCTGCTTTCAAGTAGCAGTCATATGTGCCTAGCCACAGTTCCCATAGCGTTTTTTCTGCTCCCCAGCTGATGGAGACAAAGAGAAAGAGCCCAAGGATAGCCAGGAAGAGGGACCCAAGGATCTTGCTGAGATTGAGGGTGAACGAAAGGCCAAGGTGGAGAGGGACATTGGTGAAGGTAACCTCTCCACTGCAGCAGCTGCTGCTCTGGCTGCTGCAGCCGTAAAGGCAAAGGTGAGTAGCCAGGGGAATGACTGGATGCTGTGGCCTTTGGAGGCCAGACCTGTAATTTTGGATCGGTAGCCCACAAGACTTTGACCTAGAGAGGGAGGCCTAGAGAGACTTTGACCTAGAGAGTGAGTTACAAAAGTTATGAGGCCTGATGAGGCCTCAGCCACAAGCTTACTTGGTCACTCCAAGAAATCTGCGTGCTCGATTTTTTGCGTTGTTTATAATACGTTTCCACTCTTGGTGATTGGTGGCAGTAGTTTTGGCCATATGGATAGTCAGTAGCTTGATCTGTTTAAGCCATGTTTTCTTTGGCACCAGTTGTTGGATCTTCCATTCAGTTGGTCGTTTTTGCCAGAGGAGTTTATGAGGCAGTCTGCTGGTGTTCATTCTATAGACATGGCCAAACCATTGCAGCCTGTGCTTTTGGATTTGTTCTTTAATTTGCAGCTAGTTGTCACATTTTATCCGAATTGTCTCATTTTGATTATGATCAGAGAGACAGCCAGAATCTGCCGCAGGCATTGCATTTGGAAGGTCTTGAGTTTATGTCAGGTTTTAGTAAAGTCCATGTTTCTGATCCATATAGGAGGATTGGAAGCATTAGTGTCTGGAAGAATCATAGAATAATAGAGTTAGAAGGGACCTCATGGGTCATATAGTCCAACCAAAGAGACAAACTTTGGTCTTGAGAGAGATGTTTGTCTTCTTCCAGAGGTGCCATTGAGGGTGGCAAATGCTGATGTTGCTTGGCCAATCCTATTGTGGGCTTCAGTGGTAGATGACACTTTCTTTTCTTGCATCAATGAGCCTAAGTATTTAAATTCTTTGACTTGCTCAGTTTGGGCTCCGTTGAAGTTGGTGATCCATCTGTGGATCCGTTGAAGTTGGTGATCCATTTGTGGGTGATCCATCTGGGGTTATGACTTTGGTTTTGTCCACATTTATTTTTAAGCCATAAGATTGGGCGATGCATCCTCATAGAGGATGTTAGTAGCCTCTGCATCTGTATCGCAAATATGACACTATCACTTGCAAACATTAGATCTGTCAGGAAGTTGTTTTGGCCATATTGAACTCCACATCTATTCTTGAATACTTTTCTCATAATAGCATCAACTACGATGTTAAAAATTAGGGGGAAAGCCACATCTTCTTGGTGCACTCTAGTCTGGATGGTAAACTCTTCTGATAGCTCATTTTGAATTTGCACTTGGCTTGTTGAACCATCATATGTTGTTTGAAGGAGTGTGATTGTTTTTGGAGGCACATTTTCAGTTTCTAGTACCTTCCATAGAGAAGGCCAGCGGACATAGTCAAAAGTAGATTTGAAGTCAATAAAGACAATGACAGTTCTCTTTCCGCACCTGATTCTTTCCTCTGCTAGTTGACGGATGGTGAACATTTGATCAATACAGCCCCAATGTGGCCTAAATCCTGCTTGCTCTTCTCTGCTAGTCTGTTCACAATGTTCCCGTAGCCTTGAGTGTATGATCTTCATAAATACTTTGCTAATAACTGACAAGAGGCTGTTGCCACGGTAATTCTTAAATCTAGAATTACAGATTGCAGGCATCTAGAGCTGTTAGTACTGACTGTGTTTTAGGATGATGTCCTTGCTTTGACTTCTCTGCTGGGAGATGTCATTCTTTCAGGCTTTGTGGGATTCTGTAGCATGGTGTTGCCAGACTCTAGCTCCAGCCTCCTTTTCTTTCCCTTCCGCCCACAGCACTTGGCAGCAGTGGAGGAGCGTAAAATCAAGTCGTTGGTGGCCTTGCTGGTGGAGACACAGATGAAGAAACTTGAGATCAAGTTGAGGCACTTTGAGGAGCTGGAGACCATCATGGATCGGGAACGTGAGGCAGTAAGTGCAGCTGTCTTCTCAAAGTTTACTCTGCCCAAAGCCAGCTTTCTGGTCATGTTTGCTGGCTGGTTGTCATGATGACCTTTGCTTAAATTTGGGGGCACCATACCCACTTCACGGTGGTTAATTTTGCAGTCTGAGTCCACTTACTTGTGGGCAGGAGATGGTCTAGAGCAGCCATTCCTAATCAGGGTTACATGTAACCCCAGGGTTACTCCAGAACCCCAGAGGGGTTACCCCAGTTGGGGAGATTTAAATGTTTTAAAATAGTTTTCTAATTCTCTAAAAGAATTACTGGGGTGGTCTTCTCCTTATTTGGGTAGGTTGGCTTGCCCCTCCCAAAGTGGCCAATGATGGGTGGGGGTCCTTTGGGATTTCTGCAGTGACCTTGTTGAATTTACATACAGTAGAAAAGGAGTGGGAGAGAAAGATGGATCTGCTGTACACCCCCATTGGCTCCTTCCATTTCCCCCCTCTCAGAATTTCTTCTCAGAGCCCGCTGGCAGAAAACTGCTGGAGGAAGGCTGTTGCAAGCAAAGGGATTCAGATATTCAGTCAGGAGGGGACGGTATCCAGTGCCACAGAATCTACCCTCCAAAGCAGCCATTTTCTCCAGGGGAACTGATCCTTGAAGTCTGGAGAGGAGCTGTAATTCCAGGGAATCCCTAGGTCACAACTGGAGGCTGGCATCCCTAGCTGAGAGCTACTACACCTGGGTCCAGTGCAAGGACTGTGCGCAGTCTGCAAAAGGATTCCTTCCTTCCTTCCCAGGTTTCCCCTTGCCCTGGCAGCCATTTCTGACCTTGGGAAAATATATTCTTGCTAGGATTGCCAACCTCCTGGTGGTACCTAGAGATCTCTCAAGGTTACAGGGAAGTCCAAATAACACAGATCATTTCCCCTGAGGAGAATTGCTGCTTTGAATGGGGGGCTTTATGACAGCTCAGACTAATGCTTCCTTGTTTAGCTCAGGCAAGTTACTGCACACACCAAACTGCAATTAACTTCTTATATAACAAGCATTTTATTTTATGAGCGATGCCACACACACTGTAAACATGTGGCTTCCGGAGGTATGGCAGGGAGGCATGGGCAGCTGATATCACATCCAGGGTTACCCGAAGCTTGAGGAATATTTCAGGGGTTACTCCACAGTCAGAAAGTTGAAAAAGGCTGGTCCAAAGGCACATCTCGTTGGGTACATTGCTGCAGTGAAGTAGATCTGGACGTGGTTGATGCCTGAAGCAGAACCTGTGCTTATGCAATGTCTGTGACATAAGAGTTTGAGAGAGAAAGGAAACAGGGCAAAGAAGGAAAAATGCATGAAAGGACTTGGGGGACTCTGGCACGTTGTAACCTTTGCTAAACTCTCTGCAGCTAGAGTACCAGAGGCAGCAGCTCCTGGCTGACCGACAAGCCTTCCACATGGAGCAGCTCAAGTATGCCGAGATGCGTGCCCGCCAGCAACATTTCCAGCAAATGCATCAGCAGCAGCAACAGCAGCAGCTGCCACCTTCTCTCCCTGCTGGCTCACAGTCCCTCCCTTCCTCAGGGGCTCCCCTGGCACCCACTGCTCATTCCATGCCCGTCTCCCAGACACCTGTGCCAGCTGCCAGCTCCCTCGGCCAGCCCAGCGGCCTGACTCAGGCAGAACAGATTGGGCAGCCAGTCACAGTTCAGCCACAGCCAGCAGCAACTGGAGCACCACAGACAGGACCCGGTCAAACTGGACAGCCTTCTGCAGGTTCTCATGGTAAGCAGTTGATTGTTTATATGGTTCATTAAAGTGGTAACAGGAGAAAGCCTACAGCTCAGTGGTTTATTTATATACCACTATTCCTCATTGCTTAAAGCGGTTTACAATAAAAACAGACTAGAAACAACCTGGAAGCAGTCAGGAAATAGCCCTCCCGAACCATACAGCTTTACACTGCCATGTGAACTAAATGATGGGTGAAGCATCCCTGTGGCTGGGCACATGGTTTTCCGAATGTTTTAAGCTCTGTCATTCCCAGTTAAAAGATCTCAGGTAACAGGGTTGGGAGAGAAGTGCTGAAGCCTTGATGAATTTCTGCCAGTTACTGTGCTAGATAGGCCAATGTCCTGACTTGGTCTAGGGTAGCATATAGGAACAGAATAACGATGGTTTTAGAACTGGCACAAACTGGTTAGTCTATTCTACTGAGTAGAGCAAGAAACTTGGATCAGGAGGGTGTTGATTAAGGATGGAGCAGGCCAGGATCCTGCGAGGAGCTTCAGCAACTCTATGGCTTTTTGGGGCTGTCTGCAAAATAGGACCAGTGTTCACCTACCCACCCTGCAGGAGGTCATGGTGGCTTATTATGAAACATCCAATTCATACATTGCATAAAAACTGGAAAAAATCCCTCCACTCCTGCACTGCTTCAAGTGTCATTCATGTAGGAAGAACCCATGCCATTTGCTTAGCATGGTTGTTATTGGAGCTGCACAACTGCAGGGAAGCATCTCTCACTCCCACAGTAAGATACAAACTGAGCCACAGTTATATAGTTATGATATGAATCTGGCAATAGCTTATTAAGGTTCCTTGTTCTTCTATGCAGTCCAACACTGTGCTTGTGCAAGCCAGCCACTCAGAAGATTTTTAAAGCTTGTTCTTTCAGCCTCTCAACAGAGCAGGAGAGCCCCTGCTGTCTAGAGTGTTTTGGCAGTCATTTTCTTGCTCAAATGGTTCATATGCCCTGGGGAAGGTGCTCCTCTTCCCTCTATTCTAACTTCACTGCTGCTTGCGTGAGTTTTCTCTGTGATTTGCCAGCCTTTTTTTCTCTTCAGGACCTCCAAAAGACTTTATTTAAATGACCCGCACTGACAAGCATGGATTATGCTTAATTTGTTTGGGTGAGTGGCATAATGCGGCAGCCTGCAAGATCGGCCAATAGTTCACCCCTAAACCCTGTAATGTCCATGCCTTCAGGTTCAAATCAGCTCTATGGGAGAAGGGAAGTGGAAGGAGGAGGGGGTAGTCAGGGGTGGGGGATGGAAGGCGATAGGCTGGCCACTGGACAGACAGGCATTCCGGTTGGAGGAGGAGGCACTCAGGGGCGGGACAGTCACCCTGAGTGGGTGTTAAGTGTTGAGTGGCACTTAAGCCATGAGACCAGCTCCTCCAAGCCCTTACCAGAAATATTAAGTGGAACAGATTATTTATTATTATTAATTTGTTATTATTAATAAATGTCTAAGAGCCTCTTGTGGCGCAGAGTGATAAGGCAGCCGTCTGAAAGCTTTGCCCATGAGGCTGGGAGTTCAATCCCAGCAGCCAGCTCAAGGTTGACTCAGCCTTCCATCCTTCCGAGGTCGGTAAAATGAGTACCCAGCTTGCTGGGGGGTAAACGGTAATGACTGGGGAAGGCACTGGCAAACCACCCCGTATTGAGTCTGCCATGAAAACGCTGGAGGGCGTCACCCCAAGGGTCAGACATGACTCGGTGCTTGCACAGGGGATACCTTTACCTTTACCTTTTATTATTAATAAATAATGGAGGGGCCCATTTGATCTTCCATGCTCTGGCCTCAAGCATAGACCTAATGGAAGAGCTCCGTTTTGCAGGCTTTGCAGGATGCAGAAAGCTCCCATATAGCCCTCAGCTCTTCCGGGAGCTCATTCCACCAGATTGGGGTCAGGACAAAAAAGCGCTCTGGCCTTGATTGAGGCCAGGCGAACCTCCCAGGGACTGGGTACCACCAACGGATTGGAGCCCACAGAACGTAAAGCCCTTCGGGGGGGCATAGGGCAACAGGCAGTCCCTCAGATATGTGGGTCCCAGACCACAAAGGGCCTTAAAAGTCAGGACCAGAACCTTGAACCTGATCCAGGCCACAACCGGTAACCAATGTAGCTGCCTCAGCACAGGCTGGATATGGGCCCTCCAAGGTGTTCCTGTGAGAACCCTAGCAGCTGCATTTTGCACCATTTCCGGGTGCTCCCCTGTTCTGTTGCTAGGCTGAAAGAATAAGCTTTAAAAGTCTTCCAAGCGACAGGCCTGCTCATGCACAGTCCCAATGTGTTCATGCTTAGAAGACACTTGATGAACAATAGTCACAGGTAAAAACAACTGTGTTTTCTCATAGAACTGGGAAATATATTTTGTGGGAAAATTCCAGTTTTATGGAGATTATTCCTTAGTCCTTATTCTAGAAGGAAAACACCCCAGTTGACTAAAACAAAATGAGAGTCCCGTGGCACCTGTAAGGCCAACAAAGATTTATTCAAGGCGTGAGCTTTCGAGGGCAAGCACTCAAAAGCTCACACCTTGAATAAATCATTGTTGATCTTAAAGATGCCACTGGACTCTCATTTTGTTTTATTGTGCTGCTTCAGACCAACACGGCTACCCAGTAGATGTTAGGATGGCTCCTCTATGTAGCTAAAAGTATCATCCCCTTGCAGGAGGAGAGGTTCACAGATTTTGCTTTAAAAAAAATCAAGCGCTGTTTGAATAGCTTGTAAAGCTGAATTGATTTAATTTGTGTTATTTGTAGTCCACTTGTCCTTCTGAGACAGAGTGGATTTCAGAATACAATTCAATGCAGTCAATAGGGCAGTACACCCAAAAAGTGGTGTAATAGGATTTGGGATTGTAGAAATAGGACACAGAGCTGTCATCTGAACACACCAGAGGTATTTAACAGGGTGTCCCATCAGTAGAAGCCCGGAGCATTCACCTGTGGAGTGAAGAGGGTGAGAAGTCTGACTAGTGTTGTGTGTTTCTCTGATCTCATGTGCTAGGAGCCCAGTGTGGTAGGATTTTCATAGAAGCTAATGAGTTTAAGGCTTTGCTTGCCTAGTATATAACTGTCACGCTCAATTAGCTCTTTCTCTCCATCTCTCTTTCTCTGAAGCCCAGCCTCCGTTCCCTAGCCAGCAGCCATCGTCCCAGATTCTCCCTGGGACAGTCCCAGCAACCGTTCACCCCTCCATGGCTGGTAATATCCCCTCTGCTTTCGGAATGCCTTTTGGAATGCCTGCCTCCATCCCATTTAGCATGGCTAGTAACGTAACAGACTCCATCGGCATTAACTTCCCTGCTAACATGCCCATCCATCCAGTGCATGGTAACCTTGCGTGCAGCATGGCTAATCCGCCCATCATCAACGTCTCTAGCACCCTGCACCCTCCTGCTGCCCCACCGCCTCTTGGTTCCGCAGCTGCCCAGAGCCCAGCTATCGTGGCAGCAATGCAGGGCAACCTCCTTCCAAATGCTGGTCTTTCATCAGGTGAGAATTGGCCCAGCGGTGAGGGCAGGGCGGGGTGGCAGTGGGAGGAGGGAGACGGGGTTTTGCATTACGAAGTCCAGGATGCTCTATAAATTCACTGGCCTTGGGGTGCCTTCTTGCCACATGGTTGCGGCTTCCCTATTTTTTTTCTCGTGACAAAATAAACGCATCACACTAAGGAAGCGATGCCGTTCACGGATTGTGTCTGATGAAGAGGTTGTGCCATACAGGAAATTGTCTTGTGTGTAGCAGTCCAGTTTCTAAAAACTAAGCAAATCTATTCTACACCCAGTTAGGTTCTGAGTTGATAAAGTGAATAAGCATGTCCAGCCAAAGATCAGCATGCATACCTCATCAGCCCCAGCACTCTGCTCTGGGGAAGTTCCACATAGGAAGAGAGGGAATAACTATTCTTTAGCAAGGTAAGGGGAAGTCATGCTGTTTTGCCATGGGCCCACAATGTGTTCCTATTTAAAAATACTCTGTACAGGATTGAATCCTAGAGCTCTGATCCACTGATGGCAGCGCCTTGTATCTGTGGAACATCCCTGTCCCAGCGGCACATGAGTAGAGAAAGCGCTGCTGTTAGTGGAGCATAACCGTAGGAGCCAACCCTTAGTCTGCAGTTCTGTTTTAGCAGTGGGGCAGATCTAGGCATGGATCACTCTTCCCATTCCTGCAGCTGTGATGGATGCAGACACATCTGGGTAAAGATGCTTAATGCTTTGTTCCATCAGTAACATTTGAGGGGTTTTCGGCCTCCCACATGAAGCTGCCTTATGCTGAGTCAGACTTTGATCTCATCAAGGTCTGTATTTACTCAGATTGCCAGTGGCCGTCCAGGTTCTTAAGCAGAGGTTTTTCACATTGTCTCTTAACACTCCCAGATCCTTTTGCTGGAGATGCTGGGGACTGCCCCTGAGATCTTCATGCCACGTGGTTGCTCCACACTGAGCCATAGCCCCTCCTCACCCTGTTCCCTTTGTTATGCAGACCAGAAGCCCTACCACTCTTTCCCTCCCCCAGCTCTACCTGCAGTCCCCTAGCCACCCTACCCGTTCCCCTTCTCTGAAGCCCAGGGGATGGGCCCATTGGAATCCCAACGGGGGCCTGCCCACACATTCCCCTGCTGCCCGGCTGGAAAGGGCTGCAAACCCCTCCCAGGGCCTAGTTCCCCCAGGCCAGAGAGGGGACTGTGCCATCTGCTGCATTTCCACCCCTCACCAGCCCAAGGGACCTCCAAGCATGCTTCAGAGACAGACCGAACCCACTCACCTCAAAAGTTGGACTGGGGGGGGAAGGCGGTATAGAAATCTAATAAATAAAAATAAATAAATTGTCCCCTCAGGGGCCCAGGTCTACCCTCCTCTAAGGCAGCACTGTCATGCACAGGAAGTTTCAGGAATATTAGGCAAAAGTCTCTGGGATTTTTTGGGAATTGGTACCCTCCTAATGATGACTATTTTGAAGATACTTGCACATCAGGTAGAACCAAACCACCTGTGGAAACTGGGATTTTCCACAGCTGGTGCTTGAAAAAAATATATTTCCTATGTATAGTATTTTTTAGCATGGCTCGGTTTTGTTTAATTACTTTTGTTTGAATCTTGCTTGTTAACCTTCACTTTTAAACCTTCTGTTGTAGGGAAGGCATTAGAGTCTGCTTCATTAAGAGAAGGGCAAAGCCTTTTTTTAACAAACCAGGGAAACTAAAAAGTGGCAGAACAGCAGTTTGGTGTGGTGCTAGCCTACTGAGTTCTCTCTTTCAAGGTCTGGCTGAGACTGGCAAATAATAGGGTGTTTTTAAGGATCATATCATTGGATAATGTGTTGGAAGGAAATGCTTCCCAGATAAGGGAACTAACTCTGTTCTAAAATGGATCTCCGATGACATGGAGCATGTGGCCAGAAGGACTGACCTGGTAGCTCATACTAGGACAGGGAACCCTGCTGTCCTGCCTTTCTTTTACAGAGAGCACTGAAATTCAGATTCCTTTCTGTTAGGAAGTTGCTCCCAGTTTTCTAGGGAATGAGACCAGAAATTTCACCATCAAAGTGTCAGTTTGTTTGATAAAGGTCCTTCTCCCTATGTGCCAGCCATGCATCCTGTGGTAATGTGACCTTCTCCCCCCCTCCCCTTCACAGATCAAGGACCGTCGCTGCAGCCAGACCCTATCACTCCCAGCCCCAGCACGGCCACACCAGTCCCACCCACACAGTGAGAAGCTTTGAGCTGCTCTTCTTCCGGAGGCCTCCTTGACCAGCTGCCACCAGGCGGAAGGACAGAACCCCCAAATCGTGTTTAACATGGATTCTGGTTGGGTGGGTTTTTAAAACAAAGCTCCAAGGAGGAGGAGAATCGGCCTCTGTTGACATCCCTTCCCCTGTGTGTCTCTGTCCCAACTGTTGTCCCCAATGCTTTTTTTTTTTTTTTTGTATCCGGTTGTACTAAGACTTTTTATTTAAAGGTGTTTCTAATTGGTGAGGGGGAGGGACTCTATCTCCAAACAGCCAACGCTATTTATAGAAGGCTTTGATTTTAAACCTGGTGGAAAAGGGAGTTTAACTCCTCCTGTATGTGTCTGTCTTGCTTTTTTAAAAAACAATTAAAAATGACAATAAATGTTTCTCTTCTCCCCAATGGGAAACTGCAGTGTGGTGGGGGGGGGGGGAGGGTGAAGGAAGATTCTTCAAGGGACTCCTGGTCTAACGTGGTGAAGCTTATACCCAGGCACATCTAGATGTTTCCTCTTACTATGGCTAGGGACTGTAGCAGCCATGGTTCCCTTGAGAGGTTGGCCTGGCTTCACGTGAGTGAATTGATAGCAGTGGATGTGTTGCTGTTTTTAGGGAAGCTCGACTGTCCTTCCTGCATGTCCCAGTCACCTCAGAATTTTAGTTTAAGTGCACCAGTCCATAGTTACAACTGGTAGGCAGGTGGAGCTGGAATCCTTTCTTCTTCCTGTCACTCTGAACGACTTCGTCCCGCCTCATTTCAGACACATGCAGCAGTGTAGTTGCCTGTATTTGGTGCCCTTACTTCTGGGCCAGGCATTTTCCCATATTAGGGTGAGGTGGGAGAGGATTGCCTTCCATCCTACTTGTGGAAGTAAAGAAGCCAAGTTTGGCAGGGGTATGACGGGGGGGGGGTGTTTTTAAAGCTAAAGTCCTCCCATGTATTCTTGCTTAGGTAAAACAAATCCAGTCCAAGAAATAAGCTGAAGTCACGAGTGGTTCCAGGAATATGATTATCAGGGCTTTGGGATCACATTTAACACGCATACATGGGCAAGAGGACCAGGGCTTGAATATCTTTCTCCAGAAATTGAAATCCACCGAACCTTTCCCTCTGCACTCCTGAATAAGTACATCCCCATCTCCTGCTGTGAGATGCTAGGCTGGAGGTCCTCTTGGCATAGCAAATTCAGTCGTGAAATGTCTCAGAAAATGCAAAGGCAGCTTGCGGTTCCTTTAAATAGTACACCATCTGCAACTATTTGCTTTCATAAGTTTAAAGCCCTTGTCTAGAGAAAGATGACCTCATCCTCATTTCAAAGTCAAAACTGCACTTGACCCACTGGCTGCTGCTACATGCAAGCATATGCAATTCCTCTCTAAACCGCCCTGAGCCGCAAGGGAATGCATATATATAAATCTAAATAAATAGTAATACATGTTTTGCAGTTTAGGCCATTGCTTTTGCCAGCTTGATGTTGGGAGAGCCAGCTGGGTGTGGTGGTTAACAGCAGCAGCCTCTAATCCGCAGAACTGGGTTTGATTCCCCACGCCTCCACATGCAGCCAGTTGGGTGACCTTGAGCCAGGCACAGTTCTCTCAGAGTTCTCAGCCTCACCTACCAGAGTGTCTGTTGTGGGGAGAAGAAAGGTAGGTGGGTAAAAAGTGGAGTATGAAAGAACAGCTCTTTAGTGCTGGAGAAAGTAAATGCCTCACCATCACTATTTCTGCTAGCTCTTTCAATCACAGGATCCCATCAGGAGGAGTTTCTGCTCCCTTTGAAATTCCGTGTTTTCTTGATAAAATATTGTAAATTGAAACTTTAAAGATTCAACATTTGGGAGTTATTTGTTAAATTAACAATTTCTATGTCCAGAAACATGGAGACATTTTGGGAAGCAGTACAGGACTGCAGTGAGGGTGGTAGTAAGTGGCATTTACTTACGGGGCCTCCTCTCACCATTCAGAGCTGTGACCACAACACAAAAACCTGACTTAAGTTCAGCTGCAACAAACATTGGGTCACGATCATGCACCATGACGTGTCGGAATTCCAAAACTCCTCACAGGCTCAAACAGATGGGGGGGGGGAATCACTGGGTTACAGCTTCCCTCTTAGCACAGGGAGGAATTGGAAGAAGTCACCTCCCTCCCCAAACCGAAATGTCACTCCGTTGTTGAAAACGGATGGTAGTATTTTTCACTGGCAGGTAGTACATCTTCAGCCCTGACAGTTTTCCAGGATGCTGGTTTCTACTGGACATGACCCATAATGATGCTTTGACTCGACTAAAGGCACAGGATACATTTTAAAGAGACATAGGGAGAAAGGTTCAAGTGGGTCGTTGTGTTGGCCTGAAGCAGAAGAACAAATTTAGTGTCCAATGGTACCTTTAAGAGCAGCAAAGTTTTATTCAAGATATAAGCCTTTGTATGCAGGCACACTTCCTCAGAAACCTCAAACTTTGAATAAAACTTTGTTGGTCTTAAAGGTGAAACTGGACTCGAAATGGGGAGAAAGAGTGAGAGTAATTCTTCCCCCACAGCAGGTTTCATTACCTTTCTTGACCACTGAAATGGTTATGCTAGGGAGAAAAACTCAGCAGGATGTGGGCTGCAGTAAGAATAGAGATCACGTGAAAGCTTGTGGGATCCAATCCTAGGCCAATTAACCAGCTCGATGTTCAACTTTATTAGACAGACTAGCTTCAGAGCCCGTTCCTAAGAACAGGCCTTGAAACGACACCCTCCCCTGGCCCCCGGCCAGGCAGCTTAAGGTGGCTTTGGGCCGCAGGACAGGCAGGGGCTGGCCTGGGACAGAGCTCCTTAGCAGGCAGTCAGCAGGCCAGGAGGCCCTCATTAGCAGGCCCTCCACCACGATCCTCTGCCCAGGGCCCTCTCCCCTTACCTGCTGCTGGCTCCAGGCATTGAGGCGCGTCTGAGAGCAAAGAGTCTAGAGTCCAGGGATGGAGGGTGGGAGCTGCAGGGGGAGGGCCAATCAGGGTGCAGCCAGCTTTGCTGGCTGCACCCTGATTGGCCCTATTCCAACTTGGACATCCAGACACATCCCACACCCCAGGCTGTTTTATAAATATATATAGAGGAACCATGGATGATGGCACCAGTCAGCAGAAGATGAAATCTATAGGAACTTTTATATATTATACCAACAAGTGGAATTTTTGTTTAGCAAAATATGGGAGCCTATTCCTGTGGATTCCCCCCACTAAACAGATAAACTCCACTTGAAGCCTAGTTTGCAACTCTGAAAACGCCAGGTGTAATAAACAAATACCAAACAATGCTAGCAAGACACTTTAGGAATAGTTTATTAAAGCAATTGAAAGGGAGAAATTGCTGAACATTTCTGGAAAGAGACAGTTCTGCGAGACAAGCCAGGTGGCCGCTGGATCACTTCTCTGCACATCTACAAAGACTGAGGAGCACCCCTCTTCAGATAATGTTTTTGCCTCCCCCCCCCAGTGCAAAACCAAAAGGTTGAAGAAGGAACCAAAAAGTATTTTCAACACACAGCTTTAAAAGGCACAAAAATGTTAAGGATAAATTGGAGGAGGATTTCCGTAGAAGAAGCCAGTGGCAGTCTTCAGCCGCTCAGAACCATCCGCACCAATTCTGTGGAGAAAGACGATAGGTCAGAAAGCGGCAGGCAAAACCCCCAGTGCATTAATGGCTCAGCTAACCCTACAGAGGGGAACCTGCCAGAACACGGGAGTCAAGGCTTGCAGGCACTTAGCAGCTTGAGGAAGGAAGTCTCCCCAACAATTAGCATGGTTAAAATAATTTTCTAGAGGCCTTGTAACATCACCCTCTGCAGCCGTACACTGCACTTGGACAGGCATTTCAAATTAATGGCAGAACACACAAGAAGCTTTCTCGCCTGTGGGGCTGCAGATGATACAGCACCGAGGTCAAGTGACTTGAGCCTGTCACTGTATGTATATCAGGCTCTCAACCAGGGTTTCATGAAATCCTGGAGTTTCTTGATGGCCCTGGAAGAGTTTCCTGAAGGGGTGGGAGTTAATTTTATATATTTTTTAAAAAATGTGTTAAACATTTATCAGGTGATATGATCATATATGGTCACATCAGCCTGCCCTCCCCTCCCAAAATGGCCAATGATGGGCCTGGGGCGGGTGGGAAGGGGCCCCAGGTGGGTATATACACAGCTATACTTCCCAACCACAATCTGCACAATCGTGCCACTTCTGGGGTTTCTCAAAGTCTGAAGGATATTTCAGGGGTTTCTCAACAGTAAAAAAGTTGAGAAAGGCTGATGTATACAGTGGGAGGCTTCTTTTATGCCTTTCAAGCAGAAACCAAAACATTAGCACTCCCTCTCTCCAGAGTGATATTCTGATTTTAAAAGAGTCCCAAGAGAGCCACCATCACAGATCACAGCACGTGACCTTCCCCTGAACCAACTTATTCTGTACCCCAATCCCAACACCACCCCACAGAAAATCCAAAGAACCCCTTCTGAACACAAGCAGTTAAAACCAGAGAGACAAAGGAACAAAAAGGCAACACAGGCAAAAGGAATTAAGGCTGTTTCTACAACTAATTTGCCAGGCATTAGAATTCTGGAGTCAATCCTACAAAGATGCTCTGCTTTCTGCAGAGAGAAAAGTAGTTGTAGAGATGCTCAGCTACAGCAGAGAAGGGGCTTGGCTTTCTGACTGAGCCTACCTATGTAGAAAGAAGGGAGCGGAACCAAAGAAAGAGGCAGGCAGCAGCCACAGCACAGCCCCTAAAGAAAGACTGTCCAATTAACCTTCAGTTCAGGAAGACGTCTAGTCAGCTGATGGCAGGATGAAGGTCGCAAGAGCCAGCTCACATCCCTCCCACCCCCGAGAATGCACAACAAAGTACTAGATCCTTTCCCAATTAAGTCTGATTTGTGGCATGTCCCGGAACACAAGACTCAACTCTCACAGCCACCCTAGTGGAAACAAGCTTTGTTCAAGGCAGCTTGGTTTCCATGGCTCCCAGCTCCCCGACTTTTCCGATCTCTAGGACTCTTTGGCCTCAACTCTTCGGCTCATCGGACTTCCGGCCTTCAGAGCCTGTCTGCTGTTTTTTTAGATCTGCCTGCTGTTAACTTCATGGTTTCTCTCAGCGCTCTGCACCTTCCCATTGTTTCTTCCCGGCATCCTGGGTCTGTCTCGTTGGCTTTATTTTGGTGGTTGATGTCAGCTGTCTATCCTTGGCTCCCCACACTCCATCTGTGAGCAGACTGTGATTCTTGACACTGCAACTATGGCCTGGGGGGGGGGAAGCAAGCCATGGGGGTATGGACTGGAGCTGGTATCAATCTTGGGGTATACGAGGCTGTTGGGCCATGTGGTGGTTCGTGCTTGCACCTGAGCCTGAAAGGCCATCTGCTGGGGTAGTTGTTGTCACTACTGGGCTGGACTTTTTTTGCGTCCAGGATGCTGTGCAGGATGTAGATGTGCTGGTGGAGGACTGGCCAACTATCTGCAGCCATTGATGAGATCACTCCCTTGACGCCCTCTCTGTTTTCATCCCAAGTCAGCTCCATGGTACACCTCAGAGCTGGGTGAACCGAAATGGGAACTGAGATGGCTAGATTGAGTTTGGTGGGGATCTTCTCAGCTTCTATTGATTCTGCTAGTTCACACCCAGCTCAATTATTTAAAACAATTTGATCCTTGACGTTCTTAGTTAAAGGCCCGTCCAAAATTAAACAATTGGCCATTGGCCATGAGACGTTTGTATGTTGTTTTGCAGAGAAAATCCTGTTGCACCACCGTGACCTAGCCCTTAACATTGATATAGTTAGGGATTTGGAAGCCCCTTGGCCTATCAGACATGGGGATAACAAGGCACCATCCTTCAATGGCTGCAAACTTTTCTCCAAGGTTGGGGATAAAGGGTGACGGACGCTAGGGGAGAGACACCCCCCCCAGCAGTGTGCCCTGACATGTGGGATTCCGCAAGGAGCTATTCCCTCTCCGATGTTACTTAACATCTATGTGTGTCCCCTCTCCCAGCTGAATTTAAAAATATCTATAACTTTTTGTATGCTTTGACCCATGCTGAGCACTTTGGGAAAAGACAGGCTAGAAATACAATATTAAATTAAAATTAAAGTAAGACTCCATGAGTTCTCTAACAGACTCCGAATCTTGAAAGACATCTGGACTTCACATTCAAAAATCAGGAAGACACTAGACTTAAAGCAGGGGACCTGCAAGGAATCATGGTGCTGAGAAATCCACTCCTGTTCTTTAAGCATGGTCTAGGAAAAGAAGTCTATACATGACTTTGATAACTCCACTGCCTAGAGCAGGGGTAGTCAAACTGCGGCCTTCCAGATGTCAAACTGCGGCCTTCCGAATGCTGGCAGGGGCTCCTGGGAATTGTAGTCCATGGACATCTGGAGGGCCGCAGTTTGACTACCCCTGGCCTAGAGACTCTTGAAACCACCCTCTCAGCAAATTCTGCCAAGAAACAGATAGATTCAATCAGTTCTCTGTGTGTCTGCGGAGGTGCACAAGCACTACCAACTCCCATCACTTGAAGACGACCAGGCATGGCCCAAGTCATGTGCAAAATTAAGGTGCGGCTGATTCCCCTCTGCAGTAGGGGTGAGCACACCTAGGGCCTATGGTCCAGAAGTCATCTCAAACGCAATCCTAGTTTGAGCCCACCACAAACTTTGATAGCAAACTTCAAGATGGCTCACATCATACTCTTCTCATACACATAGGCCATAGGCCTCCAGTTTCCACTGCCTCTTTTTTCCACACCCACACGGATCCTGGCTCTCCCCAGAAGCAGCCACAGTAATTCCCATGATCCCAGCAGTTGGCTGGAGTCAGGAGAGAGACCACTGCTGTGTGTACAGGCCACTTTGTGGTATTAATGCTTAGCACCAGAGATTGATAACTTTGAGCAGCTGCTAAGGTCTGTAGCCCAGTAGGAGGGCTCATGCCAGCCACCCCTGTGGGCCATCTGCTCTTCTGGGTGAGAAAGCAAGCAATGACCACGCAAGGAGACAGAACAACATCTGCAGCTTTCACTTCTCAGTAGCAGCAAGGTCTGGGCCCAGCACTGAGGATATTTTGGGAAAGATTGTAGGAAAAGCACCTGTGAATAGGCCTTTACTTTTACAAAACGAAGGTGGTGGCACATGTGTTCCCTCTCAGTTGAAAGGGCTGCCGAAGCATGACACAGATGCAGTTTCCTGGCCTTCATCCCTGCAGAAGTCTGGTCTAGACATTACACTTCAAGACCTCCAGGTGTTTTCACAGTGTACTTGGTTGATAAAAATCACATGGATACGGCATGGTGAACAGTTAGAATGCTACCACAGGGAATCCTTTAATCTAACATTATCATTTAAACTTGCAGAATTTTGCAGTCTGCAACTTCAAATATCCACTAGGGCAGTGGTCCCCAACCTCCAGTCCGGGGACCGGTACTGGTTCAGAGATCAGTTGGTACCGCGCCGCAGCTCCTCCCCGTCCTCCTCCCCGGCTGCTGCCTCGGGGGCTGCCCAGCCACTCTGCCACCGGCTCATCTTTGGTGCTCTCCGGCAGCCACCATGGGTGGGGCTCCCCCTCGGTGTGGTACTGCACAGCTGCTGCTGGCAGCGCCCCCCAGCGGGTGGCAGGTAGTCAGGGGCATCAGTGGGAAAGAAAGTGGAGCAAGGGCTCAGATGGCGGTGACGTCCCGCAGCAAAAGACTATCCCCCCGGGCCTCAGTAAAATTCTCAAGCGTTGACCGGTCCCCGGTGATAAAAAGATTGGGGACCACTGCACTAGGGCATATATGCGAATTTCAAACTGTCTGAAAAAGGACAGACCATCTAACTTCCGTGTGCCTAAGGCTTCTTAAATACCAGCACTTCAGCAGCACTTAAGAAGTTAATTATTTGTTGGTTGGAGTTCCAAGAGAGGGAAACATTCCATTGCAATGTAAATCCACAATGCGCTTCATAATCTGCAACCATCAGCACACATGGCAAGGATTTGTGCTGTGTATTGCAGCAATGGCCAGTATTGTAGCAAGTGTAATATGCAGACCAGGCCTCTGAAGTGCCAGGATGAAGCTGCCTCCCCTCATGCTGCTGCTGACAACCCTACCCTGAGCACTGCAAGGTTACACCGGCACAGTCTTGCTTTAGCCAGTCAGAGCTGCCTCATCCCCCCAGCCACCCTTGCTTGGATTACTTAGAGAGTCAGCTACATGCAAAGACATGCTTGGAGATTGGGGGGGAAACAAAGGAAGATACTGAATGGGGGGGGGAAGGATGGAGGGGGGGAAATGAGTGCAAACCAAAGTCTTCCTTTTTATGTCAACAAAAAAAAGGAGGCTATTAAAAAAAAGAGGTAGGTTTGGAGGAGGCGTACCCCGTTCGAATTCACCCTGACAAGATGTGTCTCACAAATGCTGTAGAAAGGAAGAAACATCAAAATTGATCAAGCAGATGAACAAACAAAACCAGGCACATGGAACATCACTGACACCACCCCACTTGAGGCAGAGGCACATCACTTCCAGCTCCTGTTATTGTGCTGCTAGGATGTCTTGCGATCTTTGTACCGTTTATATTCACGACATCCCGGAGACAGACAAACATCACAGTGTTCGTGTATTTGTTTACATGGAACCTTTGGCTCAGTTACATTTAGAGTAGCTTGACCCCAGCCACAGGGCACTCACTCCAATGACAGAGCCATGTTGGCACTAAGCTTTCGTCTGATCCATGAGTTCTCATTACACACAACACTACGGGATGCAAGTACCAGCCCATGTGACTGTTCCCAAGCTAGAACACTGGTGCCATTTACATGTCTGAGAGGAGCCACAAGACAAGGTGCAAGAGGAGAATCAAGGACAGAGAAAAGCGCCTGAACATCAGCTCCTCCCCTCCATAAGCCAGGCCCAGCAATGTTCTCAAGTGAAAGTGAGAACATGCACTACGCTTTAAACATTCACCTTGTGCGTGCTCTTCTTCCACAGGAAATGGAAGACAACCCCCTGCTATATCTAAGGGCACCTCTGGAGCCCACCTATCTCCAATTCCACTACCAGATTCCTTTCTCGTCTGCAGAGAGGTACGTTTCTCCCAAATAAGATGTGGACCCTGCAAGCCCATTAGATGAGAGACTGAATATCCAATGAAGACCAGAGAATATGCTCTGATCACCTCCATTCTTTACCTTCATAGTTAATGCACCCATTGCTGTCTTCATGGCCAGCTACCAGCATCTCCACTTCTTCCTCAGTCATCTTCTCCCCTGCAGGAAACACAGGCTCATTTAATAGGGGGTGGGTGGGGAATCTAGGCCATAAATATTTCTCTATATCTGTTGCACTAAAATAATACATATGTGTAGGTGCATATTTTATAAATGCACATAAGGGACAAGACTAAGTGAGTGTTTTTCAAACCAACCCTCCCTTCTGCCGAATCAGGGAAGAGGGCATGGATTCTACCACTCTAGAAGACTTGGGAGAACACACATGGGCTCTCCAAATTTAACCCATCAGAAATGGTCTCAAAATTGGGATTAGGCGGAGAAGCTCAAGGCTACTGAAGAAGCTGACCATTCCATGCACCCATTTGGTAGACCCCGTTCAAAGGACCAACCAGCTTAGCTGGTACACCAGCTGGTGCTCTCAGACTACATAATGTGGTGCCCAACCAGGAAGAGATTCAGAATCCTGTGAGATCTATGACATCTACTAGGTGAACAACTTGGGATTCTGGGCTTCTGTTCTTGGTGCTGCCACTGCAAGAAGATAGAGCATTCCCTCGTTTTTTAATCACAAGAACCTTTAAAGCCATTGGGAGAAACAAAGGCCAGGAGAACGATTTGGTGACAGATTCATTAAAGATCAAGAAACTATAATCCAGCCCTACCCAGAGTGACAAGAACATGGCGTATCTCCGCTCCCATGACCGTGCCATTTCCCTCTTTGTCAAAGACCCTCAGTCCCTCTACGTAATCTTCAAAGCAGCCTTGATCTTTGTTCTTCGCAACGGTTTGCATCATGGGCAGGAACTGTTCGAAACTTAGTGTTTTCATGTTCATTTCTAGAGAAAGCACAATGGGGGGAGGAAAAGGTGTTACGGACCATCAATGGTGTATGTTGGGTGCCAAGAATTCTCTTTTGTGATGCCCAATTTAAGACTGGAGTTTAAAATAGAAGCCGAGGTTCAAGTTAAACCTAGGAGCAGAATAAAATTTCTGCACCAACCCACAGAAAAGCAGAGTACTGTACATTTGCTTCAAATTCGTGCATGCTTCAAATCTTCAAATTCGTACATTTGCTGTTTTGTTAGTAGTAGGAAAAAGGAGAGGATGGATGACACTGGATGACCCACTGACCAAACACAAATCATGCTCAGCACATCTTTGTCTTTGGAGATGCCACAAGGGATGCACTGATCACACCCTTTCAAGACTAGAAGTTTTTCTTTAAAAAAATCAGACACAGAATTTTTCAGACTGCCGACTTCTGCACCCAAAATTCCAGAGGTTGCAAGCTTCAATGACAAAACACAAGCAGCTTGCATTACAGTTGCTGCTTTGCCTGTTACATATTCTATTTGTAGAAAAGCTCTCACTGGATCACAGATTTTAGCATACGGGAAACCAGCCCTTCCTTAAAAAAAAACCCAAACCCTCCACACACCTGGAACCCCAGAACTGCCGCAATGCAAGGGCCACTCACCGTCACTCTTGGGGTTGCCCAGAACTTTCATGACCTCTGCATTGGTGGGGTTCTGGCCCAAGGCCCTCATCACATCCCCACACTGGCTGTATAGGATCTTGCCATCTCCTGTTCTGTCAAAGAGCTGGAAAGCTTCCTTGAACTCTGCAGGGAGTCAAAGTAAGCCAAGAGAGTCAAGACCTAAAGCAATACAAAGCTCAAAGACATCTACAATTTAATTTACACGCCCAACTAATGGTGCCTTAAAATCAGTGGCTTTTCCCTCTCTCCAGGGCACAGGTGAACTGACTCCAGTCTCACACAATGCTAAATACCTTCTATAATACCTTCTTGGATTTGTCTCCAACAGGTCCTGTCAGACCAACCTGGTTTCCTTTTTTGACCAAGTAACAGGTTTGCTGGATCGTGGAAATTCGGTTGATGTCGTTTACTTGGATTTTAGTAAAGCTTTTGATAAGGTTCCCCATGATGTTCTGATGGATAAATTGAAGGACTGCAATCTGGATTTTCAGATAGTTAGGTGGATAGGGAATTACTTAGAGAACCACACTCAAAGAGTTGTTGTCAAGGGTGTTTCATCAGACTGGAAGGAGGTAAGTAGCGGGGTACCTCAGGGCTCGGTGCTCGGTCCGGTACTTTTTAACATATTTATTAATGATCTAGATGAAGGGGTGGAGGGACTACTCATCAAGTTTGCAGATGACACCAAATTGGGAGGACTGGCAAATATTCCAGAAGATAGAGACAGAGTTCAACGAGATCTGAACACAATGGGAAAATGGGCACATGAGAACAAGGTGCAATTTAATAAAGATAAGTGTAAAGTTCTTCATCCGGGTCAGAAAAATGAAAAGCATGCCTACTGGATGGGGGATACGCTTCTAGGTAACACTGTGTGTGAACGAGACCTTGGGGTACTTGTGGATTGTAAACTAAACATGAGCAGGCAGTATGATGATGATGATGATGATTAGATTTATATCCCGCCACTCCCTTGCGGCTCGTGGCGGGTGATGCAGCAGTAAAAAAGGCAAATGCCATTTTGGGCTGTATCAACAGGGGCATCACATCAAAATCACAAGATGTCATAGTCCCATTGTATACGGCACAGGTCAGACCACATCTGGAGTACTGTGTGCAGTTCTGGAGGCCACACTTCAAGAAGGACGTAGATAAAATTGAAAAGGTACAGAGGAGAGCGACGAGGATGATCTGGGGCCAAGGGACCAAGCTCTATGAAGATAGGTTGAGGGACTTGGGAATGTTCAGCCTGGAGAAAAGGAGATTGAGAGGGGACATGATAGCCCTCTTTAAGTATTTGAAAGGTTGTCATTTGGAGGAGGGCAGGATGCTGTTCCCATTGGCTGCAGAGGAAAGGACACGCAGTAATGGGTTTAAACTACAAGTACAACGATATAGGCTAGATATCAGGAAAAGGTTTTTCACAGTCAGAGTAGTCCAGCAGTGGAATAGGCTGCCTAAGGAGGTGGTGAGCCTCACTGGCAGTCTTCAAGCAAAGGTTTTTCTTGGATGCTTTTCTTGGATACACACTTTTCTTGGATGCTTTAGGATGCTTAGGGCTGATCCTGCATTGAGCAGGGGGTTGGACTAGATGGCCTGTATGGCCTCTTCCAACTCTATGATTCTATGATTCTAACCCTACGGTTCTGCTACTACTTTTATGTTTACAAAGGAAGGCCGTGTACTCAGGATCTCTAAGCACCTATGGTATCAGTATTAAGTGACCAGATTTTACAAGTCCGTTTTATGAACACAAAAGCCACCTTATGGGATCTAACCTAGCAGTATTGTGTGTTCTAGGAACAGATGTGTGAAGTTTTTGAACATAATCCAAAAACATGTATGATCCAACGGTCAGTAGGAGCTGATGTCTGGCGTTTGCCTTTATATGAATTTATTACTTTCTGTTTCTTATGGTTTTGCTACCTGAGGGCTCTTAAGCTATACTGCAAGATCATGCATTCATACCAGACAGCACCCCAGTTCCAGGCCCCAGGGGGTGCGGCACTGGACAACCTTTTGGGTAAGTATTGGGAGGCTCATATGATTTTTTCCCTGAAGGATGATAGTGGCTAAAGAGAGAGATTAATTTTTCCAATGGCAACAGTCAAGTTACTCAATGCCTGCAGTTCCCTCATCTGGAAAGAAAGAAAGAATAGTAACTTCCAACGCAATATAGCCTTTTATGCACTATATTATTTATGTATTCATTTAATTTATATACCGCCCCTCACTAGGATGTCAGCAGTAAGCAATAAAACTTTTTAAATATGAAGCCTATACCAACAGGAATCAAGCTACCTATTCACCCCTGAAGTTTAAAGGGTGGCTTCTCAAAATATGTCTCAGGCCTTTCTTGTAAAGGCAGGTTGTCGTCGTTAGGTGCAAACTAGTGTCTGACCCATCGGAACCCCATGGACAATGATCCTCCAGGCCTTCCTGTCCTCTACCATTCCCCGGAGTCCATTTAAGTTCGCACCGACTACTTCAGTGACTCCATCCAGCCACCTCATTCTCTGTCGTCCCCTTCTTCTTTTGCCCTCAAAGGCAGGTGCAGGGAGTCAAAGAGATGGAACAGCTTGGAAGAGTTATGGAAAGGAAGAGCCTGGGAGCATTACTCAATGCCTGGAGGCAGTAGAAGAGAGTGCCACAAATCACACAAAGGGCCTAGCAACAGTTTTGAGGATACTTCTTTGGACCACTAACCCCATGCAAGATTATTTTTAAAGACAGACTGCCCCACTCCCCCCCCTTGCTCAAGTGGGAAAAAAGTTTGAAACTATTCAAGACATCTGTACTCAACCCCCCCCCCCATCATAGATATAACCAGCCCGTTATCAGATATCAAGCAATACAATATAACTGACAAGGACACAGTTTTGTTTCCTATCCAAGCAGGATTCAATTTCTCCAAGTACAGAGTTCAGGAAACCGGATCCTTAAAAGTAACCATATCAGCCTGATTTGGTCATCTTGACAGGACTTTTAAAACATATTCCCTCCACCCCAATTTCTACCAACTTCATCCTATGTGGCTACACTATTCAGAATTCTTTTGGAAAGGGTGCACACATCGTCAATGGTTTTATGCAAAGTTAAAGAAATGACAAAGTATAATCATATCCCAAGTTGAAAAAGTCAATGGATATTTTATCCCTCTTCATCCATTCACTTGGTTATTAGATCATCTAGCTTTGAACTTCATGGCACCTCTGAGAAGAAAGCAGATCTCATTATTGTTGACAGCACCATAGTTTCTAATAGAGCCTGAGATGGAAATGTAAGCAAATATCTCCTATCAAACATTGGTGGCTTGAGATCCTTTTACTAGACAAAACACCACCACAATTAAAAAACGCGAAGAGCCTTATTGTCTTGATCATGCTGAAAAATGAATGAAAATGCTTATTTAAAAGACCAAATGAGACAATGAACTTCTGTAGTCTGCAGGCCTATTTTGTCAGATACTGAAGAGCAGCAGTTTGCATTTTAAAGAAGACAATTTTTAATTCTGCTGTCATGGTTTATAGTTTATAATAGAATTATGATAAAATTTAAAATCTTTCTAGATTATAAAATTTTATCATAATTCTATTATAAACTCCTATTAAAATCTTGGTTGTTAGGTCTTTGCATTTGTTTTGCTGCAGTCAATTTCCCTGACTGCCCTCGTTTTGAGATTCATGATGGAGCGCCCAGGAAGGTTAAAATTTCTCAACCACCAGTCTGCTAGTATGCTTGCAATTTCTACCAGATTGGTGAATATCAGGCCTCTCTAAACAGGGACTGGTCTGGCCTACTTGTGACTGCAGCTGGATCTGTTGATGAGTTATCCTACAATACAATATTTTTAGAGCTACACAAGAAGCAGCCTTGGATGTTTTAGCCTGCTTTGTTAGGACCTATAACGATGTTCTCAGTGTTACAATCAAGTACTGGTTATGCATTTCACTGTGGCAAAGTCTTGTCTCTTGGTGGAAATAACCTGCATTCCTTCGATTGCCTGCAAGCAGGGGTCTCAAAATGGATCAGCTGTTTGTAAGCTATCCTGAGTCTTCCCCCAACTGCCTCTCTCAGCAAGTCCCTGCACTCAAGGATGAGTGGTGGTGATTTGTGATTCACTTTGGTGCATTTAACTTGGTGGTTTAATTTTAAAAAGAGAGTGTCCTGGGGCCAAAAGGCACATATTTTGTACATGTGTTGTTTTCAAGGAGTAATTTTGGCCTTCGACATTTTTTTTGCCCCATTCTAGACCGACAGTTTAAGGTTGCTCAGTGAAGATCCGCCAAACATCTGTTGAGGATCTAAAATGCCACAGTGAATGACTAGGGAGCGCAAAAAAAGGGGGGGGGAACACCCTGATTTTCTCTACATGTCGGTTTCAGGCTTCATTTATGTAACATTGCCATGCTAAACTGCCTGGAAATATACACAGGATGATGAAATGGTAACTATTCAGAAAATGCTGCTTTAAGATCAGCCATTCAAATGTTTGACATCCAGCAAGGCCAGGCATAGGGCCATCACCGTTAAGAGACTGTTTAAGATTATCTCCCTTACAGATTCCAAAGATGCCTTTATCCAGCTGGGCAACTCCCCAACATCAAATTGCTCTGGACAGTCACAATGCTTGTACATTAATTGCCACCAAGCCTAGCAGAAGGGTCATCTCATCCGGCCCTCTAAAAACATTTAGGGCAGAGGCTTGCTAAGGTCACTCTTTCAGGCAATTATGGTAAGGTCCGAGGGAAGGATAATTTCGAGGAGTGGTCTGGGTAAGAGGTAAGAGTCAGCTCCCTGCTTGGCAAAGGAGGACTCGGGGGCAGAATCCAGAAAGCACCACCTCTTCTATAGCAAAGGCTAGAATTACTCACTTTGCTTCTGTAAAATTCTGGGTCAGAAGTCTGAGTGCATGTCAGGGTGTCCAGAGCAGAGAGGGGATACCTTGTCAGCTCACACAGATCTTTTCAGAGAGGTTAGAAGAAGCAATGCACAGCAGCTGAACTCAGTTAGGGAACAAGGAAGAGGGAGGGGAGTCCCACTATCAAGAATCACACCAGACCATCTACAACTACAGCACCATATCCTGTAGACTCTGCAGGGAGATTTTATAGAGGAAGAGTTAATTTCTTACTGTGCAATACACTTGGTGTTTTATTTAATGCATATCCAGGTAGGGGTGGGGGAGAAGGTAGATAAGTACCAATTTTTCCATAGAAATTTCAGCCTAGTCTTCTGGGGGCTAGTGGAAGAACAAAAGCTCTGCTCCTGCATGCATCGTATTATCTTATTACGAGCAAACAAAGCAACAGTCTACCAAGTCAGGCCTCCTAGCTTTAGTACAACATGTCTGGATATCAAACAGAAGTCTCTCTCAGCAGTTCCTTCAACAAAGTTGAAAGGGCCTAGGAGTATGAGCTATGACCCCTCTCCTTCCTAGGAAAAAATGTTCCCTCCTCAAGTTAGAAATTTTAGCTGTTACATTAATGCCATTAGAGTGTCAACAGCAGACAAGCAGCTCTCCCACCAAACCATCAGACCAAATATTAAGCCACATCTCTGAAATGCCCATTTGTAAGCAGATCATAAAAGTCCAATGATTCTTCCTACCCTATTCCGATGTGGAAAAAACTCAAAATTGATTTTTGCTCTACTGTAGATTCAAGACGAAGTTTCTCTGAAAGATTTCAAGAGTTGCTTGGAGAGGGGCTGTGGTTCAGCAGCAGAGCATATCTGCTTGGCATGCAGAAGATTCAGTCCCCATCATCTCCACTTTAATAATCTGGGAGTTAGTGATATGAAAGGTCCTGGAGAGCAGCCACAGGGAGTAGACACGGCTGTCTCTGATGGATCAAGGGCCTGGCTCAACGTCAGGCAGCTTCCAAGGGAAACCTATGGCCTTTCATAAGAAGCAGGGTCTGTTCAAGGCATTTTGTCACCCCAGCAGAAGCACACCCATCACCTTCTGGGTCTAGACTGCTACAGTGTTAGCCAGGGGCTTGATTTCGCAACAGCACTGGCTGATGCAGACAAGTGGGGGCAAGCCAACTCCTTCCTCATCATTTTGCTCCAGCAGTCACTTGGGTGGCACTGGCCAGGGAGCAGGCCCTGGTGAGGAGGGCCATGGGCAGCTCAGAGCACAAGCCAAGGCAGGTTCACTCTCCTTGTATTCAAGTCAAAGAGTGCCTGTGGTCACACTGACACTCGTCAGGGAATGTCAAGCCAGCACAGGTCGGCATCTCCCACAATACGGCCCGGCTCAGAACAGATTTCCTTTTGAGGCAATTTTGGCTCCGCTACATTCCTATGATATTTCCCATACCCAGATATGAGGGGAAATGCTAATATGACTTCTCCAGGGAATGGGTGTGGAAGCCAGAAGATTGCACTTTTGAGTGTGATCATTTTTTAAAAAAGTATTTCTTAAAACTGTGGCCCATTTGACCGCACAGCACACACAAGTACCTGGCACAGCCCCAGGCAGACAACTTTAAAAGCAGGAGAGTCCTCCACCCATGCCTCTTCACAACACAAGCCTCAGCCGGCACCACCACTGCCCCTGAGGGGAAGCTCCCCCTATGCATCTCCGTGGGGATGGGGACAGTAACTAGCCAGGGAGGATTCAAGCGGGTAGCTGTGCTGGTCTGAAGTAATGCGAGTCCAGTGGTGCCTTTAAGAGCCACAAAGATTGATTCAAGACTTGAACTTTCATGTGTATCACACTTCCCCAGACATGCGCCCGAAAGCTCACGCCTAGAATCAGTCTTTGCTGGTCTTAAAGGTGCCAGTGGACCCCAACTGGGTCTAGCCAGGGCAGGGGAGGGTTGTGGCTGCCGCCTGCAAGGCCCGGCAGGCCCGGAATTCCGCATTTCCCTCCCGAGGCCCGACCCAGCTGGAATGCAGCCCCCGCGCAGCTCCACGCCGAAAGGAGATTCTTGCCCATATAAGGAAGTCAAACGCGAGCACCGACCGGCCTGCCCATCTTTGACAATTCCCGGGGGACGCGAGGCCGGGGCTCCCCAAGGGCGGCCCACACCGACGCCGCCCGCCCCTCCGCTAGCCACGGTCCCGCCCGGCAGGGCCAGGCGAGCAGAGCAGCCATTTCCACCGGCCTTGTTAGCCGCATCCTGCTGGGGCGCGGAGTCCAGTCGGGCCCCCGCGCGTTCCCAAACCCCCAGCCGCGGGATCGGCCTGGCTGGAGAGCGGAGCCGCTGGCCCCTGGTGCTGAAAGTGGCCGGGGAGGCCGCCGGCTCACCTGGGTGGGTCCCTTGTCAACCAGGAAATGCATCATGCAGGAGCCGTGCAAAGACACTCACACGAATTCCCGTGCAGAAGGGCTGGGCGCGGCGCGGACGAGCTTCGGGAAGGGGGGACGGGACGGGGAGGCGACCCTCCGGCCCAGGCTAGCTTCAAAGGCCCGGAAGGGGAACGAAGCGACGCGTTAGCAGAAGAGCCACGAAGCGGGTTAGGGGAGAGGGGGCAGGCGCCGAGCCACACACCCGCACACCGACTCACCCTCCGGGGGCTGCCGTCAAGAGATGGGGCGGGGGGGAGAGCAGAGGGGCTGGAAAAACCAGAGGAAGGAGACGGCCTCGTAAGTCTAGGCGGATCGAGGATTCCGGACGCGGCCCCTCCGCCCGCTCCCCGGGACCCCCCCCCCCAGCCGCCCAGGGCGAGAGAGGGCGTCAAGAGCACCTTACCAGCGGTCTGATCTTCCGTGAAGTCGCACTGCAGGCAACAAAGAGAACCAAGAAGAAGCCGGTTAGCCGTGCCCAGGGAAGGCAGCCGAGGCGCCTACCTGCCTGACCCACACCCAAACTCTCCCGCCCTCGCTCCTTGTTACGAGGCGCGCCATGCAAGCCCCCCGTCCCCGTCCAGGGATCCGGCTAAGAAACCCGGTTGGCCTCTTCGCTCACTAGAGCTTTCCCCGCCCCCGGCCGCCCGAGCCTTCCCCACGCAGCCTGCAAGAGCACCCACCATCCTGGCTGCTGCTACTGCTGTTCCGCGCGCTCCCCTGTGCTGTGCTGCGCTCCGACTGTTCCCCCTTCCGCCCGCACCCTGTACTGGCTCTTGGCCGCGCGCCGGCGCTGAGGTCACCGCCCGGGTCCCCGACGCCCATTGGCTGGCGGCGGCGCTCCAAAGGAGGCGGGGGGAACGGGAGCTCGCACGGCCGACGCGAAGCTCCTCGGTGCCTGCCTCGTTCTCGAGAGAGGAGAAGAGGGCTCCCCCGGCGGTCGGATTTCGCGACGGAAATTGCGCGAGCCGCGATTCGAATTCGTCTTGCCTCTACAAGGCCGTTGCAATAGCGGAGCCCTTGGCTTGCGTCATGGAAAATATTGGGGGGCTTTTCGCACGCCTTCAAAATCGCACAATGGTTGCCAATTGAAAACGCTACTGATTTGCCGTTATGCACAACGTCGTTGACAATCTGCCACACACCTGAAAACGATCTGCAAAAAGCGCTTCCTTGTAGCGCTTTCAGGGAAATCCCCAAAAGTGGATTCACCCTCCGGAGGATACACTCCTGCAACCAATCTGCAACACTAGCGAAAAAGACCTGTGCGTTAACATTGTTGCGGTTTCTACAAAGTCCCTCCCCCTGGCTGTCTCCTCTGATCTTCCGGCGAAGAGATCGCCATTTTTTTTTCTCCGAGCGAGCGGGGATAAACGCACCAGCGAGCCTCTTTCTGTTTAGAGGCTTCCCCGGCTTCAGTCCCTCCCCTTCAGTCGCTAAGCACAAAGAACAGAAAAGCCCGTTTGCTGATGTATTTTCCCTTTATTTTTTACACATTCATTCAGCCGAAAATTGGGCCCGTGAGAGGGGGGGGGGGATTTTTTTTTTTCACTCGGAGGGAGCGTGGCAACGAATAAATGACAGCTCAAACACACTAGGCAGCTGGATGGGTCTCTCCGTTGCAACGAATCAACACAGATTCGTTGCAATGGGTCTGTTTTTTTTTTTAACTTTCTTAAAGGGAAAGGGGCTGTTTGGGAGCATGCTAACGGCTGCCCATTGGCTGCTTGACGGCCAGGGGCAGGACGAGCTTGGCAATAGCGCTTCCTTTCTAGCGATTTTTGCCGAGACCGGAAGCCTGTGGGAAACGCTACAAAACACAACTGGATTCCACTACAAAGGCAGGTATGCATAACGACGAATTCCACTAATTTAAATGGCGATTTTTCATTCAGCAACCAATTTGCTACAAAGATCCCGGTGCGGAAAGCCCCTGGGTTTTTGTTGCGTATTCGCTTTAAAGACGAAGTCTTTGGCCTGGTTGCCCTGATTCCTGCCGTTATGGGAAATCTACTGAGACAGCCGAGAAGGGCAGGATATAAAAATAAAGAAGTAGTAGTAGTTGTGATTGCTTAAGAGTTGTTTGCATCCTTTTTTTTTTCTTCAATATTTACTTAAAGGAAACACTAGGGGCCATTCCACACGACTTTAACGTAGCAGGCTTGCAAATTGTAAACGCTACTAATTTGCAGTTCTGCAAGACATCGCACACAATCTGCAACACTCCTGAAACAGTCCTGCAAAAAACGATTAGTTGTAGTACTTAAAGGGAAATCGGGAAAAGTGGATTCACCCTCCGAAAAGCGCTACACTCTTGCAAACAATATGTAGCGAAAAAGACCTGTGCGTTCCCATTCTTGTGGTTCCATCAAAGTCCCTCCCCCTGGCTCTCTCCTCCGAACTTCCGGTGAAGCGATCGCCATTTTTTTTTCTCGGAGCGACCAGAATGCAACGAACCAGTGAGCCTTCATTCACCCAGCGAGGCTTCTCCGGCTACAGTCCCTCCACAGAAGTGCTTTAAAGCTCCCCTAAGTCTCCAAGCACAACACAGCCCCGTTTGCAAGTTCCCTTTATTTTTGGCCGAAAATCGTGCCTGTGCAGGGAGGGGATTTTTTTTCCACTCGGGGGAGCGTGGTCATGATGACTCGCCAGCTCGCACGCCAGCTGCCAGCTAGATGGGTCTGTTCGTTAGGAAGAATCAAGGCATATTTGTTGCAACGTGTGTTTTCCTTTTTTTAAAAAAACCTGTTCTTAAAGGGAAAGGGGCTTTTTGGGCGCATGATAACAACCGCCCATTGGCTGTTCATTTGATTGACAGCCAGGGGCGTGGCAAAGCACAGAAAAAATCGCTTCCTTTCTAGCGATTTTTGCGAGACCAGAAACCTGTGGGAAACGATTGAAACGCTACTGGATTCCACTACAAATGCAGGATTCCACTACAAATACTGGATTCCACTACAAATAAAGCTAGTGGTGGTGACAGCATTCCAGTTGAACTATTCAAAATCTTAAAGGATGATGCAGTAAAAGTGCTACACTCAATATGCCAGCAAATTTGGAAAACTCAGCAATGGCCACAGGATTGGAAAAGGTCAGCTTACATTCCAATCCCGAAGAAGGGCAATGCCAAAGAATGTTCAAACTACCGCACCATTGCACTCATTTCTCATGCTACCAAAGTTATGCTCAAAATCCTACAAGCTAGGCTCCAGCAATATGTGGTCCGAGAACTTCCAGAAGTACAGGCAGGATTTCGAAGAGGAAGAGGAACTAGAGATCAAATTGCCAACATACGCTGGATCATGGGGAAAGCTAGGGAGTTCCAGAAGAACATCTACTTCTGCTTCATTGACTATGCTAAAGCCTTTGATTGTGTGGAGCACAACAAATTGTGGCAAGTTCTTAAAGAGATGGGAATACCAGAGAATCTTATTTGTCTCTTGAGAAATTTATATGCAGGTCAAGAAGCAACAGTGAGAACTGAACATGGAATCACTGATTGGTTCAAAATTGAGAAAGGAGTTCGGCAAGGCTGTATACTGTCACCTTGCCTATTTAACTTGTATGCGGAGCACATCATGAGAAAGGCGGGATTAGAGGAGTCACAAATTGGGATCAAGATTGCAGGGTGAAATATCAACAACCTCAGATATGCAGATGATACCACTCTAATGGCAGAAAGTGAAGAGGAACTAAAGAGCCTGTTGATGCGGGTGAAGGAGGAGAGTGCAAAAGTTGGCTTGAAACTCAACATCAAGAAAACAAAGATCATGGCATCCGGCCCTCTCAATTCATGGCAAATAGATGGGGAAGAAATGGAGATAGTGACAGATTTTATTTTCCTGGGCTCCAAGATCACTGCAGATGGGGACTGCAGCAAAGAAATTAAAAGACGCTTGCTCCTGGGGAGGAAAGCTATGGCAAATCTAGACAGCATCCTTAAAAGCAGAGATATCACCCTGCCAACAAAAGTGCGTTTAGTCAAGGCCATGGTCTTCCCAGTTGCAATGTATGGCTGCGAAAGTTGGACCATAAGGAAGGCCGAGCGGCAAAGAATTGAAGCTTTTGAATTCTGGTGCTGGAGAAGACTCTTGCGAGTCCCTTGGACTGCAAGGCGAACAAACAGGTCAGTCCTAGAGGAGATCAGCCCTGACTGCTCTTTAGAAGGCCAGATCCTGAAGATGAAACTCAAATACTTTGGCCACCTCATGAGAAGGAAGGACTCCCTGGAGAAGAGCCTAATGCTGGGAGCGATCGAGGGCAAAAGAAGAAGGGGGCGACAGAGAATGAGGTGGATGGATGGAGTCACTGAAGGACAGGAAGGCCTGGAGGACCATTGTCCATGGGGTCGCGATGGGTCGGACACGACTTCGCACATAACAACAACAACAACAAATGCAGGTATGCGTAACGCGGAGATTGCACTTTTAAAAATAGCGTTTCCGCTTTGTGGAACCAATTGGCAACATTGGTCCTTGTGCAGAAAGGCCCTCAATTTATATTCACCCAGTTCTATCATTAAAAAGTAATTGCCTTAGATTTATGTGAAAATTACAGGTATTTCCCGTAATAATAACTTTAATGGGTATGAATTTTGGGGAGGGGGGAGTCGCTTTACCTTCAGGGTCGATTTCCATTTTCAATTAACTTTTGCACAACACGGTAAAATAAACATGATATATAATAAACACAACCTGAACTTCAGTAAATTAAGCAGATTATACATAACAGAAGGGCAGGATGCTGTATATGTTGGCTGCAGAGGAGAGGACACGCAGAAATAGGTTTAAAGAACAACGATATAGGCTAGATATCAGGAAAAAAATTTTCACAGTCAGAGTAGTTCAGCAGTGGAATAGGCTGCCTAAGGAGGTGGTGAGCTCCCCCTCACTGGCAGTCTTCAAGCAAAGGTTGGATACACACTTTTCTTGGATGCTTTAGGATGCTTAGGGCTGATCCTGCATTGAACAGGGGGTTGGACTAGATGGCCTGTATGGCCCCTTCCAACTCTATGATTCTATGATTAATGCATATTCTGAACTCTCTAGTGAGGGAAGCAGCCTGAGAACAAGCCATTCATAGAACGGTAATATAATCTGAACAAAATTCAGTGGTTTCATTTTTGCTGATTCTTTTGGTATAATTCTTTGGTTAATTTTTTAATATAATAAAAGGGGACCAAATTTGAGTATACTTGTTTTGTGAGTGTCAAGCACCTTGCCAAAATGTTTAATAAGTGGGGATTTTTCCTATGAGCATTGAATACAGTATTTTGCTTAACAATTTCAGGTGTTTTTTCTTGCATCCACACTTGTGTAAGTAACATTCTTGCAGCTGTGAACAAATTCGTTATTAAATAAAATTTTATTAGATGTTACACCTTTTGAGATACTATTCAAAAGTGCAAGTCCAGGATCCCATCATCATTTCATATACAAAATTTAACTTGCTACTTTGAATGTTGTTGTTAGGTGCAAAGTCATGTCCAACCCATCGCGGCCCCGTGGACAATGATCCTCCAGGCCTTCCTGTCCTCTTCCATTCCCTGGAATCCATTTAGGTTCGCACCTACTGCTTCAGTGACTCCATCCAGCCACCTCATTCTCTGTCGTCCCCTTCTTCTTTTGCCCTCAATCGCTCCCAGCATTAGGCTCTTCTCCAGGGAGTCCTTCCTTCTCATGAGGTGGCCAAAGTATTTGAAATATTTAGTACACAAATTAAATAATAAAGTGGCACCTGGGCATCCCTGCATTACTGTTATAAGAAAAAAAGTATTTGGAATAAACGCCAGTCATTGGTACTTTTACCCAAGGAGGCTGATATATTGCATCTACCCATTTATGAAAACTCAATACCCAAATTGAAAGACCAGTACTTCTTTGAGGAAACCTCATCTCTTCTATCAGATGTTTTCTCAGCATGAATAAAATATAGCACTGTAGGCACAATTCTGGTCTGAACTAAGTAATATAATAAAGCATATTCAATAATTCACAGTAATACTTTACTATCTTAAGAGTACTTCTGGTTTGTTCTCAACCAAAACAAGTGTATATCTCCACCTTTGTTATGGCCGTTCACTAAAGGGCCGCATTAAGAGCATCACTGCCCTTAATGTACTGCTGATAGCAATGACCTGAGTTCTTCCTCGCAATAAGTGGCTCTTCCCTGGAAATTCCTCCAATAAAGTACACAAACTTGATGACACCCCCACCTTTCTCCATCTCAGTGTTGTAGAAATAGGAGTCTTACAGTGGTTTAACAGTGGCTTAAAGATGTATTCCCCTCCCTAAAACAGATACCTTGTGAGGTGGTGGGGCTGAGAGACCTCTGAAAGAATGGTGACTGATCCCAGGGTCACCCAGCAGGCTTCTTGTGGAGGAGCGGAGAATCAAACCCATTTCTCCAGATTACAGTCCGCCACTCTTTAACAATACACCACAGTGTCTAAAGAGAGACTGTCAACCTGGATGCTCCATAGATGACTGTGGGAGTTGCAAAACTCCCACAGTGACTCTAGCACTGTCTTCATTTTGAGTAAATAGGATGACTCTAGTCCAAATAATACAACAGGATTCCTAGGACAGTTGTGATGATACCTATTACATTTCAAGTTTTTAATATTTGGTTAAAAGTACATACATAAATAAATATGAGCCTCTTGTGGCGCAGAGTGGTAAGGCAGCCGTCTGAAAGCTTTGCCCATGAGGCTGGGAGTTCAATCCCAGCAGCCGGCTCAAGGTTGACTCAGCCTTCCATCCTTCCGAGGTCGGTAAAATGAGTACCCAGCTTGCTGCTGGGGGGTAAACGGTAATGACTGGGGAAGGCACTGGCAAACCACCCCATATTGAGTCTGCCATGAAAACGCTAGAGGGCGTCACCCCAAGGGTCAGACATGACCTGGTGCTTGCACAGGGGATACCTTTACCTTTACCTTTACATACATAAAATCAATTAGGTTACAGATTGAGAGTGTGTTGTGGTGCTTCCCTATGAGCATTGTGTAGTTAAGCATGCAGGATCTGACCCTTGCTGGTGAAACCACTTCAGATCTCCAGAGTGTAGCAAGTGTTAAAGGCATTCATGTGGCTCACCTCACAGCAGGCCCAGCCATGACAGTAAAGCCCCATCTGCACTAATGAGTCTGACGCATTCTCCCAAGTGGGCATGGCACATTTTAAACCCTCCTGAAGTGGACAGTGTGACATGTTTCCCATCAAGGACAGATTTCAAAACTTTTTTCCTATCATCACTAAAAACACATGGTAAATGGTGGGTCAAACAGTGGTTAGCCTGTGTCAAAGGGCATTTATTGAAGTGACAAGGTGATTTCCAGTATTTATGAATGGAGCCTAATAAGTTCTATTGGTCCAAATGGAACATACATTTGGGATTGTGAGTGTGTGGGTCAGGTACTGGAGGGGGAAAGGGTCACATATGTGTTTTAGCAATGGGGCGATGCATGCACACTCACCTGAATGTCTTGACCAAGCTGTCCATCCCTTCAGGTTTGTGTGGGTATTGAAAGACAACAGACTGGTGGTCCAAACACATGCAACCCCTTCTGAACCAATATTGGATTGGTGACTTTGGTTATCTCCCTGTAACTAAATGAGGCTAAGGACAAAGATATGTCACTGAGTTATTTCCAATAAGGCTAAAGGCTAGCCAACTGGCTTCATCTTGTTTTGCTTATATCAGTTTCTTAAGACTAAAGGCTAGCCAACTGGCTTCATCTTGTTTTGCTTATATCAGTTTCTTAAGACTAAAGGCTAGCCAACTGGCTTCATCTTGCTTATATCACTTCTTTCTGGTGAGTGGCTGAAAACTAAGTCATTGTTCTTCCTTTCTGATGTATGCTATTTTGGGTCCCCTATTTAATTCTTCAAGAGCCTCTTGTGGCGCAGAGTGGTAAGGAAGCAGACATGCAGTCTGAAGCTCTGCCCATGAGGCTGGGAGTTCAATCCCAGCAGAGGGCTCAAGGTTGACTCAGCCTTCCATCCTTCCAAGGTCGGTAAAATGAGTACCCAGCTTGCTGGGGGGTAAAACGGTAATGACTGGGGAAGGCACTGGCAAACCACCCTGTATTGAGTCTGCCATGAAAACCCTAGAGGGCATCACCCCAAGGGTGACCCAGTGCTTGCACAGGGGATACCTTTACCTTATTTAATTCTTGGTGTCTGGTTTTGTTTATTGCGTTCTATTCTGTTTTCTTTATTGCATTTTGAACATTTAGAGTTGTAATTTGTTTCATAGGTATTTCTGTATATATATACAGGGGGAGAAATATGTACCTATTAATATTGTTAATTTTGTTCATTGATAGAATTGCTTGACTTGAACTGAGGAAGCTTTCCCCCAAAAAACATCTTCTATATATTCAACAACCAATTTCATCTTCATAATAAATGCTTCATTGACAAAGAAGAATACTTAAGTCAACATTTTTTGTCATTAATTTCTTCTTTGTATGGGTTTTCCAGAAATGTGGCTGAGACTCACCTGAGGCCACCATTGTGGCCACAGAAGGGAAGAGGGCTAGTGAGGGCACTGGGCAAGGTAATGCTAGGAGGCGGGGGGCAGGGTGGAGCCAGGGGCCCATGCAAAGACACAGCCAGCAAGCTACTTGGGAGAGGGGTCAGGCAGGCCACAAGGCTGACTCCAAGCCTTTTTCTTCTGGAGATTGCTATGGAGGTTGTGCTCTGTGGCTGGCTCTCCAATGCACATGGGGCAGAGAGATCGGATCTCCATGTGGTCCGCAGTCCTTGCTTGCCAGAGGCGTTTGGCTGGACTTTGGCCTTTGGACCCACTCTGGGGGGCCCTGGTGAGTAGCAGGCCCTCCATTCAGGCAGTGTGAGTGCGGGGTGCTTTTCTCTGGGTCCTGACCTGCCTACCCTCATCCACTTTTTTCCTACGCCCTGCTACATGCTGTGCCAGTCTGTGGCATCAGTAACAGGCCCTGCCAATAGGCTTCTTCTCCCCCCCTTTGACTGCATGTGATAGTGGAGGTCCTGTCGGTGCTGCACTCAGGGGCTGGGGCACAGCCCTCCTTGCCTCCTCACCTCTGCTGGCTGATGGAACCCCTTCCCTCCTGAACAGATTGTTGTTGTATGTCCCAGGTATCAGTCCACCCCTCCTAGGACTACTGGAGAACAGAAGATTTGTTTCAATTACCATGAATCTTTCTTCTTGGTGGTCCAGCAGCAGGGCAGTCTAAAATATTTCCCACCCATGTAATTGTTGGATCTCCAGATAGCTCTGGGCAGTGTCATGTATCTTGTTGAGAACGGTTGGATGTGACCTGCAAGAGCAGGTGCTAGTCCAGTTCTTCAGTCCTAGTGGTGAGGGAGACTTTCTAGGGACTTCTAGTGATAGGTTGGGAGAGGAGTTGGTTGTTCTCAAATGTTATCACTCCTGGACCAAACAGAAGACTTGGAGAGAAGCCCCTCCTGCAGAAGAATCACCAAAAGAGCTGCAACAACCCTGCCTGAGGAAGCTTGAGTTGCAATGGCATGCCTAGCTGCACAAACCCTCCTGACTTCTCAAGAAGCGGCTCTTGAGTTCAGATCCCTACTTCTCCATACAAACAACTCAGTTTAATCACCACTAGCCCTGAAAGGGAGAGCTAGGTGGGTTTTAACGTGTTCTTCCATGTTGCTGCCAAGATGCTTGCACCTGTCTTGCAATAAGCATTCTCAACAGAGGCCATGCAGCTTTTTAAACGTTAACAGCATACACCCACATGCACTCCTTTTAAAGTCTTCCCTGTCAATGTATTTTTCCCCTCCCGTGACCCCAGTCTTGCAAGGAACTGATGCATAGATAGACTCATTCTATTTCTTAAGAAAAAAGAAATTGATAAGATGGGGAAAGGAAGCAATACATGAGCTTGCATACCGATGAAGGAGGGGGGGACAAGAACTAACATTCCACTCAGATGGCTACCAGACAGTAAATGCAGCTTGAAGACTTTCTTTACAATTTATAAAAAGCTCAGCTTTAAACTGATACATGGGAGACCAACCATCACACACACATACACACTCAATTTTTCTGTTTAGTATGCAGAAAACATACTCTGCAATTCTCAAGAAAAAATCAGAGAGAAAAAAGAGGTGCAGAATGCAGGCACAGGATTCAAAGTAAAGCCCTACCAAATCCACTATACTGAAAAGCAAAAGTTAGCTGTGCGTGCACAAAAGGTCTTTGAGAGGGATTCAGACTATTACAAGTGGAAAAAATATGTTTTTAAAACCACTTGATTAATTATTGATTGCATATGTTTTTGAAAATATAAGTAATTTCATATTTAAATAATTTAATATAGATTACTGAATGTGGGCCTGGATCAGGTTTGGCAGACCCCCGTCCCCTGGGAAATTGAGAAGATGCTGCCATCTATACAATCTCAAGAGCAGGGGCAGTTTGACTACCCCTGCTCAAGAGAATCATTGCATTCACCTCAGTACAAGGAAACTGATAATGAACTAAGAGCGAAAACAACTGAAAACCAAAGACTTTATTGGTCAGGAGAAGAGTGGTGTTCATAGTGGAAAAAATATAAGGGAGTGATGTTTCTTACAGGGGCTGTAACAGTGACTGGTGCCTTCTTCTGGTTTCTTGGGTAATTGTGGTTGATTTTCCCCCTGTTGACATTTTTCTTTGCTGCTAATACTGGGAGAAGCAGTGGATGGGCTGAGACTGTATTCTTTATACAAAGATAGAAAAAAGGGACACTGATGCCAAGGAGGAGTGATGAATTTAGGAGATCTGCCTGAAGAGCATCACCATAAACAGTTCTGAGGAGAAAAGACAAAACACGATTCTCAAGCATGTCTGAACAAACATCCTGAGGCACCTTAAACCATTTCAGATTTATTGCAGCTTTGAGGGCTTGGATCAAGCCATTATACCACATAAAAAGCATATGTTCCTTGCAACAATATGCTGGACCTCTGATTGGCCCTCAGAGAAGAAGGAGGAGGAGGAGGGGGGGAGGAGGGGAGGAGGAGGAGGAGTTGGTACTTATATGCCACTTTTCTCTACCCGAAAGTCTCAAAATGGCTTACAGGTGAGGCTGAGAAAGCCCTGATATCACTGGTCAGTCAGAACAGCTTCATCAGTGCTGTGGCAAGCCCAGGGTCACCCAGGTGGCTGCATGTGGGGGAGCGAAGAATCGAACCCGGCTCACCAGATTAGTAGTCCTAACCAATAGGGTGACGGCACTCCCCCACTGATGGCCAATCAGATGCTTTTCCGCATCCTCCTTCTCTGTGCTGCTTCCCAGCACATGGCATGAGGAGGAAGAGCTGGCACTGTGCTCCACACACTCCCCACCTTCCTGGTTGATGGGACGGCAGGGAGGGCCATCCAAGCATACTCCGAATCAGCTGTTCTACGTTCCTGGCTGCCAGGAGAGCAGGGGAGGCTGTTCACGTGTGCTGCTGTTGCTACGCCGCACTCTGAGACCTCCTGACTGTTGGGAGAGCTGGAGAGACCCTTCTGCCCTCCCTCTGCCTTTCTATGGCCCGTTTGCAGGGAAGGAACTGTTATTTGAGGATCACAAGGCAGCACACATCAGCCTACCTCAGGAACCACACTTGCAAGTATGACACCTACTCCTTGAGGTCAGCTCAGCCAGCCATGATGTGTTTGACAAAGGCTGTGGAAGGGAAGGGAGAGAGCTGTTAGGAAATTACAATCACCTACCAACTCCCAGGGCCATTCCGCACGACTTTAATATAGCACTAGTCTTACATTTTGTTTTCGCCACTAAAACTGCGTTACGCATGACGTCGTGAGCAATCTGCAACACTCCTGCAACACTAGCGCCAAAATTGCTTTGTTGTAGCATTTTTCGGGGAATCGGGAAAAGTGGATTCACCCTCAGAAAATCACTACACTCTTGCCAACAACCTGCAACACTTGTGAAAAAGACCTGTACATTCTCAATTTAGCGGTTGCAACAAAGTCCCTCCCCCTGGCTCTCTCCTCTGAACTTCCGGCGAAGCGTTCGCCATATTTTTTTCCTTGGAGTGGGGAAAGCAATGAACCAGCGAGGCTTCATTCACCCAGCGAGGCTTCTCCGGCTACAGTCCCTCCACAGAGTGCTTTAAAGCGGTGGTCCCCAACCTTTTTATCATGCGGGGCCGGTCCATGCTTGACAATCTTACTGAGGCGCAGGGGGGTAGTCTTTTGCCGAGGGATGCCACCACTGGCTGAGCCCCTGTTGCGCTTGCTTTCCCACCGGCGCCCCTGACTTCCCGCCACCCACTGGGGGGTGCTGCCAGCAGCAGCTGTGCAGTGCCATGCCAAGGGGAAGCCCCAGCCATGGCGGCCGCTTAAAAGCACCAAAGGTGAGCTGGCAGCAGGGTGGTAGAGCAGCCCCCAAGGCAGCAGCTGGGAAGGACGAGGAGGAGGAGCTGCAGCCCGGTACTGACTGATCCACGGACCGGGGATTGGGGACCACTGCTTTAAAGCTCCCCTAAGTCCCCAAGCACAGCACAGCCCCCTGTTCGCCGGTTCCTTTTAATTTCAGCCAAATATCGCACCCATGCGGGGGGGGGGATTTTTTTCCCCACTCGGGGGAGCGTGGTAACGATGAATCGCCAGCTCACATGCCAGCTAGATGGGTCTCTACCTTGCAACGAATCAACACATATTCGTTGCAACTGTGTGTGTGTGTGTGTTTTTTTTTAAACCTGTGCTTAAAGGGAAAAGGGCTTTTCGGGAGCATGATAACAACCGCCCATTGGCTGTTCCATTTGATTGACAGCCAGGGGCGGGAACAAGCACAGAAAAAAATGGTTTCCTTTCTAGCGATTCCTGCGAGACCGGAAACCTGTGGGGAATGAATGAAATGCTACTGGATTCCACTACAAATGAACGCCGAGATTCCACTATTTAAAATAGCGTTCCCGCTTTGTGAAAGCAATTGGCAACATTGGTCCTTGTGCAGAATGGCCCCCAGTTTGGCCCACACAGTATTTCAAGATGGCAGCTGCCCGTAAGCATTCTGTGTCTCTTTTCCAGTGATCCTCTATTGCTGTGGAACACTGTGGTAACATTGTGGTAACAACGTGGGTGACAAAATGAAACACAGAAGGGCTCTTCTAATGCCCCTTTTCTTTGGGGATTTCTAAAGCTCTTTTCCCTTTGTAATAAGTAGGAGTTAGTAGCCATTTGAAACTCATGGTTTCTGTCATTAACAGAATTAATCTGGGTTCAAGCCCTGGCCCAGCTGAAGGATGTCCTTGGGAATTGTCCCACATAATGCCCAAAAGATCATGCAATGCCCTGCTTGAACGAGAACCCCAATCTTGCCTCAAATACAACTGGTATCACTACATTTTCCTTTGAGAAAGGGAAATACTGTTACTAGAATCAGATTGAACCTAATGTTCTACTGTGCTCAGCGAATTCCTGATATAGAGTACCAGACCATGTAACATCTGATGGGCACATTCTCATGTTCTTTTCCACTATACCCAGACTGGTTTTATTGTCAATTGAATTTTTTATTTCCATTTTCATCAGCTTTTTGTTATTGGGTTTGTTTGTTTTTTACGGCTGTTGCACTATGAATTGCGGTTTTCTGGTTCCAATGTATTTTAGCTTACATCCCGCATGTATTGGAAGCCTCGACATCAAAATGGTAGGTTTAAAATCACTTAAATAAATTACCAGTCCTGTCCTCACCTTCATAGTTAATGCAGCCATTGGCATCTTCATGTCCAGATAATAGGCTGTCTACTTCCTCTTCAGTCATTTTCTCACCTGAAATACCAGACAAGAAGTGAGTGCTTCCCACAGAGCATATGAACACTTATGTGTTCACATCGAAAAGGCACAAATACTTCCTTTTTAAAAATGCTTAGAATTCAGAGGAATTAGTAGATTTGACCAACAGTCCGGTCTAAAGAATGTAGTGGTTAAGAGCGGCAGCTTCTAATTGAGTGGGCCAGGTTTGATTCCCCATTCCTCCACATGGGTGACCTTGTACTAGTCACAGCACTGGTTGTGCTGTTCTGACTCAGCAGCCCTGTCAGAAGCCTTTCAGCCTCACCTGCCTCACAGGATGCCTGTTGTAGGGAGAGGAACGGAAGGTGATTGTAAGCTGCTTTCTCCTTTGGGCAGTGAAAAGCGAGGTATAAGAAAGAATTCTTCTTCTGACATTATTGCATTATAGCACAGTAGTAATCCACTATACTGGCTGTCTAATTACTTCTTCAGTGGCTTAGCATTCCCACACAGTACTATTCAAAGACAGAATGATCATGTACCTCTTTATTTAAAAAGGGGCAAGGAAGAACAATGTTAGCTCTCCATTTTGTTAACCTTTAATATTTTCAAAATCTTAATCCATTACCACCTCTGAAATATGTATGTACTAGCTTCAAAGTCCGTTCCTAAGAATGGGCCTTGAAAGGGCCCCCTTCCCGGCCCCCGGCCAGGCAGCTAAGGTGGCCTTGAGCGGCAGCTCGCAGCCAGTGGGGTGGGCAGGGGCTGGGAAGCTCGTTAGCGGGGCCAGAACAGAGCTCCTTAGCAGGAAGTCAGCAGGGCCAACCTAGCAGGCCAAGAGGCCCTCGTTAGCAAGGCCAGCCTAGCAGGCCAAGAGTCCCTTGTTTGCAAGGCCAGCCTAGCAGGCCAAGAGGCCCTCGTTAGCAAGCCCTCCACCACGACCCTTTGCCCAGGGCCCTATCCCTTTCCCTGCTGCTGGCTCCAGGCACTGAGGCGTCTGAGAGCAAAGAGGCTAGAGTCCAGGGACGGAGGGCGGGAGCTGCAGGGGCAGGGCCAATCAGGACAAATCTGGGTGCACCCTGATTGGCCCTATTCTAACTTGGACAGCTTTACACGTCCCACCCCCTAGGCTGTTTCATAAATATATAGAGGAACAACAATGGATAAATGTATGTATGTATGTATGTATGTATGTATGTATGTATGTATGTATGTATGTATGTATGTATGTATGTATGTATGTATGTATGCAAATAATTAAGTATACCAGTTATCTCTGAAGCAGCCTCTGAGACCGGAATACTTTGCTCAGTCCATTCTATAGAACAGCCTTTCTCAATTTTTTTCCTGTTGAGAAACCCCTGAAACATTCTTCAAATTTAGAGAAAACCCAGAAGTGGCACAATTGTGCAGAGTATGGTTGGGAAGCAAAGCTGTGTGCATTCCTACCTGGGGCCCCTCGCCTCCCCCCCCCTCTAGGCCAATCTTTGGCCATTTCCCACAGCTAGATGGAAATGCATACCAGGATCTTCCAGGCCCTATTCTGAAAGTCTCACTGCAGCTCCATGCTGCTGCAGAACAGAAGCAAGGTGCATGACATGAGTCATCCAGGTTGGACGGTATCAAGTCACCCAGAGGCTGCTGCCAGGTATAGGACTGCCAACCTCCAAGTGGAAACTGGAGATCTAGAATTACAATTGAATTCCAAATTACAGAGATCTGCCTTCCTTGAGAAAATGGCTGCTTTGGAGAGTGGATTCCATGACATGATATCCAGCAGATTTGGATAAAACTTTTTCAATGTGGGCCAGATTTGCAAACTTTAATATCCACAAATCGGCCCACACTTGGAGTTAATTGTTTTTTAATTCTTTTTTAACATTTGTTAAACATTTATTGGGTGATATGGTCACGTTGTCTGCCCCTCCCCCATAAATATGCCCAATGATGGGCCTGGAGGGGGTGGGGGTGCACACAGTTATGCTTCCCAACCATATTCTGCACAATCACATCACTTCTGGTGTTTCTCAAAGCCTGAAGAATGTTAAGGGGTTTCTCAGCGGTAAAAAGGTTAAGAAAGGCCTCTGTAAGAAAATATCTTTCTAAACAATAATGTACCCAAAGCCATCCGGATGATTTAGGAGTAGGGTTGTCAACTCTGTTTTTGGAAATACCAGGGGATTTTGTGTGTGTGGGGGAAGCCTAGGGAGTGTGGTGTTTAGAGGGGGGGGGGCTCAGCAGGGTATAATGCCATTGAGTCTACCCTCCAAAGTAGCCATTTTCTTCAGGGAAACTGATTTTGGTTGTCTGAAGATCAGTTATAATAGGTACTACCTAGAGATTGGAAATTTAGGAATTATCTCCTTTCAAATGAGAACTCGGTGTAGTACAGCCCACTGAGCCACATCAGCAATTTTAATGGCTTTCCAGTTTGTGTCAGCTGTGGGAGACAGATGGAATGGGTAGGAAAGAGACCCCCTCATATGAAATCTGGGGTGTGGCAGTCTTTCATCGCAACCACTGAGTTCTGAATACTTCTCAGACCTTATAAAGCCAAACTGGTGGAGAAATCCTCTTCCTTCACCTGCCAGGAATTAGAACTTACCCAGGGTAGCCAGAACATGGCGCAATTCTGCCCCCATGACTGTGCCATTTCCCTCTTTGTCAAAGACCCTGAGCCCTTCCACGTAGTCTTCATAGGTTCCTTGGTCTTTGTTCTTGGCAATCGTCTGCAGCATGGGCAGGAACTCTTCAAACTCCACCCGCTTTGAATTCAGTTCTAAATGGAAGAGGGAGAATGTCAGATGGGGAAAGGGAGAAGAAACAGTACCAAGTTAATTTCGTCACTGTCGCCAAGCGGTACTTCCAATTCCATAGCAGTTGTACAAAAGGCTGCAAAAGGATGTTCTGTTCCTTTAATAGGGACCTAATGTGTGGAAATAGCCAGTTGAGGCTTTTTACTTCAGTAAGTAATATCCCCTAGAAAATCACAACCTAAAGTCTCTATTAAATGCATAGGACATTCTCCCCCCTTCAGGCAGATAACAACCCTGGAATTTGAAAGTATAGGAGATGGAAGCTGAATCTTACATCTTGAAAATGACAAGATTCTAAAATAAGGTGACCAGATTTAAACATTGGTAAAGCAGGACACCATTGACTGGGGGGGGGGGTTCTTGATTAAAAATTTGGTCTATATGGAGCAATAAAAATGTTCATAGAACGCACAGAACGCAAAAATAGTATTGTAATATATATATTTTAATTTCAACATAAGTAAAATTTGCCAGGTGCCCCCAGATGTCCCTCCAAAAGTGGGACAATCTGGTCACCTTATTCTAAAATCCTGTGGTTTCAGAAAGATGGGATCAGAGGAAGAACTTCAGATGTTTTCTTGCACAGGGATTGAATCTACTTGGGCTTCAACGCAGATCAACTTGCTTCTGTTTAATGACCTTTTAAAATCTCTGAAGGACTTTTCCCCCTGCGAACCAGCACAAATAGCATTGAAATTACCAATACTATTGTTCCAGTTAACAATATTAACCTAAAGAGTGGTGCAGCTTGTAGTATCTTAATACTTTCTTTCCCTCCAGGAGTTTGCAACATTATGATTAAAGAAGATGCAGTCTGTGCAGCCAGTTATAGGAGCTCAGCTCAAAAAACAATTAGAACCATGATAAATATTTTATTGTTGATTGCACCAGTGTAAGCTTGTCCCTGAAACTTCTAGCTGATTTTCATAAATAAAGAGTTCCTGGGTAAGCACAGCATGTCTCAGATTTTCTCTGCTGTTTGCACAATGCATTAAAGCTGGCATATAGAAGTCCCTTGTCAGTAACTAGGAGATGTACTTTATGTGCCTTACCCAGCTTCCTATCTCTCAGCCCTCCCACCGGCATCTTGAGGACCATTGAGCTCCATTTTTGACACTACCCTTTCCTTCTGTCATTCAGCCTTTTTGAACTCCAAGTCATTTGCTGAGACACCTCCGTGGGTTTTCTCAAATCACTGAGGCTTGGGCCTGCACAAGAATGCATAGGACTGCAGCCTTAAAAACTCAAAACAGACGCAGACTCAATTATGCATATCCATAATTACTTCAGATTAATTCAGTGTGTATAATTTAGGTTATTTGCACAGAGCATACTCCTCATTGCTCTGAACATAAACTATCCTCCCGGTCATCCTGCCAGGCTTTCTGCAAACCCTGGAAAATGCAAGTACAGTAATACTCAAGAGTTAACTTCTATGGAGTTATTGCTGTGCCTTGCCTCCAGAAGGGCAATGGTTCTTCTGGGCTTTCTACACAACTGTATTGTCTGGTTGTCTCCCTTCTTGGCTTTCCTAGGATCTATTGTGGCTTTTCACAGAGCTGCCTAGGTAGGATCTTTCCTTAAAGACTATATCCAAAGGTGGTTTGGGGAAAGTGCCACAATCAATGCCATTTCCCCTCCCACCTGCCATCTCCCCCCCCTCCCGTGGGTTTTCCCCAGCAGAAAACAAACTACAGATCAGAAAACCCAGCAACAAGACCACAGGAGGCAAGGTGACTGGTGAGGACGGACAGATAGGAGGGGAAACAATGGGGAATCTTAAAGAGAAACAAAATTTTACCTCTTCTTAAATGAAAACAAAATACTCTCTTATAAGCTCCCGAATCTGAAGCCTTAAATTCTGATACCATTCTTTGTTTACATGGCTGCAACTTACCGTCTGGCTTGGGGTGTCCCAGCACTTTCATGATATCAGCATTCGTGGGGTTTTGGCCCAGTGCCCTCATCACATCTCCACACTGGCTTAACTGGATTTTGCCATCGCCAACTCGGTCAAAAAGCCCAAAGGCCTCCTTGTAATCTGTGGAGATCAGATCAGTCTTGTAATCTGTGGAGGTCATGGAACTGGCGAACAGTGGGGGGCCCTGAAGCTTGTGGGTATATAATGTCAAGCTTTTCATGCGGGCTGTCAACTAGATGATCAACATAATCCCAAGAAACTCGGCACCACCATCTGTAGTCTGTTTAAACCGTCCGTTTTCTAATATCTATGGTCACTATGAACAGTGAGAGTTAATTTCCTGCTCAAAATCAAGAGATTCTTAGTGAACCTTCCAAAGAAGCATCAGCTTGTTTGCTGAAGAGCTTTAGTTACGGAGGAATTCGTTTTTGATGTGGGACACAGCTGGCGCGGCCCTTGGGATGGAAGTGAGAACAAACATGATGTCCATAGCCCCGCACCAGAAGAGGCTGGGGCAGCTGCAGGGCTCCTCCTCCTGTCCACGTCAAATTACATTTTATTTATTTACTTTATTTACAGTCTGCCTTTCTCACTGGGATTCAAGATGGATTACAGAATGTAAAACAATGCATTTGGATAGCACAAAATGACAAATGAAGAATTCATTAGAGAACAACAAGCTATGCAAAACAGATACAATTCCTAGGGAGTAAGAACAATGAGTTTAGTGAGACTTTCTGTATAAACATGACATAGGATGAGGACGGTGTTCCTGTATATGTAATTATTGTAGGTGTGAGTGTGATATTGCAGTTCGTATATCTGTGTAGGATTGGAAAGTCTTGGGTTCAAATGCCCATTCAGCCACAAAGCTCAATGGATGACCTAAGGCGACACTCTTGCAGCTTCACTGTGTATATATCAGCGCAATAAAGGGTAAGCCAAAAAGGATTAGCTGGAGGGGGGGAGGAATACAAGGCAATTAGTGCCTATGGAGAGTCATAGCAAGATAGTTACATTGGTATGCTGATAGTCTCCAAAAGAACTTCCGTGTTACAAATATAGGCCAGTTTCCACGCATATTAAGAATCATTATTCCAATCTACGTGGCCTGAAATCCATTTCTCATGAGAAAACTTTTTATAATTCTTTTTTACTATCCTGTGAAATGCATTGTGTAAAAGCCTGTACAGTAAAAACAGTTCATCGTCTGTCTTCATGTGCAGCCCAACACTGGGACCGTGCATGCACAGACCTTCCACACATACATGCTTTTTCCTAGCTATAATAAGCTCCTCCAGGGAATGCGCTGTGCCCTTGGGTCCAATGTATACTCTGATTTCTTCCCTCCCCAGGCATTACGTGTCCTTGGGCAGCATGCCTCCTTCCCCTCAGTTACTCTTTTGCTGCTGCGAAGAGTGGGCGTGTTATGAATACTCGTGCAATCAACCCCAGCAAGGTTTTCAGAGCAAACTACCAATGGTCCATTCAGGTCACTTAGCTGTACCTACTCTTCCTGGAGTGGGGCTTCCCAGAGGTTTGCAACAGCTGAGTCAGCCCATGTGTTCTGCTCTCTAGCAAGGAGTGACCCCCTCTCGATAGGGGACACTTTTCTAATGTTTTGGAAAGGAACTCTATTCTATGTGTTCCTCCATTCCCGCTGCTAAGCAGAGTCACTGGGAAGCTGAAGGGGGAGGGAACCAGTTGCATTTTGATAGCATCCTATTGGCCCTGACAGATAGGGTTCCCAGAGCTGTACTAAGGAGAATACAGGCCTCTCCCGAAGGTACTGGATTTGCTAATACTTGGAGAGGGCGTCTTTCAGGATCACCTACAAATACACCTAACCACTTGGGGTATCAGAATCCCTCCATGCTTTCTCAGGAGGTATTAGAGGTTCTCCCTCAATCTTGCAGTAGGGTCAAAACGTATTTGGTCTGTTCGTGTGCAGTTAGATCTCTATAGTTTGTTAATATGGTTTTTACTTTGTTTTTAACCTAATATTGGTGCACTTTAATAAATAATTGCTTAAATTTTATATTGTTTTATAGCTCAACTTTTGAGTTCCTGACTTTATTAAGGTTGGGTTTTCGGTCCCTTTCTGGTTTTGCAAAAGCACTCTGAACCACAACAGCCACCTGGTTTTTGTAAGGCGGCTGTTTGGTAAATCAGCATGCTCAGGCTGCAAAGCTGGCTTTTCAATGGGAGTATAATCCCAGCCAAGACAGGAGAAATTTAAAGTCCCTGGTCCGCCTTTTTACTAACCCAGAGAACTGCTGTCTTGTCAGGATTAAGTTTCATTGTGTTCATCCTCATCCCACCCATTGCTGACTCCAAGCAGTGCTTCGGAAAATTAACAGCACCCTAGAGCTGGGTGTCATCGGTATACTGGTGACACTAACATCCAAACTTCCTAATGACCTCTCCTGGTAGCCTTATATATTAAAGAGCATGAGGAATAAGATGGAATCCTGCAGCACCCCAGAGGTCATCGGCCATAAGGCAGAGCAGGAACCCCTGAGCACATCCTAAGACTGACCCTCCGATAGGCCTTGAATCATTGAAACACAGCATCCCTCCCATCCTAGTGTCAAGAGGCAGTTTGGTAGAACTAGCAGAGTCACATCCCCCCCCTGTCTAGTTTTTGGTAAAGGTCATCAATCAAGATGTCCAAAGCAGTCTCTGTTCCAAACCCTGGGCTGAACCTAGATTGAAATGGGACAAGAAAACCAATCTTTTCCAAGAGCCCCCAGAGCTGAGAAGCTAGCACCCGCTCAAGTACCTCCCCAAGACTGGAGATTGGCTAGAAGTCCTCTAACACAGTGGGGTTTAGGGAGGGTTTCTTAAAACAGATCTAATCCCTTCCTTCTTGAACACAGATGGTACAACGCCCATCCTCAAGGAAGCATTTACCTCCATATCAATGAAAAGCTTCACTTGCCCATTTCTACAGATTAAGTCTCTGTTAAAGGAACAGGACATTTTGCTCCTAGCCAACTGACAATCTTGTCTTTCTCACTCCACTGAAGTAGAGGAAATCAAGGCCTGATTCTTTGCTTTGGGGAAAAGATGCTTTGGGAAAGTAACAAATGGGCAGCAAGAAATACATAGTCAGGTGCCAGAGCACTCTTGGACACGACATTAGGGATCACTGGCTCATGTTGCTTGACCACAACAATGTATACCTGGACACCTCCCAGATTATTAAAAGTGTGACATGGTGTTAGTTCACTCAGAGTTTTCTTGCTCCCAAAAGTAGGATATGGAAGTGGGCATCTACTGCCATGCCAATACTGTCTTCAATTATTACTTTTATGGAGGAGGGGATATGGAGCTCATTTTGTCATTTAGATTAGAACCAGGCATGCAACTATTACGATAATGATTTCTGGCCTTGAGAACTTGGGAAAATAAATAACAAATAAATGCCTAATGCAAACAAAAGAGAAGTTTAGATAGAGTGAGTTCCATGCTGACTCACAGAGATGTCTGCCTATAGGCAACAAACACGCCCACATGTAAAGTCTGGGAAAGCCATTGACCAATCATAGGAAAGTGACTTACCTTCCAGCTGCTCCTTTGTGAATTCAATCTGGAAAGAGGAAAGAAAGTGATGGGAGATTATGGAAACCACAGGAAAGGAGCAACGGTTCTTGAAGCAGGATGTACCCAAAAGACATAGTTAACCGAGCCAAGTTGTGGATGGAACTGGAAGGTTATAATAAACAGTCTTTAGGACTTTCAGAACCCTTCTTCAGGCAGAGCTGAATGACCACAGCAGATGTTAAAGCTCTAAAAGGAATGTTAATGGCTGGACATGAAAGCTAGGCTTATGAACCATCCATCTTTTTCTGTGCATGTGTCAGTTTTGACATTTGTCCTGTCCATTCAATCTTTACCTGAAATTGTTTGAAGGACAACTTGAGTCATTGCATGGATCCGTTTTTAAACATACCTATATAGTCCCTAAGGGGTAGAAATTTACTAGAGAGGAAATGTGATATCACATCCCTGCTGACATCCCTCTTCACACTCCACCATCTGTAGTTGCCACCCCCAAATCTGTGGGAAATTCCAAAAGTGTCCCACAATATTCTTAGCTCAGTGACCAATGTGTTTAATGTCTTGTCATCTTTGTTGCTTATACTGGTTATACAACACTGCCATTTGCATTACGGTATTGTTTGTTTCATAAGCTATGAATAATACAACTGGACATCATCATATATTATGCAGTGCATAAAACAGAGTGCCCCTCCTCATTTTAACTCCTCTGGGTTGTCATGGTGACACTGGTGACATTTGCTGTTGGGTGTTGCCCCTAGGGGGTGCTGTGTCAGGCAAGCCCAACGCAGGCCCTTCAGTCTCATGACTGGGGAACTATGCTGTCAATGGAGCAGCCTCGGCGGGGAGGAGATGCTTAGTGGGGCAGTCATGCCAGGCCAGCAGGAGGTTCCTGAGACTGGAATTTAGATCAGGTTAAAATAAGGGCTTGCTTTTTCATCTTGGTGGTCATTCTCTTTATTGGAGCCCCTACCTCATTGGTTCAGGAATTCTGTCACATTAAGAGGACATCGCTGCTCACTGAACAACCCCACTCCTCCCGCAACTTGATCTTCCTGGGCTCAGAAGGTGGCATCCCAGCACAGCAATGATACAGAGGTAGGACTGAAATAACTGTTCCCTGTAAAAAAGGGGATATGCTAATCCCCCTGCTTGTGACCACCTGTTTCTGGTCTGGCTTTCCAAGAATGCAAGCCAAATACCGGGCTTTTGCACCGACTGTTTCAGACCTGTCGTTAAGATAACAGCAGCTTTTTCAATTGCTAAATTTATCTTGTCCCTCTGACCCCCTAACCTTAGCTTGCTGCCCTTCCCAGTCGCCATTGCTGAATGCAGAAGGCCCTGTTAGAGCGGGAGAAGTTTCTCTCCCAACAGTACCTAGCATTTTCATAACTTCCCTGAGAAGAAACCATCGATTTCTGCTGGAGTCTCCACTTTTTCCTCATAACTTTCAGAGTCACTCTGTCCTTAAACAGTTGTATAACAGACAGAAATCTAGCAAGTGTAGCCTAGCCTTCCCTTGGTGGAGTGAGGCTGCACCTTAAGAATTTGTGGCTACACAGAATTTTTTCCAGGAAAAATTATGGCAAAATTATCATAGTTTCTGCATATTTAAGTCTTTGTTACTTTCATATGTCAAATATGTCATAGGGACCAAGCCCTATGAAGATAGGTTGAGGGACTTGGGAATGTTCAGCCTGGAGAAAAGGAGGTTGAGAGGGGACATGATAGCCCTCTTTAAGTATTTGAAAGGTTGTCACTTGGAGGAGGGCAGGATGCTGTTTCTGTTGGCTGCAGAGGAGAGGACACGCAGTAATGGGTTTAAAGTTCAAGTACAACGATATAGGCTAGATATCAGGAAAACATTTTTCACAGTCAGAGTAGTTCAGCAGTGGAATAGGCTGCCTAAGGAGGTGGTGAACTCCCCCTCACTGGCAGTCTTCAAGCAAAGGCTGGATACACACTTTTCTTGGATGCTTTAGGATGCTTAGGGCTGATCCTGCGTTGAGCAGGGGGTTGGACTAGATGGCCTGTATGACCCCTTCCAACTCTATGATTCTATGATTCTATGTGATGGGTAAGTTGACATAACTTGCTTTGCTGGACCAGAACAAGGTCCTAGTCCAGAATTTTGGTCCAACAGGCCAGCCAGATGCCTTTGGAAGTACGATACTCCTGCCTTTGAACATGGAGGCTATCATGACTGACAGTACAGGTTGCAGTCAGCAGACCAGGTTAGCATTACAAAACTACATAGCAAAAACAGCAGTTGTTCTTCTGCTAATTCACTGGCCTGCCCCTTTGCTTCCTTACAAGCAGAATCGATCTACAGACAGACACAGTTCAAGATATTTCATTAACCTGACACACATATCCTGAACCTGTACTTAAGGCTGCCAGCTTTCAAACTTGTCCTTCTGACTGCCCCTTTAATATCAGTTTGAACTGCAGCATTTATAAGGTGGTGTTATTGAACTCCATGCAGTGAAAAGCTTCACCTGCCCTTTTCTGCATATGAAATCTCAGGACATATTTTTCCTTGGCCAGTTGGCAACCTTACCTGCCCTGCCACTGCATGGATCCAAGCCAAGACCTTGCAACAACAGTGCTGGGGCTTGGCTTGGACCAGGTGGTGGTCTTGTGGGCCCAGAGAGGATGGCATGCCTCCCATGCCACAAATGTCCCTGTGGTGCATTGTCTGGTCTCCTTCCTCATTGTGCTGTCCCAACCAGCCACTTCGGTGGCTCAGGTGGAGAACTGGCCTTGCCCACACCTGACTGATTCAAAACTTCCTAATTCTTTTGTGTGTCACTGCAGCTTCCACAATTATGAGAACTACTGTAGCGTGTGCAGAATGGGCCCTATTGTACGCCATTTTTCTCCTGGACGCAGAGCTACTTCCACCATCATTTTCCTATCCTCCTTTTCATGCTCACAACAGTAACCCTGCAATGTAGGTTAGGCTGAGAGAAAGAGTGACTGCCCCAAAGGTTACCCAGTGAATTTCCAAAGCAAAGGGAGATTCAGACCCAGATTTCCAAGATCCTTGTCTGACAACCAGTGCAGGAAGGCTGAAATGCACTTATAAATCAGACTTCCTGTATGACCATCAACTGACTCAGCACCAAGGCTTTTTGTGAACACTCTGTTTTTCACATGGGCAGTGGGAGGAGCACTTTATTGGGCACATGTGAATTTTGCCCAAGTTGTTAATATCACCCGTAGATTCACTAGATATGGACAAGCATTCTCTCTCTCCCTTAAGGGCCTTTTTCAGTCCTTTATGCCAAAAGCAGATTATTTTGAAGGTATACAACATATACCTTTAAATGACTCCTTCTAGTAAGAGAAATCAGATTTGTTAAATTGTACTTCAGCTAGAGTTAGCTGGACCCATTAATCATAACCCGAGTTCTCCCGAAATACAATATTCTATAAGAAGTGTTATTTACAGGGGGGGGGGAAACCCCGAGCTTTTGTATTCCTGTATCCCCCCCTCTCCCCCTCTAATTGAGACTTGAGCTTGGAGAGATACAATGGAAACAGCAGGCTGGATCTAGCATTCCATGCATGGAAGGCTTTGGTGGATGCAAATGTTTGCCGTTCCCCTCTCCCCTCCAACCCAAGGAAAGCTGACTCCAGTTGCTGGATACAACCCAACAGAGTACGGGGTTGCCAATTATTTGGTGCCCCTTGCAGATATGGATATTAATGAGAGCATGAGCCTGTGTGCATGAGAGCATACATAGGTATAGCCTGTTCATTCATTTCAATCCACTGAGTACTGTCAAGGGCTTGGTTTTGGTTCTCACACATTCTGACCTTCCTGCTTCAGAGAAATAACTGAATCCCTGGAATGGATTTAGACATTTTCCTGGAAAGGATTTTACTTAATACTCAAGACTGTCAGTAATGTTCTCAGAGAGTCAGGGGTCTGATAGGAGATTCCCTGCTAGTGAACCACTTTAACCCACTTCTTATGCTTGTTGTTATCACATTATTATTGTTAAACTAAGTTTGTTTCTGTTTTATGGGAACCACCATGAACCTTCGGGGAGGGCAATATATAAATACAAGAAATAAATAAATACATTTTGCTTCAAAAACCAGCAAAACATCTTTGACAATAGTAGATGAAAATCAAAATGCGTGTACTGTGAGAAGCAAGGCTGCCTCCAATCACTCCAGCTGTTGTCTGTCACTAACCTCACAGTCTTGTCGAGTCACCAACACCGTTACCACACACCCACACCCTCCCATGGCTCAGGATCAGTGAGACAGAATTATGTTCTGTATTTTCAATTTTCCAAGATTCACAGATGACTATTTAGCACTCTTCTCTTTCATACAACAAATCTGCAGTGAATGCTCCCAGTTTGTCCTATATTTACTTCCTCCCATAGCTACATGTTAGTAACATCTCGCAATAAAATAGCCCAATAGGCTCGAATAAAGGGCTCCTTCTGGGAAGTATCTCAGAGCGGGGAAATGAACCTGACAGTTATATCTTTACACCAACCAACTTCTTTCCCAGAGGAGGTTTCAAAGGCCTGGTGGCTTGCCCCTTCACCCACGCCATGCCTCACTCACCACCACTTTGGAGAGGTCAATTGGAGGCTCCTTGGGTTTCTCTGGTGCTGATGGTGGTGCTGGACCTGAGTCTTGCACTTTGGCTTTAGCTGCTGGGGCAGCTGGCTTAGCAACAGCTGGCTTAGCAGCCGGTTTGGCAGGAGGGGCTACTGGCCGCTTCACTGGGGCATCCTTCTTGGGGGGCATGTTGTTCGGGGTCTCCTACTTGGAGGGAAGCAGAGGGGCAGTTGGCATATACAGGCAGGATCCCCAGCTCAGGCTGGCTCTGCCTTGTTACTGCTTAAATAGCTCTGTGAGATACAGTGATGTCAACCCGAGAGGAGGAGTCCGGTACGGAGGGGGAATGTGTCTAAAAATGGGAGCATCAGTCACCTTCAGCAATGCTAGTTCCTCCCTTCATTCAAGTCCAAGAGATCTCTAAGGGCTTTGCTGCAACAAAGCATCCTTTAGCCAGCTAGCTCAGCTAAGGACATGCCTTCGAGGCACCAAGCCAGCCAGCTCAGCAGTATCTCTGTGCCAGCCATACAGACTGAGAGGAGGCACGTCAGGGTGGGGTTCACCCATCTATTAAAGCTCAGCCAGACTGGATTAACCGTTACGCTAGCAAAGCTACAGAGTAGAGCCCAGTCTATCTGCATGGCATAGTCACCTGAGACTTTCCCCAATATGGAGTTTCTCCATCCTTTTTCTTGCAGTGGGCTCTTGTGTCATTCTTGGCAACTCAAAATGTGGGGGTTGCTCCTTTATCACAAGACAGTGGGAACATGTTTATCTGAAGGACGTTCTAGACCCTGTGTAGCATGGTCAGCCAAAGAACATAGTGCTGAAGATTTCAAGGTCAAGGCAGTGCAAAGCTGCATTCTATGGGAACTGGAGAAATGCTGATTAAAAGAATATTTTGATGAGCTAATTGTTCGGTTCATTACGTGCAGGAAGGGTTAAGTTTGAATGGGGCTGCCTCTGTGTACAAAGCAAAGCTTATGGGTCAGAGAGCTGTGTGGGGCTCCAGAAAAGATCTCAGCAATTCTTCCCACCTCTACATATTTTGCTCTAATGTCACCGTACTTTTGCTAGTGAGATTGAGTGTGGAAAGAAAGGTACCACATAAACAATGTCTAGCCAACAAGAGTCTTTCTTATTCAACAATAGTAGAACATACATCCTTCCCCAAATTCCACGAACGTTTCCAAGATTTACACTTCCTTTCAATAACTAGATTCATATATTAACAGTTATTTTGGTTCAGAAGCCAATTTTCTTCTCTAAGCTGACTCAATCCCCCACCTTATATCAATCTCAACTGCTTTTAAGAAGAAGAAAATACGAGTTGGTTCTCATATTCTGCTTTTCCCTACCCAAAGGATTCTCAACACGGCTTACATTCACCTTCCCTTTCCTCTCCCCTCAACAGACACCCTGTGAGGTAGGTGAGGCTGAGAGAGACCTGATATTCCTGCTTGGTCAGAAAAGCTTTATCAGGGCTGTGATGATCCCAAGGTCACCCAGCTCGCTGTATGTGGGGGAGCATGGAATCAAACCTGGTTCACCAGATTAGAAGTCCACACTCCTAACCACTACGGAAGCTGGCTCTGGCAGTGGAGACATCCTTTGGGCACCTGGACTCAGGATGGATTGAGTGTAGGATTCAGTGAGCTGCTGTTTGGTATAAAGTCACATAAAATTGCTTACTTCTAATGCAGTTCTGCACAGCAGCCATCAGGAGTGCAGGGAAGCCAGAGAACAATAAAGAGAAGCAGCTCTGCCCTCTGCTTGCCATGCTTTTCTGCACAGCTTACAGCAAGGGGGCAAACACTTCCATTTACCAAGCCAGCACTGAAGCAAGACAAGACCACCCAGTACGACTCCTAGCTGCTAGAGTCATTTCCAAACAAGATTGTTGTTTCCAGCCAGTTATTCCACCCAGTTCCATGGTTTTGTCCAGATCTTCCCTCTTAGTGTGTTGTAGAAAACTTCTCCCATTTTTCTCAACCTGTTCTTCTTCCCACTCTTTTCTCCTCCTTCATTTTGCTCTCTGTCTTCCATGATATGTCGTGATTTCTGTCCCTCCTTGTAATTCCCCATCCCCATTGGTTGTCAGTTGTTTTGGTCTGAACTCCTTCTCATCCCTGGTTGGCAACTTAGAACAAACCTAAGAGCAATATAGCTGCAAATGCTTTTTACGATTATGAACAGGTGTGTGTGTGTGTGTTAATATTTAATTTATCAAAATAGTAAAAGGATGCTTCTTCCCTTCTTCCATGATGATGGAATACAAACCTGCCTTGGGGGTTACACAGGTGAAAGTAGGGCTGCCAGCCTCCAGGCAGGGCCTGCATATCTCCTGGAATTACACTTGACCTTGGTCTACATAGATCGGTTCTCCAGGAGCAAATGGTTGTTTTGTAGTGTGGACTCCATGGCATTATACCCGTCTGAGGTCCGTCCTTCTCCAAATCCTATCCTCCCTAGGCTCCACCCCCCCCCAATCTCCAGGAAATTCCCAACATAAAGTTGGCAGCCCTGCATGGAACAGGTTAGAGCTCCTTCTCCACCTTCACAATTTAATTTTAAACAATGTTCAGGCAGTGAGTTGTTGTCTTGGTGGGACACATAATATCCCTTTGTAAATGCCACATTGCTACCACAGTCATTAAGCTTCATGTTACATGACAAATAAAAATATTTTTATAAAGTGTGTCACCAAATAAATCCCAATGTTCTCAATACTTCTCATCCAGCACTACTACACAATTAATTTGCCCCATGAGGAGACACAGAAAGCCACCTCAGTGCCACAACCTCTGTTCATATTGATGTGGCTTCAGCTTTCCTTTGGCCCCCGTTCAGTCAACCAGCAGCGCTCCAAAAGCAAAGGCCTCACAAAGCATTCAGATGTTCCCGACTAATAGTTTCTTGTGGATGTAAAGCATCTTCTAACTATACACTCACAGCTTCTGTGTAGAACAGGCATTTCCAATACACTTGAACAGAAGAAACATCACATATGATCCTATCTAACCAATTTTGCAGAATTTAAAACTGGTTTAGACAAGACTTTCTGGATCTGGATGCTTCATTAGAATTACTAAGTGGACAGCAAAGTTATCCTGATGTCTTGTGTGGAAACAGTGGCAAAATCATTTGAGTTGCCAGGATCACTGCCATGGACCAGTATTTCAGAGGGTGTTAGAACATCCACATCCCATCATGTATTATGAGGATCAGACAAGCTCTCTTTTTGAATATTTTCCCACCAAGTTGCAGTCAGGAGGCTCAAAGAACACTCTGCTAGCCTCAGATGCCAGCTCTAGTCACATTAACTTACAGCCTAAAGCTAACAAAAGAAATGAAGAGTGACAGGGCAGCTGAGGACCAAGGCAAACCTTCTGGCTTTGTGCTAAGGAGGACTTGATCGATGGCTCCAGTTGCCCTGCCTGAGCTTCCTTCCCACATTCTGGATAACTTTGTGTTAAAAGTTTATTAAGGGGGGTGGGGATGGATTTAGTCTTGTGCCTGTTTCAGCAGCCAATATCCCTCCCACTCCTTCCCTTGAAGCAGATTTCTCCTTATATATAATTATTGTTAAATTGGGATTGGCAAAGATCCCAGCTGAGCTTGACAGGTGGTGAGGCTGATGGCACTGCCAGTAGCACTCAGCCCGGGTAAAAGACAACATGGACAACAGAGAAGAGTGAATGCTGGAGAACTTCCCTTTGTGGCTCTGATGATGTTATCCATTCAGTTCTGTCCGACCCTCAGCGATTCTATAGGAAAGTCTTCGCCATGCATCCCTGTCTCTGACTGCTTCTTTTAGTTGGTTCATGGTCACCCCTGTATCGGCTTTGATCATGTTGAGCCAGCGGATCCTTTGGCGACCATGTTTCCTTTTGCCTCTGACTATGCTGAGCATTGATTTTTCTAGCGAGTTTGATTGCATGATGTGTCCAAAGTAAGTGAGCTTTAGCCATAATATCTTCCCTTCTAATGACATAGTTGGTTTGCTCCTCTCTAAAACTATCTTGTTGGTAACTTGGTTTGTCCATGGTATTCACAGCATTGGTCTCCAACACCATAATTCGAAAGCATCTATTCTCCTGTCTTCCTTCTTCAGGGTCCAGCTTTCGCATCGATAGCTTGTTATGGGGAAGACAACGGCGTTGACTAGCCAGCACTTAGTATTCACTTTGTGGCTCTACTTGCCCTCAATTTGTTTTTCTATGGTGGCTTAGTAACTGGAACATCTGCTTCTAATATCCTCCATTGAGAACAGAGGTAGGCAATTCCTTGGCACTCACTTCTCTAAAGCCCGGAAATCTCCCCTCCTCTTGACATGTTGTACTCTATTCCAGCTTTTTTTTTGGGGGGGGAGGGGACACAACTTCACCTGGTCCTTTGAAGATTCTTTGTAGTGTTTCAGTCTATCGGACAGCAGCTCTCTAGGGTATCAGCCACTATGACTTACATAAATCTCCTCTCTGTTTTATCCTCTCATCAATCCTGTGAAGGAGGTTAAGGTGAATGTGAATGACTGGCCCAAGGTCATTCGGCCAGCTTCTGGGGCTGAGTGGGAATTCAGGCCTGGCTCTCCCAGATCCCAGTCCCAAGAGGGCATAAGACTTCCAGTCCCTCTTGAGGCTTTTGGTCATGTTGCCAAGATTACCAGTAGAAGAGTGGAGTATAAGGACAGCCAAGCAACTTTTAGACTAAGCCCGAATGGTTGCATATGATGCTGCAAAGCATTGTACTTCTTATGAAGCATGCCCTTCCTCATTTCAGCAGTAGTTGTGTGCAGATTGTGCTTGTGGGCAAAACGGTCTTGTGTGAGGAAGCTTGATTTTGGGGGGGAGGGGAGAATTATACAGTTCCGTTTCATTACATCACCTTCTGATGCCATCACAACTGCTAGATAGTCCCTGGCGGGACTGTGTAGTTTGCAAAAGAATTTCAAGCTCCTATGTCTCAGTTTGGCATGCTAACAACTACACTACATTATACTATATTGAAGAAGTTGACTTTTGAAGCTAAAATGGAAGTGGGGAAGGCTTTCTCTGGAAAATTCTTATGATGAAGCAAAGCAAGAGTTGAGTGCGTGTAATTCTCTGTAAAGGGGAATCTATACTTGTCCTCCCAGGAATTAAATCACCTGTTTTGGCTTCTCGCCTACAGGAAAAAATATCTATGTGATCTGGTATGCGCCACATCAGAGGGTTTGTAGCAGTCCCATCTGTTTAAGACAGAGATCTACTGTTCCCACAGAGGATCATCAGTTGTATCAAACATATTAAGAAAAATCCAAACACTTCCCTAAGTGGGGACAGGGGGACATTTTCCTCTTAGAGACCAACTGAATTGACATACTGAGACTCTCCTAGATAGTTGGCTCAGATACTGCATTCCAGTTGGGCTGGGCAATGGTGCTGGTGTTTTCTTCTCTGATTTTATTTTCTATTATTATTTCATATTTTTTCATATGCCTGTCAATGTTTTTGCTGGGTCTTGCAGTAACTATGATTATTAGAGTGATTGGAATCCAGCTGAATTACCAGAGTTGCTCCCTGTTGTACTATCTGAAATTAGTTTTCTAATGTCATGACTGAAAAATTTGAAGGCCCCCAGTGTAGATTTAATTCCCTCAGAACTCTTTAAAGTCCATACTTCCCAGTGGAAAGGATATACTAGCAACTGTATTCACCCAGTTAAATGTGACTGGAGTTATGCCATCTGTTTGGAGACAAGCAGTCATAATACCAGTTTATAAGAAGGGACACAAAGCGGAGGGGTCAAACTACAGGCCAATAAGACTTTTATCAGTGGCCAGAAAGCTTTTTGCTCTGTCCCATTATTACAGACTCGTGGACTGGCTGGAGACTAATAAAATTCTGGGAAGGGAACAGGTTTTTTTGGTGAGGGGCTGGTACAGAGGGTGATCTTCTGACATAATAGACAGCCAAGAGTCAGGGAATCCTTGCTGTGGCCTTTATGGATTTGAAGGCAGCTTTTGATACTATAACCTATGCCCAGTTGTGGCATAACTTAAAATTACACCCAAGAGGGCTACCCTGGCTAGATCAGAGAGGATTCTCATGTTGCCCCTTGGGATAAACTTGTAGAACAATGTCTCCAGCTCCTCAATCTTTTCTTGGACTCTCTTCAGTCAGTCACCAGATAGGAAGCTATGACAACAATTAAGAAATATTTATTTTTGTATGATTATAAGAGTATACTCTGTAGAACACAACTTGTTTGTTCTACTAAATTTGTCAGTATTCTTCCGTCTGGCCAGCTTCCTGATTACTGTCCATATTTGACTGTTCCTTGGTATCGGCATGCCTTTATGCTGTGCCTTTAAAGTCTTGCAAGGTAGGTATCTTAAGATAGAGTACATGACTATGGTGCAGGTAGTATAGACTGTCTGTATCACTATTCTTTTGATTGTTATTTTTCTGAGGTTAGAAATCTTTTAATTTTTTTCTTTGCTCCCTGGTGCAATCATTTAACCTTGGAGTCTCAGACTGATTACCAAAAGGGTGCAGTTTTCTTCACTATGTTATTATTATTATTTATTTCATTTGTATACCAATCCTCTTGAACTTGCCATCTCAGGGTGGTGAACATAATATAATAAATACAACCATTAAAATATAAAACCAAGTGTTAAGTTTTAAAACACACTTAAATAGCTGTCCTGGCATTGCTATTATGCAGTGAGGCTGTGAGAAGCCGAGGAGGAGAAGGGGAGAGGAGATGGAGCCCCGATTGACGAATAATGATTCCCAGTCAGCCTCAACCATAAGCCCAGTGGAAGAGCTCAGTCTTGCAAGCCCTGTGGAACTTAGCTAGTTCCGCCAGGACCCTGATCTCATTCCACCAGGCAGGGACCAGGGCCGACAGGGCCTTGGCCCTAGTTAAGGCCAACTGGACTTCTTTAGGGCCAGGGATCCTCAGCTGGTTGGCATTACTAGAAGCAAGGCCACTCTGGGGGATGTATCCAGAGAGACGGTCCCTCAGCTATGCAGGGCCCAGACCGTATAAAACCTTAAAGTATAAAACCCAAACCTTGAACAGGAGCCAGAACTTGACTGGAAGCCTGTTCTTGTTGCCTGAGGTAAGGAATAAATAAATTTTAAAGCACAGACACATTTTCTCTTCTCTTTATTGGCTATGACAAGTTTAACAGTGGCTGCTACAAGAGGCACAAGTGCCAGGAACACATGCCTACACTAAAGCCTGCTTGAAGAATAGCACAAATTGGAGTCCTGGTTAAGCATGGAACAAAGCGATCAGGCTCCTTTCAGGGATACTCATCTCTCCCCCCCTTCCAGTTCGACAAGCTCTGTGGGGGAGCAGAGCCAGATCCAGAGACAAAGCAGGGTTTGCTCTCTCAACCATATTTGTGACAGCTGTATGCACAGAAATAAGCAATTAAAATCTTTTTATAAATAGATCATAAATAATGTTTTTTGGCTTCTGTGGCAGCTCAGGAGCTACTGCATGCAATCAGAGAAAGGGGAAGGGGGTGGGAAACTGGCGGTCCAGCTGTGGTGGTGGAGCAAAGGACAGGAAAAGAGTTGGCAGCAGCAGGTCAAGCAGCAATGCAGGGAAATGGTTGTCTCCCTTCCTGTGCTTTGGAAAGGCCAGAAGCATGTCCTGTCCGCCATCTCAGACTGCACACTCTGGAAAGGCAGGAAGAAATCTATGGCAAGGCATCCGCAAGGATTTAGTTCCCTGAGGGCTTATCCGCAAGACTTTTCAATTGTAAACCATCAGACTTTCTCTCAAGGAACAAAATTGATTATCTGGAAAGGCCAAAAAAAACAACCTTGCACAAACCAGGCAATATGCTGGATCCAGAGTAAGAGCCAGATCCTGTGACCTCCTTCCATGAAGCCTTCGTCCAACAGAGAAAAACTTTGCTCTGTCAGAAGCAGCAGCTGGAAGAAGGCTCTCTCCCTCCAAGAACAAGTTAACAGAAGAGAGTCATAGGATTCTCAGAATATTTCCACCAATTCTCCTTTCCCACTACAGACCCCCTTGTGTCACTCCTCAGGGTTCACCATCTCTCAAGCCAGCATTTTTGGGGGATCAGTGGACTGGACTGGGAAGAGGGAGACAGGAAAGATCCCTGTTCCTGATGGAGCATTCAGTGTGGATCCAGCACTATGAAGAAAATGCCATGCTGCCCACATGCTCTCTGGAAAGAAGGAAGGAACCTCTTTCAAGGGAGTGCAGCTCCCGTTTTGTTCCAGACCTGAATTATGATTTTTTTTAAACATCAAAAACTATGGCAGCATTGACCTGGCTGGGTTGGAAGGACAAATCGCTCCTGAGGGTTCTTTGGGCTCCTGTCCCTGGACATTTTTCTCTTTGTATGTATCACAGAGGCTTGTCCTCCTCAGAGTCATAATTAGCCTGTTCACTTACTTAGCTATAGTATTAGTCAGGGTGGTGGTGGTGGCTTTCATTACTGATTAACTCTGTGTAGCCAAAGAAATTCAGTATTTTCCCCTCTTTTATTAGTGTGATTGTGCAATTGCAATAATCAAAAAATAATATGCAATTGTTTAGGCTGCATACAGAAAACCAGTAACTAACCCTCCCTCCTGAAGCAGGAACGGGGCAATCAAAGAAATCTATTAGAGGGAGAAACCAAAAAACAGAGGTTGCTTTAAAAGAAACAGGTAAAAACCATTGATTAAAGGGATAGTTGCAGAGATGGGACTTCCTTTTGAGGAGGTGTATGGCTGGATTAATATGAGGAATAATAATAGTGCTAAAGTTTCTGCAGATCTGCTGTGTTAATTTTATTTCTAGTTGATTATAGCAAAGCAATGACAGCAGCTAGATGATCCTACTTTTTAAGCAACCCTGGCCTCATATAGCATTGTGATTTTTGGATCCTCAAAGCAAATCTCCTCTCACCACACCCTCCCATAAGTTTCCTTCCATTCCTCTTGTACAATACGTTCAGTCAAAACACAAATATTGCAAGTGAATCCATATACAGTTCGATGAATTCGCTGCATATCTGATTTGAAATCAGAATTCCCTTGCTACAGGTGCACACAGCCCTAAAACTTGGTGCAGTAGGGCGAGGAGGAAGAGGTTTTCACCCAACTCACAAGCTCCAGGACGGGTGCAAGAAGGCACCAGGCAACATTCATCTTTAAAAAATCCCCCAAAAGCTGAACATGGCACAAATACAGATACTGTAGACAGCAGCAGCAGAGTAGGCAGTGAGACAAGAAGTCAAACAAACCAATTCCCTTTACAGGACTCAGAAACAGAAAGAGATCTGGAAGCTAGGGTTAGGGTGAGCACAGGCACCACCTCACTGAGGCCTCAGCTACATGCTACATTAAGAGTCATGGAGCCTACAAACGGCAGGGGGAAAGGAGACAGAAAAGACACTGCAAATAAAAAATCCTTGGCCACTGTGCTCTCTCCTTTTGAAACCCTTGGTTCAAAACTGAGCCAGTGTCAATTTCAAACCATATTAACAGGAGGGCTAGCTCAAAATCCCCATCTCTTGCCCAAGCTGAGCAATGTTCCCTTTCTAGATAAAAGCTGCTACTTGGTCCCCTTTGGGGACACCAGCGGCCCTGCTCAGGCATGGCACCCCTTGTTTCAAAGGAAGTCAGTTCATTATTTGCCCCCTATTCGTATGGGGAAATATTTGGTCCCTCCATGTTGGTTCTTAAACTTCTTGAGCTAGCACACACAGACCCCCGGCCCACTGGATAGCCTCTCCAGTGGCTGCTGCAAGAGTCAACTCACAGGACGCCTGTAAGGACTTTTTGTCTTCTGTGGCAGGATGAAAGAAAAGTCTCTCTTCTTTGGTCAAGAAAAAAGGCAGAATGTGGTTTGCTGTGTTGGAAGAAGCACATAGGGTGAATGCAGGATGCAAATCTGCCCTCCTCCTTCAGAAATCGCCTTCTCAACCCCTACCGGCTTCACGCTGAAAAGAAGATTCTAAAAATGGAACACCAGGATTGCTTAAAAGCAAAACACTGAAAAGCCTGTCTGGCAGGGGGTGAGCTTGGAATCCTGCAGTGAAGGATGGTGGAGATATTCATGCCAGCTCTTCAACTCCCTGGATGGTGAAGTTACAGAAAGGAGGCACTGGGGCATCTAGGGGCTGCTCTTCTCATCTTTTAAGTCGTACCTGCAAGGCAGAGAAGGGAAACAAGCATCACTATTCTCTGACTTCTTGTCACAAGGCAGCCTAAAAGCAACAGTTCCCAGTTGGCAAAGTGGGGCCTTCCTAGGCTGTGAGGGAAGTTGCCAGGGGAATCGCAGTTTCCTCCCTGAACCCGATCCCTGCAATTAGGAGAAGGGACAGAAGGCTGCCTATCCTCAGCCTCTCCATTTAATGCAATGAGGAAAGCGTGTTACATTCACACGCTGCAAAGTCCTCAAGTACCGCCCCCTCCCCACCCCCATGGGCCAAGCAAAGGAGTGCTCTGGATTTCCATCCGCAGAATTCAGTTCCCAAGCGTGGTACAAGTACTTGTGGTTTTAATTTTGATATTTTAGTGACTGATACTTTATCATAACGCTGGCATTTATTTTAATGCTATACATTTTGCTTATTTAAAACATTTATTAGCTGCTTTCCTACTTTGCGAAACTCAAGGGGGCTTACAACTAATAATTATTGTTTTATTTACATTGTAAGTAAATAGAAGACCACCATTACAATCACAATTAGGACTGCCGATAAAAACCTCAATTAGTCAAATGCAGACCGAAATAAAACTGTCGTTGCTGAGGGTGCATTGAAAAGAATTAAATCCGTTGTATACACAAATAATTATGTACATAGGTGTCAATATATATTCGGGAAATGGTTTTATTAAAGGGCAGTTTTCAGGATGGAGCCTGCAGGAAGGGGACGAGGATGAAAAGGAATAAACGTCTAGGGAGCAGTACCAAAACGAGGTTAATACTGTCAGAAGCAACTCATTACAGCATCTGGCAGATAAAGGAGAAAAATATTTGGAAAAGTCCAGCCCTCCAGATAGAGTGCAAAGCTTTGGTCTCTTTTCAGCTTCTATAATGGGACAATCCCCATCTTTGAATCAAATCCCATCACTAGGAAAATAGCAGCCCAGATAAGACCCCCCCTCCCCCCCCAAAAAAAAAGAAGAAGGAAGAAGAAGGAGGAGGAAGAGGAGGAGGAGGAGGAGGAGGAGGAAGAAATGCTTCTCTGTTGGTCTCCTGACCACTAATGCTGAAAAGTGAATCTGGCTTCTGCCATTACTCCTTTCTTGCAAATTTTGCACTTCTTGCCATACTCACCACTGGGCAGCACCTTGAGTCAGGTCCATCTGTGAAAGGTCAAGGTGCACCTGGGGAAAAACCCACAGAGGAAGTATTTGGGTTCCATTCTATCAAAGAGCCCAGTCTTCCGTCAAAGTGGAACCCGCAGCAACCCCCATGCTCCATACCTTTCCGATTGGCTCTGGTCGTGACATGAAAGAGGCACCATTTTTAATGTAGGCCTCCAGCTTCCTTCGGTGAGCTTCTTCCAAGGGTATATCCCACTCAAATCTGTTGGGGGGGGAATAAGTAATATAAATCAGCCTACAAAACTTTAATTAACTGGTGTCATCAGACTGGTGAAATCATGTGTATTTTCTCCTGCACGCTTATGGCTGTAATGGGGAACCTAAATTGTGCTGGTGACCATAACTATGGAAAAGGAGGATTGACTCTGAAGAAGAAGAAGAAGAGTTGGTTCTTATATTCTTAATAAGGTTGTTGGAACCAGATGACATCTGGATCAAAGCAATGCAACCATTGCATGCTATGAGGAACTTGTTGCATGGAAACCAATACCATGGGGAGCCATTTTGTGAGCATCAGTCCTTAGTGAGTGTGCTTGATTCAGTGCTAATTAGAGACTTAGAGATTCAGCCCAGCAGCTAACATACCAGGCTACAAATCAGAAAGTCAGTTCAAATCAGGTTTCTGATAGGCACTTGCCAGCAGTGCAATCCAAAGCAGACTCATACCCTTCTAAGCCCATCGACCTCCATAGACTTAGAAAGGGGCACTGTAGGTGGCCTAATACAAGCTGACCCTCAGTTTCAGCTCCATGCTGACAGTAACCTGATGATAACACTGCCTTATCCTGCAGGTTTGTTGTGATGATTGCTAAGATCATGTTGAAGCAACGATGGAAATGTCAGCTCTCTCATACTAATTGCCTCAGTGGTTCCTGCAGATCATAGAATGTACACATTCCTGGGTAGAATCCATTCTAAAATAGTGATCGATTGAGAAGTGAAACATTCCCGTCCCCTCCCTGGACAGGCTCTGGTAACGACTAAATTTCTTCAGTGCCTGATGGCTTAACAAAATGGCAACCAATAGCAAGAAACCCCTTCTTTAGAAAAGAGAAGCTGGATCTGATTGGTCACTGGTAAAGTGGTGATTCCATTTCCCTGTAGATCCTTCCCCAATTTTTTAGTGAGACTCCCTCTGCACAAAACATACACAATCTGATCCTCCCTTACTTTTCGTTGAACTCCGGATTAAGAGTCTTCTTCCGCAAAGTGGTCTTTCTCTTGGTAACACGAGATTTGTCAGGCAGAAGGATGAGGGAGACATATAGGTCAGGGAAATCCTTGGCATTTGACTTTAGGTTCCTGGAATGAGGGTAGATGGGCAGCAAAATTCAGTGACAGCACAACAGCAAGAAAGAATAATACTACAGAAGGAGATGTTGAAGGAAGTTGAAATGACAGACATTAAGAGTAGCAATATAAAGGGATTTGACTCTTAATAAAATAATCATGCCACATAAAAAGTATAGGGTACCTCTAATTGGCCCTCACTGGGGGAGTATTCTCTTAATGGGGTGAGAGCTCTCTCTCACTGAGGGCCAATCAGAGGTTCTTCCCCGCCCTTAGCCTCTTCCCCCTCCTCTTCCCAGCACTTCCCAAGAGGATGAGGAGCTGACAGGAGGTAAATGGCAGAGCTCTGGATAACCATTCACACCCCTGCACCACAGCACCATGCTCCCTGTCCTGCTCACTGGGAGTCCAATGAATGCCCTCTGGCCACACACTCCCCATGTTCCCCATCTTCCTAGCCATGGGTGGACAGAGTGGCATGCTGAGGGGGCATGCTCTGCACCTGCCCCATCATTCACAAAGTCCTCCTGCCCTCTGGGGGGGGGAGCAGTGAAAGGCTGAGTGCGCATACCACTCTCACCAACCTCCTAGCCTGTGGCAGAAGCTGGGAAAGGGTGAGTGGGTGCACTCCACACCCACTGTGCCACACTAACTGGACTCAAGCTGGGGCGGGGGCTCCCAGCGTGTTTTTAAAATGGGCTTTGCTACTAGTATATCATGAAGACATCGCATCAGTTTGCTTTATTTTTGGGTGTGCTACAATAATTACAGATATGTATATACCGCCCTGAGTGCAGTAGATAAATATAATAAATAATAAATATTTTACTAGAAATGCCAGGACCAGGGTCCAAATCCCCACTGGGCCAGCTACTGTTTCTCAGGCTTTACAAGGTTGTTCTGAGGATAAATGCGGGAAAGAAACAATGTACACTTTCCCCTAACAGTGTCATTTAAAGCAAAATCACACACTTGTAAGGCTGGTACCATGAATTCCTTGGAACAGTGGTCCACAACCTTTTTGAGGCTGGGGACTAGCAGGGCAACTGCCCGCCTGTGCATGCCGCGCATGCGCGGCCGGGCTGTGCATGCGCGATGCGCGGGCGCGGCCCTGATTCCCTCTTCCCGCCCTCCCGCAGTAAGTAGCTTCCCGGGCCGCAAGCTTGCGGCCTGGGAAGTTTTTTACTGCGGGGGGGGGGGCGGGGAGAGGGAGCTGCGGCCCGGCACCAGGCCGCAGCCCGCGGGTTGGGGACCACTGCCTTGGAAGATATAAAGAAAATCTACCATGTTCTTTTCTCAAAAGTTAAAATCTGTTTCTCTCCCGTCCTCTCTATTTTTTTTTAATTGCAATATTCAGCGTAATGTTCTAGTAAACTCAGACATTTGTGCAATGTTTTGTACCTCTTTGGTTGGTCCTAATGAAAGGTTACATGGCTTTTGTGTGGACCTACATGGCTGTTTACAACTTTTTTGTCCCCACAATGTAGCACTGAAATGCAGGGGCATTGATGAAGCCTTTTTTAAAAGGCAGCTACGCACCACCAATTCATGAGCTCTTTTTTTCCTTCCCTCTTTCTCCTTTGGCATCTGTGGGCACACCCTCTCCACTGCAGCCTTCCTTTATGAGGATGCCCTTGCAGTAAGCCTATCGCCAACACCATTGCAAGTGGAAAGGGACACTTTTGATTCAGAGCCACTGGGGGGGGGGGAATCCCAAATAAGATTTCAACTACCTGCACTTACAGCATTTTGGCCACCTCAGATAAACTGGGATTTGAGACCACAAAGAGGCTAAAGCTAAGAAAACAAACTTGCTCTAATTTGCTGGAGGGAGGCATCCACCAGGGTGCCTGAAAAGAACACCTTCCTTTTCCAGCATGGAGAATCCAAGCCGCTCCGTCAACACACCCTGCTGCAAACAGCTTTCAAGGACTCAACGCTTATTTCAGTCCTGCAGATGTTACCTGCAGGCATGCACGATGGCAACAAGCTTGCGCGCATCCATGTGGTACCAAACAGTGAGACGGAGTTGGCCCAGGGGTGAGTCCGACAGCTCCAAGTTGCTGCTGTGTAGAAAAACAGAGGTGCAGATGAGCATCATCGGAATTACGGGGAGGAAAGGGGGAGCATGTTTAGATTCTTCTTGCCAGCACAACCAGGTAGAGGGACAGAAACATGAAGATATTTGGTGGATGCAGGGAAACGTGAGGCAGAAAGGAAAGATACTGTTTTTAAGATCTATCTAGCTCAGTACCATCCAGGAGAAAAAGGCAGAACTGTTCATTTGCTTTTGTTGCACCCACAAATGCCATGAAGTGCTGAACGGTAGCATCTAGAAGAGTAAGAGAATGACATCTGAGGTGGGGAGTTGAGTTGATCAACATGTCACAGGCACTGTGCAAGAAAGACACACTCAGGAAGCCACATGACCATGAAAATACGATGGCTGCAAGAAGAACCACATCTTCTCAGGTATGAAATATTGGACTTTGCACACTCAGAAAGTGTGATATCCCTGCAACAGAAGCACTGCCTTTAAAGGAAGATGTCCTGACCCTGTGCAGCAAGGGAATAAGAAGTGTGTATTTAATGTTCCAAGAAAGGCTGGATGGAGTTCAGAATGTAATATCCATTCCATTCCACAGTGAACCCTTTCCTTACCTGTGGGCATGTGGCATGCGCTGGCGTAACTCCTGTGTGGAACCAGAGTCTCCGTCCTCCCTGATACACAGCTCGGTCTCAGACCCCTTCTGGGAGCTTTCTCCATTTTCATCACCGGCCACATTATTAAGGACCTCCACACCAGAGTGTTGGGAGACAAGAAGCTGTGAGAGAGGACGGAGCAAATTTGTCAAAGAGCCTTCCACCGTAATCCAGAACGGCTGCTCCCCCTCCAAAATCCCACTTACGCCAAGCTGCACTCGCATCAGGATCTGGCTGCCAGGACCGGAGCTACTGAGTGGGAACCAGCGGTCAAGGACAAGCCCCTCTGCTGCTAGCAGCTGCGAAAGTGGAAGGGACAGCATGCCCACGACGTGCCCATCATCTTTCACCTAGGGGGACAATAAGGATAAATTGTTACAAACAAATGGATACCGGGAACATTTCACCTGCTGCTTTAATCAGCCTCATCTATGAAGATGTCTCTTCAGTCTAGTATTATTATGTCTGTCCTTTTTGTCATGTCTCCATGAGTTATTAAGACATTATTGTTTTCTTCAATGATTGTATCAACATGGTTATTCTTCACTCAGTCTGAAGGTATCAAAAGGATACAGAAATAAGCTTGTACCCAGGATCTCATTACATTGTCCTGTATATCCTGTTGTATGTGTTCATACTTATTTGTTTTATTTTTCCATTTGTATTCCACCCTTCTCCAAAGGCTCAGGGCAGATATAATTGGTGGATCCATGTTACTCTATTGCAAGCCTATCGGATAAAATTACATTTCAGTTTGGGTTGATGCTTCATTAGGTCCTTCCATTCCAGGAAACTTTTGCTTGAAAATATCTGCTTTTTACATGTTCATGATGGTCCTGGCTCTGCCCTAGACTTCTGGTTTTCCTGCATCTTGCCAAAATAGTCCTTGTCAGAAATCTTTGGGCTGAAGTATGGGCTCCCCCTAAAACAGATTCCAGCATTCTGAGCCCAAACAGCAGAAGTCTTGGAAAGTGCGTTGGCTCAAAAACAGCTAAGAGTCAGAAGTGAGAGACTGACCTGCAGCTCCAAAGACTCTGCGTGGGGCCTCTTGATAAGGAAGGAGAAAGCTTCATCCCACATTGGATCTGCTGTCTGAGAGGCAACCTGAGAGTACAGAGAGAAGCCAAAGAAGACACAGAAGGAAGAGGTTTGGCCCTTGACTTCTATATTGCATGGACTTTTAATCAGTTGAGTGCTCATTCATTGCCTGTTGTTAAAACCATTAAAAAAAAAGGTGGATATGTGAAGCTTCCTTATATGGTTGTACCACTGGTATGTCTAGAGCAGAATCATCCACTCAGACCGACAGCTGCTCAGGCCAAAAAAGATCTTTCCTTCTACCCGCTGTCTCATAGCCTTTGATATCTTGGGCAACTGGCATTTAGGGACAGTGCAAGAGCAGCTGCTAGGTTCATTTCCTAGCATCCTCAAGTTTAAAAAAAAACAGGTAGCAGGTACAGAGTACAAAAGAAACACCTCTGCATACCTGGGGATGCTGCTGCCACTCAGAGCAGACAAGACTGATCTCAATAGCCCAAAGCCTGGCTCAGTACCTGGCAGCTTCATGTATTCATGTGAGAGCCCTGCCTGGCCAAGGGGGATCTGGTCTTGCATGACGGATGGCTAGAGTATGGTGGGTAGAGCATGTTGGAGGGTGTTTGAGCCCCAGCAGCCTTCTGCCAGCCATACTGGCCCACACAGTATGGAATCATAGAATAAGAGAGTTGGAAGGGTCTCTTGGGTCATCTAGGCCAGGGGTAGTCAACCTGTGGTCCTCCAGATGTTCATGGACTACAATTCCCATGAGCCCCTGCCAGCGTTTTATGGCAGGGGCTCATGGGATTTGTAGTCCATGAACATCTGGAGTTCCACAGGTTGACTACCCCTGATCTAGGCCAACCCCCCCCCGCACACAACGCTATTGCTCGCCCACTGTAGCCTGCCACCCCATTGAACCTTCACAGAATTGGCCTCTTTGAAATAAAAATCCAGTCCAAAAACCAAATCTAATACCTTTTGATTATGGCCATCCAAAATGACCCAGAATGTTGTGCAAACTTTCAAGTTCCTCAAGAATCCTTCATCAGGCCGATGTTACAAGAATTAAAAGGGGGGGGAGGAGGAGCTCAAGCCAGCTCTGGGGGGAGACAGTTATCAGGAGGATGAAATAGCATTGTAGTGGGGTGGGAAGCCCTCTCCTTCCAAACTGAGTCCCTTAAAAGGGAGGCTTCTTGAGTGGGAGTGAGGGAGTCATCTGTTTCATAAAGTGCAAATGTAAAATGCAGGTTCAGCGTATAAACACAGGAGCAAAGGTGCTGGGGACTGTGAGATAGTGCTTTGTTGGATTTTTTGTGATTTTATTTTCCAGCCACAGAGCTACAAGAAAGGTCTTGCCCCTTAAGGTAAGGGTAAATGTGCACACAGACTTAACCTGGCTGTGCTGCAATCCTCCTTATTTTGTTGCTTCTCTCTTTCAGCTTTTCCTTCCTTGCTATCTACCTTATGACTATCCCCTGATACAAAGCAAGGGTTTACCTCCCCCCCACACACACACACACATGGTCCTCCCCCGCAATACATTCTTTATATTGTTACCTTAGTCTTATAGGAGGTGCCACGGACAGAGATATTGACATACGGGCTTGGGGGTTTTGAGCCCTTCCTCAGCTGGAGAGGTAAGAAAGAACAGTTGCAAATTTAGTGGTAGAGGCACCAACAAAGATGCTGTTATAAAGACAGCCATACATTACATCGATAACTGACATAGGTTCATTCTTGGGAAGCCTCACAGCTTCTCTGCCATGAGTTCAACATTACACAAAATTCTATGGGAGAAATTACGTCAGGGACATCTGCATAAAGAATACAATTAGGTGATCACCATTATGGGCTGTACATTATATAGTTATTGAGATGCTTTTTCCTCCATTGACCAAGGCAGGGCGACATGTATTCTTTGTGGCAGATCTTTAAAACAAGGTACACTTAATTTGCAAGAATCTCACTTTTTACATTTTGCTTCCATGATCAAATTCAGATATGCAGATACCCTTTGCATAATTCAATTTAAAGTAGCATTCGGGTTCAAGCTTCAGTAGATATCATCACAAATATAGCACAGCAAAAAAGCACAAACTAATAAAAATGGGCAGAGAAAAGTGTGCACTGACCCTTCTGGAAACCCCTGGCTAGAAAACTCTCTGACCTCTCAAACAGCTCTTCCAGTAACTGTCATGTAACTTTTGCTTTTATACCAATTTTACCAGTGGAGAAATTGAGCAACTTGCCCACGAGGATTCAGCAGTCCATAGATGAGCTGGAATGTAAACTCAGATATTTCTGGTACAAGAGGAAGTTTCACTATGAAGTAGAACTATCCCTGAACTAAAATTAATGAGGAACAAGCTCTGCTGCAGTCTGTTTAAGGGGCATTTCCCAGTTTATCTGTGAATGAACTCTTCCACTCTAATATCTAGAATGACAAAATATAGCAAAGGGGTCTGCCTCTCCACCTACCGGCAACTCAGCTGCCCTGTCAAGGAAGACAGACAGTAAGGCAGATGACAGTTCCTCACTCTTTGGTGTCTGGATCAAACTGTTCACCATCAGGACCTGCAAAAAAAAAGACAGCACAGATGTCCCCATGCTTTGCCCCCCATCAGAAAGAACGGGTGGATTCAGGAGGCCCCATTACTCATTGCAGGACATAACTACTTGTATGGCAATTCAAAATGAGGCAGCCTTTTCACCCATAAATCCAATGGCACTCATTCAGAAGATCCCATGTAATGGCCACACAACTGGTTTGTTTAAGAGCAGAACATGTTACATACAGAATTGTGATCTTATTAATTGTTTAACAGAATGTGCTAAATTTTGGAAAACTAACGGGAATATCAGAAAGATGTCTACATCTGCTTTATAGAATATAAGAAAGCTTTTGATTGTGTGGACCTCTCCTTGCCCCATTTTTCCACTGAAAACATGCCACTGTTTCTATTCTCTCTGGGGACACGTGATGAGATCTCATGGCATTCTGATCTATTTTTCACACAAGCACCTTGAGGGCTAATCTCCCTTCTCAGGCCAGAGCAGCCCAACCAAGCCCATCTCACACAGCACCTTTCCTGACAGCTCCCATTACCTGTTCCAGCTCAGCAGCATTTGGTATGGGAGGCAGGCACTCCAGTTTCACGTGGAGCCGTCCTGATTTCACATCTTCTAAGGGGAGCCACTGAAACAAGAAAAACAGGGTAAGAAGAACAGCACTGAGTTCCAGATATGTGTCTACACAATCTTCTCAATAATGTTGGCAGCTAAGTCTTACCTCATCAACAAACTTGCAGGTTAGTGCTCGTCTCAGAGGAATCTTACACCTGTTGGGTGTGGGGGGAGAAAGGTTATTCACTTAAGGGACAAGGTTATTCACTTAAGCATGTGCCTTTTTTTCTGCCATAGCCTCTTGCAAAAAAAATTAACCTGCTTCTCTGCTTGTGTGTGTGGATGGGGGGACTGCACAATGCTTAGTCTGCACCTACCATCATCCTAAGGTGAATTAAGATTTGACTAGATTCAAATGGGTAGCCATGTTGGTCTGAAGTAGCACAACAGAATCAGAGTCCAGTAGCACCTTTAAGACCAACAAAGATTTATTCAAGGTGTGTGCTTTCGAGTGCAAGTACTCTTTGTCAGATCCTTACATGACAGGGATTTGCCTGACACCAACAAAAATACCAACAACCTAGCTGACTTTGAAACCATACATATGTGTCCCATGGCACCGGGAGAAGTAAATAATGGTAACTTAAGCATAAGACCACTTGTATTTTGCTGTTTCACAGAATAATTAAGCCCCACCATCTCTAAATTGTAGCTAGGTAGATTGGTACTGCGGTTATTGTTAGATTTAACAGCAGTGTTTGACACTGTTGATCATGGGTAATTAGCCCACCATCTAGTTAACGTAGGGATTCAGGGTACCACCTCCCAATGTTGCAATCCTTTTTCCAGGATCAGGGACAGAGAGTTATGCTAGAGGAGAGAACCTCCCAGTGACATGCCCTAATATGTGGAGTTCCACATGAAACAACTCTCTCTCCAATATTATTTAATATCTACATGCACCACTTTGCCCAATTAGTCCAGAGGTTTGGGTGTTATGAATATGTTGATGACATTCAATTTGATTCAAAATGTCTAAGGCCCAATGGAAAGCACATATACAACCAGTGCTCTCCCAGCTGCATTGGCTCCAGATTGGAGATTGGATCAGATTCTAGGTTCTGGTCATCACCTATAAAGCCCTAAACACTCTAGGACCAACATATCTATGGGAACGCCTTTCCCATTATGTCTCCCTGAAAGCATTACAGTATAGTGACCAAAACCTGCTTAGGGTCCCCATCCCTAAAGAAATAAAGTTGACCCTAACCAGGGGCAAGGCTTTTTCAGTACTGGCCCAGGCCTGATGAAACACACTACCTAGAAAGATCAGAGGTCTGCAGGATCTTAAATTGTTCCACAGAGCTGTTCCATCAGGTCTATGGTTGAGGCCTAAAGTAAGATGACATCAAAACATACCTGGCTTCCCCACCCAATTCTCTCCAATCAAACTGCATTTTGAAGACCACACTCATGACCCCTCTCTCCAGTCCTTGGAATAGGAGATAGACCAAGCAGACTGATGGTTTTATTATTTTAGATAAACTGTATTTTAAATTAAAAGAATTAAAATTGTACACATTGATCACATTATAGTATTTTGTTATATTAGATATGGCATTGTATTTTAACTTGTGTGAGCTGCCCTGATCTTGAGGGAAGGATGGCATATGATGGTGGCTCATAATGGCTAGGAAAGCGGCAAAAGGAGTTGGGATGCTCTCTTTTAAAGCTTCTCCTCATGGTCTTTTCAGGTTACCCAGACACCTTCTCTGTCAAAGGAAGACAGGTTTATACTCTGTGGCTTTGGTCCATTTTCTCCTTACTTTAAACTTACCTTCCCAGGAAATCATCTTTATCAACATCTTTGTCATACAGGTCAAACTCCACCTCTTGGCCTGGAACATCATTCACTATGACCTGGAGGATGTGGGAAAGAGTATCACAAATTAAGCATGCATTCAGAGCAAGCAAAATGTGATACAGTGTTGCAAAGATATAAGGGGAAAAGGATATCTCCTTAACAGAAACAGCTGGAACAGGGATTCCCAACTAGTTGTTCATGAAGCCACTGTAGTAGGAGTAGTGGCAAGGAGAAGGAGGAAAAAGAGGGCAAAGGGTGTGGGTGGTTATGTCACTTTGGGGGGCAGGGCAGGGAGGTGTGACAAGCTGACATCAATTCCAGGGGTCCTCAAAGCCTGAAAATGTATTTCAGGGGCTCCTCCATGATCAAAAGTTTGAAAACGGCTGGGCAAGAGACTTTTTAAATGAATGCTTGAGAATTTAAAGGGTACACATTTTGGTATAACATTATATATCAATATAATACATTCAAGTGGGTAGCTAAGTTGATCTGAAGCAGCAGAACACATTTAGAGTCCGGGACACCTTTAAGACCAACAAAGTTTTATTCATGGTATGAGCTTTCATATGCACATAATAACATTCTAGTATTGGATTAAAAAAACAAAAACAAAACCTCAGTGATTAGGCAGCTGCTGCTGAAGTACTGAGGCAGAGAAACTGTGGGGAAGTCTGCCAAGAGAAGCCCCATTGCTGCTATGCTCTATCATTTAGCCTGACCAGCAATCATGCAAGCCCATCCCCATGTGGAAAGATGGGGCTACCCTTGAAGATTTCCCAAAATCTTAAATTGGTACAGAATGCAGAGTCTCGGATGAACCTCTTGGAACACATAACTACAGTGCTGCATCAGTTGCTCTGGTTACTTATCTACTCTGGATTCAATTCAGTGTTTTGGCTATTACAGTATTTGCTGGCGTATAAGACTACTTTTCCCCCCTGAAAAACATGCCTCCAAGTGGGGGGGTCGTCCTATACGCCGGGTGCACTTCAGTTGGGATAGACATAGCTGCCCATAGTGGCCCATAGTACTGTATTTTGAGTGGAAATGTTGGGGGGTCGTCTTATACTCCCAGTCGTCTTATACGCCGGCAAATACAATACCTTTGAAGCCCTTCATGGCCCAGCACCTTTACACTTATACAACTGCAGCTCTCTTTATACTCCTGTGTGCCAACTTCATGCAGACAGCCTCCTCCTTAGGGTGCTCTTCCTTAGGACTATCAACAGCCTGGCAACAGTCAGTACCTACAGTATATGCATGCCTTTGAAATGGCTTACTAGAGTGAGTGCACATTCTGTTTTATCTGGATACTGAATTTACAGAGATGGCTAAACTTACATCTTTGATTAGTAAAAAGATAACAACAGCTTTTATGATGAACTGGAAACCCCTTATTGATTTCTTGCAGGTAAGGGAAATATGGTTTGGTGATTTGTGGTTTTAAGGACTAAAGTAAATAATTTTAATATAATAATTTTTGTTGTAAATTGATAAATTTGAAGTATTTGGTAATGCCTGGAAACTCAAAGTACATTGTGATTGTTTTACTTTGTCTATTCTTTGCTATTCATTCTTTTTTTCTTGTTTAATATGCTTTTTAGAACTTTCATTTTTTTGTATTCAAAAACTTAAATATTTTTTAAAAAATAAACAAATTCCTGAACAGAGCAAATGCATACTTTGCCATTTTAGAAGCATTCTGACACATGCCTTACTAGCTGGACTAATACTCTGCCAGGTAGCTGACTGGCACCAACTGTGCTGCAAGAAAGGCATCTTGGGCTTGAGTGCAGTGTGAGGTGCAGCATCATTCCTCTTTGAAGCACAGTCATTTGCACAAAGTCTTGTTTAAACTATTCCCTGCCAAACCTAGCTGTTTTCCATCAGCCAAGGCTGAGAGTGCCCAGTACAGCCCACCCTGACAAGAGAAGGGGGCGTTCTCACCTCATAGATCTCGCTCCAGCGGGGATTGAGCTCCTCTTTGATGACACGGCTACGGAACTTCTGGCCGCCCAAGCGCACTTTGACATAAGGATCTGACTTGCCCTTGATCATGCCACCCATGAAATTATCCTTGGCAATGAGGTTCTCAGCCTCCAGGAGATGAATACGAATCACATTCTGAGGGCAAGATTACATAAGGGGAAGTCAGGTAGGCCTGACAGAATTGCAGTGATCATTATATACTTCAGTGGATTTTTCTCCCCAGGGTCCCCAAGCCAGCCTAAATTTTTAAGAAAGCAAAATTTTCATCTACTAAGGGTAGTAGTGTTATTGATTATATTTTAATTTCATATTCCTAAGAAACATGGAAACTTTTAATATAGGACACTGCATTGAAAGTCATATTTTCCCACTGATAATGATCTTTAGTGTGATTGTTCTGCTAAGTTGTACCCAGTAATAACAGCTTCAAATTAAAGTTATTCTATGCTAGTAAGAATACCTGGGACACAAAAAATAGCTTAGAAAGCTAAACATTTATTTAACTCAGACTTATTATCAGAATCTAAGACATTGCTCAAGACCCTTTTGAGCGTATACAAGCCTATGATACTAGATCACTCCATCATTGAATGGGAGCCCTCAGTAACCCTCGTTATAATAACATAAATACCTGGTTTGATGGTGAATCCCATAACCTAAAATCTCTGATTTGCTCTATTTATTGGCAAGATCAAAGCTCTAATTCTCACTCCCTTCCAGTGGAATATTCCCATTTGAGAGAACAGCTTTTGTGATTTAATTATAGTGAAAAGAAACGTTTGGGTTTTTTTGTAAAAGAAAATTGGGGTCAACTGATTAAGGCCACAGATACTAATAATTCCAAACAACTTTGGTCACTAGGTTATGGAGCCTTTTATAATAAAACAACTTTGAATACAATGAATCCATCACACACGTGGCATGAATACTTCCTATATTTATTCTATGAGGATGGGGCTAACTTCTCTGAGCATCCAGAGGAGGCAAGTTATTTGTTGCATTCCTTGACCTAAAGGAAGCACTTGATTCAATTTCCAGGGACCTCCTATGGGAACAATTATCGGAGGGAAATATAGTGGACTTGGCAACAGGTAGAAAAGTATACCTTCTGAATAAGATGGAGAAGCCATCATTGTTTACCTTAGATAACTTATCTAAGGTCAATATAGAAGGCTTCTCCATCTTCTCCAGGTTATACTCATTCACTTTTTGCCAAGTTAAATTTACTCCTGTTGGTAGTTTAACAACCAAAGATTTAATTAATCATGTATTTAAACAAGTGTATATTAGCTCCATACGTAAACAATTACTTTTTGAATTAATATAGCAAAAAAAAACAGCATTTCTTTTACACAAATGGCAATCAATATGTGCCAGCAGCTCTAAGAGTTTTCAACTACAAATTGATGTCTCAATTATTTTATGGCATTTCTGTCTGGATTAGGTTGTTCAACCAGGCTACTGAAAGTATTCAAGCTATTTTTCTTTGTAAAATTCTTGGTACCCTGAATTACTGCCTTACGCCTGGAAACAGATTAAAGACTATTAGAAACCAAAGCCTGACATCACTTTTTTGCTACATGTGCACTTTAGAACTGATTCTGACAGTCTTGTGTCTTTAAAGGTCATGGAATATTCTACATCTAAATAGCTAAGATATATTGAACAAAATATTACATCTATGTGTATCTCCTTAGATATATGGCATCTGAATCCTATAATGGAAGCCTAAATGGAATTACAAAAATTCAGTGAGACAGCCAGAAGATCATGTTCTCCTTTGAGTTTGAGATTTCTGGCAAGCCATGGGTCCCTTGCCTCATATTTTTACTATTTAACAGCTCACCCCCCCCCCAACTGTGGCAAGCATTTATGTTAGATTTAATAATGCTCTCCCCTCTGCTGTTCCCCTAGGGAAAGTCTCAAAAAATATCCTATTCTGGAAGAATATGTCCCTGTAATTCAGGCTGTGTTGAAAACACCTTACATGGGTTTTTCTATGTCACAATTTGTGGGCAGCTCATCAACCGACTTACTTATAAATGGCATGGATTTGATGAGGTCAAGTTAATTTTCTTATCAACAAACAAAACCCCTCTAAGTAACTGAGTAAGTAATAGTTTGTTTGGCCAAACAATAATCTACTTAAAATAATAAATAACTGTAAATAAGACTGTCCTATCCCACTGATTTTTAACCTGATTAATAATGAAGCTTTGACAACCCTTTTCCACTTCTTTAATATTTATTCTCATGTAATCACATCCACACATTTATCTTTGTTCTAAATTTATCTGTTTTTTAAAAATCAGTCTGCACTTCAATTTGAATTGCTGAATCAAAAGCACAGAGATTCCAGTCAACATTCCCTATCATTCCTTAGCAAGTCAATGACTCAGAAAATACCAACCTTCTACATGGTGTAACCTTACCTCAGTGCCAAACTGGGCATCTGGGCTGGCTGTGAGAGGTCGAGGAGTCTTGTCGACACTGCTGCCAACACTGGTACTCTCAGTAACATTCAGATGTCCTGGAGGACATGGCCGGGGAGTGAAGGAACCTTCAGGGGCATCAAGATATAAGACCTACAAAAATAGCAGGATACTGAATGGGATCATGATGAAAGGTCACTTATGTTGCAGGTTAAGAAGCACCAGTCCATTGAAGGGAAGCCTTATACCATATTGCTGACTCTTACACTCTAACTCTGCCATTGGCAGAGGAAATCATTTTGCTAACCTCTCCACAAGATAATCTGATAGATCCAGTCTTAAAAGTCACATCTGAATAACTTTTGCAACATGCAAGAGAGGGTGCAGAGGGAAAGCAGCTCAACTAACTGATAAAACAATGATAAGAGGCAGATGAGAAAGAGACTTGGCCTTCATCCCTGTTCAAAACAGTGTATCTCAGGCTGCCTCCACAGAAAGATTTTCCTCCATGTGTTCCTCAAGCCTGTGGCCTTTTTTTTTTTTTGGGGGGGGGAGCAGGGGCTTCTGGGTGACATCATTCAGTTATTCATCTTCTGGATTTTCTCCTATTTCACAGTATGTTTTCTCAAACCTGTTTTGATACAATCTGTCCAGGAAGATGGAACTCAGCTTGGGTTTGGGATTTGTGTGGATGGAAAGGTGCAGATGAGAGCCAGTTTGGTGTAGTGGTTAGGAGTGCAGACTTCTAATCTGGCAAGCTGGGTTTGAATCTGCAGTCCCCCACATGCAACCAGCTGGGTGACCTTGGGCTCGCCACAGCACTGATAAAGCTGTTCTGACCGGGCAGTGATATCAGCGCTCTCTCAGCCTCACCCACCTCACAGGGGGTCTTTTGTGGGGAGAGGAAAGGGAAGGCGACTGTAAGCCACTTTGAGACACCTTCAGGTAGAGAAAAACAGCCATTTCCGCTCATTTTCCCTCATGTCCAACATTTCCTCTCCTTGCGTACTGGGCAGCTTTTCATTGGCTTCCCCACTGGTATTATTTATTATTTATTACTTATATACTGCTACTCTTGGCCCAGCTGGCTCATGGAAGTTTACATTGGAAGATAAAACATATAAAACCCATGACTGTCAATACAATCAATCAATCAATAGTGGCATAATCAACAACCTAACTCACTTTCAGGCCCTCAGCTCTGTTGCTCACAGTCATTGTTACTGCTCCAATAGATCATCCTGATGATGTTAGTGGGGAGGGGGGACCCAAGATCTAATAACCCGAGTCTCCGCCCTGGCCTTAACCAAATGCCTGGCGGAAGAGCTCCATCTTATAGCCTGCCTTCCTCCATAGTGGAAAGATACAGCATCATTACATTATAGCAATATATCAGCTATCAAATGTTTAACAACTGATAAGGTGGGGAATGACAGGCCTAAGGGGCACAATCCCCACTAGTGCCCCACTTCCATTGCCCACTGGGAATGCTTCTGCAGCAGAAAAAGGTACACAGCAGGGACTTCTCCTGAAGAAGTGTGCCCTTTCCTCTGACTCTTCCGTTTTTCCTTTTCTTTAAAGAAAGGTATAAAATGGCATATTATACAAAGTATATCTTGAGAACTAATTATCGGGCTGAATGAGAAAAGGAAGAGGTGGACTCAGTTGTCCTGATCACTAGCAACAGCACTGTCCTAAGAGGCATTGTTGTAATTCAATTCAGCACTGAAGCTCCAGAGTCTTTTACCCGCATCACGAGTTTCATGTAGATGCGGCTGTTGGGTCCAGAGTTCTCCAGCTGGAACCCCTGGTCAAGGGTCAGCTCATCAGCACTCAGCAAGCGGGACAGGGGGATGCTGAGAGAGCCCAGGGTAGTCTGACGGTTGTCATCTTTCACCTGTAGGGGGACCAAAAGAGTTTTTCTTAGTGCCTCCATGGGAAGCAAGACAGATGGGGCTCAGACCAGGTGGGAAAAGCCTACCTGTATATCAATATCTTCTTTGGCTGGGTTTTGCAAGAAGAAACGGAATGCATCATCCCAGACAGGGGAGACTGTGTTATAGACAACCTGGCACAGTGAGAAGCCGGAGAATGACAGTAAGTTACTAATGCATCCTTCAAAGAGGGAGAGAAATAGAACCCACTTCTGTGGGTTGTCAGTCATCCAAGCATCGACTATCCAAAAGCTACTTTGCCAGGGCACCCTTGTAGTAAGAAATCACTATTCAGAAGCTGATGTCCTCAGAAGAAGGTAATATGCCAGCCAGTGGCACATGCAGTCAGGGATTGTTATGCTGGGTGGCCATCTAATGAAGGGAAGGAGGCTTTGTGAACTTTCATCTTGCCATCCCAGATCTGTTTATCCTATGTGTCCTGAACTAAGATTTACAACTGAAGTGGTCCAACAAATAACAACTAGTAAACTGTTTGAGTAAGACGTTTCACAAACTTTTGTGAAAAGGCAGAATGAAAAAAAATACATGCTATCCCTTACCCTGCTCTCACGAGTGACATCTTGGATAGAGAGTTGTACTATAGGATTAGGCTCCTTGCTGGACTTCTTCAACTGTGGAACAATCAAGAAACAATGAACCAAGGGCTCATTCAGGAATAAGCATTAAACAAGGCAGGGCACTATAGATAAATATACAACCATATTATGCATGACTGCACAACTTCCAGGGCCTCTTGAAGTCTAAAGAATGTTTCAGGGGTTTCTCAATGGTAAAAAAGTTGAGAAAGGCTGGTCTAGAGAGTCATCGGCTAATGACCATGTAGTTGATTAACCTCTTGGCTTCTAACCGTTTCATCAATTAAGTTCAAATAAAGGGCTGCGTCACGTCATTATTTCTACTATTGAATTAGGGTGGAAGTGACCCTCTTTGATCACCAAACATTCTGTACCGAGTATTGTGAAATCCATGAAGACAAGAGCCACACAAGTCAGTACGTACAGGAAGGAAGAGAAAAGGGACTTAGAAGATATCAGGTGGAAAAGTGTCCAGCCAAATGTGTTTCAAAATCTCTATGAGGATACTACAGGAAACGGACAGAAGATTATTTACTTTAATAATATTATCATTTTTATAAGAGGGAAAGGCCATTTTAAATATTTTTTTCTTTACTGAATTTGACTCTTTATGATATTTCTGTTTTTAACAACACATTAAATTTAATTCTGTTTTTAAATACCCCTAAGGATTTGTGGTTAGAAGAAATTTAAATGCATATCCAAGAATCCAACCAGTCCTGTCTAGATGGTGACCGGACTAGTTACATCAGAAATTCCATACCAAGGGGTTTTTGACTACTCACTGGGAGCTCTTGTGCCTTGTCCAGATAGACAACCAAGATGGCAGCTGATGGAGGCTCTGGCTTGGAGGAGATAGTTCTGTTCCTCTGAAGAACCTTAAAACAACAAGCAAGAAGGAAAGGTAACATTTAGTCAGCTCTGAACTTTTCCTCCTAAAGTACCTAATTAGTCACCCTGTAGGATCAAGCATAGATTTCATCATGCCATACTTGTAAATGTCTTCTTCCCATATCTCTTTTCAACTTATCTGAACTCAGACCAGATTGGAGGCACAGCTTTAATACTGAGGCTTCCTCAGTTAGCTCCCCAAATTAATGTCTCCCAGCCCAGTCTCCCACTAAAGTCTATTATCCTCACTGGAACACAACCAGGACACCTCACCCTCTGTTTTAATCACTGTACAGTTCAGATACTGAATCTGCCATCCCTGGTCTCAAGTCCACACAGCATCCAGTCCTCCCATAATGCCCTTCCTTGAGCAACTTTGCATTTAAGGAAGCATCTTACAGGAAGGACTGAGGAGAATGCTACACTCACTCAAAAGTACTTGCCACCCCTACCTAGAAAGCATCTTCTGGAAGAGGGCAGATACAGACCCCTGCTTGACACCTTGAACAGCCATTGCCAGGCAAAGCAGACCACAGGCTGTATCCAACCATTCAGTCTCTGAGTTTTCTCACATTCCTTTCCAATCCTGCATCTCCTTCTGACATCTGGATCAATCAATGAGCAGTCATACGTGTCGGGGGGCTATAGAGTGAGCCGGGACAAGGGGCTGAAACTGCTCTTCCTCCGTCTTCTGCAAGTGAAGCTCTGCTGAAGAGGGGCAGCAATTTCCTCCATCAGTCCCTCCAATTCCCACAGCCGCCATTTCCTCTGCCCTTGTCCTGGGACCCAAAGAACAGTTTATCCAGGGGTCAGAAGGGGTTTCAGATGAAGAATTGGGGGGGGGGAGCCTCCATGTACCTTCTTTGTGTGAATGGCTGGATACAAGACAATCTTATTCTGGAAGGACCAGTGATACGACACAATATAATGTAGCTTTTTACATTCATTTAAGGATCCAACAAAGTCAACTTGAGGTATTCCTGAACCACATTACTTCTCCATCCCAAATTATATCCATCTTATTCTTACCTGATCAAGCTTGGAGGAATCTGACATAAGTGTGAGCCACTCCAGGCGCAGATGCACACGGGCCCGGCCACCATCTTGCAAGGGGAACCACTGTCAAGAAGGCAAATGAATCGGAGTGGAGCAGAGAGTTCAGTCAACAAATCCAAGGGCCCTTCACATTGACAGTCAATGGGATTGCCTTCTAATACTATTGCCCATCTCTATTCTCTGCTACCATGAGATACAGCTTCTCTGCCCTTCACACTCCCACCACCAATTCAATTTAATCATACCATTGCTCTCAATAGAAGAGATGGAGGTCAAGGGCCTCAAGGACAATCAGACACCTTCAATCAACCATCCCTTTCCAGTCTGCATTGTTTCACACATATTACAAGCCCACATCCTTACAGCCAACAAAATCAAACTCTAATGCCAACCTGCTGCTTATCTCAAAGAACATCATCATGCTCACCTCTTCTAGCATGTGGGCCCTGTATACCTCTCCAAGATCCAGCTTCATCCTGGGAAAGGAATGAATAGTGGTTCATCCACTGTCCTGTATGTTTCAAACAGTAACACCAAAGATGCTGCAATTAAGTGATCACCATTCACAAAGGTCCCATCAGATAGTATCTCTCCAAGAAGATATCACCTCTCCAAGGCCCTCCCTTCCTCCTTTCCCCCCTCCCCTCCCATCCTGAAATCTGGACACAAAATTGATACCAGAATGGCTCTGACCCAAGATGTCAGATCCAGAGCACTCAAGGTTTTCAGATTAAGAATGTTTAAAATTAACACCCAATGTTTTATATTTATACATGCATTTTTATTGCAGTTACCCTCCCTGAGGGGTTAACTAAGGAGGGACAGCCAAATAAGTCTAAATAATATTTCCAGAGCTGAAGACAAAGTCATTGACTTCCAAACTGGGGCCTTCATTACCCCATCTCACTTGTTAGTTCCAAAAATCTTTTCCACTTCAGAAGAAAAACAACCAAGGTCTGGTACCCAGTCTCAAATAGGCCTTACTCTCCTGCCAGGGCTGGAAACAGAATCTAGTCTCTCACCTGCCCAAGAAGTCATCCTGGTCAGGGTCCTTGTCGAAGAGCTCCACCTCCAGTTCCTGCCCAGGTACCTCGTGTACAATGAACTGTGGGGATAGTGAGGTGGGAGGTCAGGGCATGCAACACCTACAGGGCAGGCTGGAGTGGCCCTCTTTAAGCAGCAAAACGAAAGGAATGACTGTAGTGTTATATGAAGAGAAGAATGCTAAGTCATAAGAAAAAGACAGAATGGAGGTCAAGATCCTCTTAGACATTTGTACTCAGGTTGCTGCCTTGGGGAAGGGGATGGCTTTTTACCTCATACATCTCATTCCACGTGGGGTTGAGATCTTCATCAATGACTTTGCTGGTAAAGACCTGGGTACCCACACGGACAACAGCATATGGATCTGACTTGCCCTCAATCATCCCCTTGATGTATTTATCCTTGGACTGCAGGTCTTTAGCCTCAACCAGGTACACACGGACAACACCCTAGAGCAGAGAAAATGAATCAGGTACAGGCCGTTAAAAATAATAATCCAGAAGCCTTTGTGCACATGTGTGCACACCCCCACACACACACACACACACACTTCACACCAGAGTTTGCCTTACCCTGGGCACTGGAGAGCGGAGCTCGGCTGCTTCGTGCAGGTCAGGGATCAATGGGATGAGCAACCGGTTGGGCAGAACCAAGAAAGAGGCAATGGAGTCCATGATCATTGTGTCAGAAAATGAGCTGCAGAAGAAAGCTTTCTATTTTAACGGAGTGCCTCCATCTCTGCCATAATGCCCCCTACAATTTTCCTCAGTGCCTTTTGCGCTCCTGCATAGAAATATCGTTCCAGGAAGCTTCCTGCTTCAACCACACATTCTCTCCCCAGTGGATGAGAAGCAGCTTACAACATCATTGTTCCCTCCTCTGTTTTATTCTTACAACAACCCTGTGAGGTAGGTTAGGCTGAGAGATGGTGTCTGGCTCAAGATCACTCAGCTAGCTTCCGTGGCAGAGTGGGGATTTGAACTTGAGTCTCCAAGATTCTAGTCTGACACTTTTCACCACTATGCAGTGTCGGCTGTCTAATAATGCCTCTATACTCCACAAAGTTCCCTCTAAACAAATTCAGTTCTGCATTTTGGCAGCAATTTTGAAGGTATCAAAGGCTCTGCACCCCTGACTTGTCTTGGACCACAGTCCTACTCTTCTTGCTGCAGCAATCATTTGTTTATTTACTTACCTACTTCATTTCTATCCCACCTTTCTGCCCATTTGAATGGATAAAGAAAGCAAGATAACTATCTCCATACATTTTCTTCCCCTGCTTGTGTAAAAACCCCAAATCTGAAGCCACTACAAGGCAAACGACATACCTCAGCCCAGGGATGTCCAAGAGGTTAGTAAATCCAGTCCAGTTGATGTCTAGAGTCTAAGAAAGAAGCGGGTGCGTTTCAGAACTAGTCTCAGAAATACCAAATAGGTCGAGGAGATGTGATGTGATCATATCTGGACAACAAACTCATGCCAGTTTGTCTTGAGAACTCTCAGAGTTACTTGAAGGCCTTGCAGCCAAGGGAAAAAAATGCACACAGCTTTGCATTCTGTTTTCTGACGCTGCTTGAGACATACCATGCGTGGGGCTGAGGGGCAGAAAGGTATGGGGTGATCTTGCCATGTAGGGTGTGGGCCTAGATAGGCTTTAGCATTCCTCCAAACCTACGACTAGGCAAACTGAGGCCCTTATAACCCACGCTTATAAGAGCAAGTTCTCAACCAGGCAGCCACAACTTCCTCCCCGCATTCTATTCTCATGCAGCCAGACTTCCTTTAGATTGGCCCTGTCTTTTGCAAGCCTTGCATTGTAGTTATTCTACCAAATAATCAGGGATAGAACAGAATGATGGCAATTATTTGCCTCCCAAGTGTGAATAATTGCAACAGTAGCATGTGTGGATCCTACACCACAAGGGATGGGGAAGGATGGAGCTTGGCTGGGACAATGTGTCCCACGGCACTCTGTCTGACAGACTAAACTCGATTCTCAGGCTTCGTAAGATACCAACACAGAGAAGCCACACAAAAATAAAGATGGGATTCATGAGGTATGTGAGTGGTTGAGCTGGGACAGACATTAAACAATAAACAATAAAGTATAACTTGATAGACTTGCTAGTCATAATGAGAGTCTAGAACAAAGGAATGGTCTTTTTCTATGAGTTATGTTCATATCCACTACTGGTTTTCTAGATTAGCTTGTATTATGTCTGGCTTATATGCAATTTCCATGTTGTTTATAAGCATTCTGTACTTATCTATATCCATATATTTAAGAGTGATATATATTTAATAGTGATGACTAGTCCTCACCCATGGATAAAAATATCCACAGGAAGGCCATCAAAATTTGTGATATGTGTTTCCCTCCCTGGTGAGTCAACTCTGCCAGCTCCTAATTGAATTCCGGAATAGGCTAAAGGTTTTGGTAATCACCTTCAAGGCCATATGCGGTCTGGGCCCAGTCTACCAGAGAGACTGTCTCTCTGCCTATACCCCCCAAAGAGCCCTATGCACTGCCAACTGGCTGGTGATCCCTGGCCCCAAAGAAGCATGCCAGATCTCAACCGGTGCCAGAACCTTCTCTGTCCTGGCCCGCACCTGGTGGATTGAGCTCCCCAAAGAGATCAGGGCCCGTCCTGAACTACCACAAGTCCAAAGGGCTTGTAAAAGGGACCTCCTTGGTTGAGGCTGGTTGACTCAACAACATCTGTCGATCCCACAAACACTCTCCTGCATGATCTGAGCCATGCTGACCTCCTACAGGTTCATGGTAAAAGTTCAGAATTGTGAATCTGTTATAGTGTTTTGTTATAATCTGTTAAGTTTAATTATGGAACCACTGTTATACTATCACTATATTTCAATGTAAACCCATGACATTTTACGTAAACTGCCCTGAGCCTTATGGGAGGGCGGTACAGAAATTCAATAAATAAATAGCTAGCTAGCTAGCTAGCTAGCTAGCTAGAAAGGTAGATAGATAAATAATGCTGATTTACTGACACATAAATAATGTTGCAAAGTGCATACATTTGATAGCAAATCTGTACATCAGGAAAACAGGAAGCAATGTAAATCAACAGATTCAGTTCGCACATAGGGGAAAGTAATATAAAAATGGCACCGTGGGCCAGGGACAGAAAGGATGAGAGATCCATTCCTAAACTTAGAGAAGCCATAAGGAATGTGGGCTGGAGGAATACTTACTGGCCGACGAATGAAGAAAATAGTGATTGCCCCTATAATTGGGACATCACCAACGAGAGGCTCTAGGATGACACGGAGCATGCCATGCAGCTGGAATAAAAGGAGAAGATGGAACCTCAGCTCCCAGTCAACATTATTTTAATTCTAGTGCTTTCTGGATGGAAGACAGAAGATATATCCCACCTTTCTCCCTCATGGGGACCCAAAGAGGTCACAATAACCCAACGATGTAGATTAGACTGAGAGTACATGATTGGCCCCAGATCACCCAGTGAGTTTCCATGACATGTGTAGATTTGAACCTGGGTCTCCCAGATGACATTGCAACCCTGGCTCTCAATAAAAGTGTCAACAGAATCTGCTCCAAGTAATATCTTGTAATATCTCACTGGGCAGTGTCACTTCTTTTGAGAAGCAGTGAAAGGCATGATTTTACATTGTGTACAGCACAGCTCTAGGATTAGACTTTAATTCAGGAATTGGGGAGGGGAATTTGCCTCTATATATTATTTTGAGAGGAATAAACACTAGCACATTCCTCAGAGATGGGTGGGATGATCTTTATCTGCTTCCTGAGGCCACTGAGCCTTTAAAATGGAAATAAGGAACTTTGTTTGGATGGGTGAACCTGGCCTTGTGGAAGGCTGAAGTATTAGGTGTGGGCAGGGAATCAATGCCATTTCAGAGAAAGCCACAGGATAGAACAAGGGGGAACTGCTGAGAGCTTGGGGTGACAGTCTAATGCTAGAAGGCACTCTCTAGAAACGCACTTCCTAGAAAACACACACTCTGGATTGGCCAATCTAAACTCAGTCAACTAAATTGGAATACCCTTCTCAGTGTCCACAGTGGTAGACAATCTCCCACTCTCACATTTTATCCCCCATTCTTGCTCAGTGGAGCAGAAGAAGCAGAAGCAAAAATGAGTCGGGAGGGATACGATGTTATTGAATCCACAATGCTCTAGGAATTCCCTTAATCTCCATGTTTTTACTAGCAATTGAGGGAATTTCTAGAGTGTAACTGATGTTGTGCTATCATTTTCTCCAGTCTCTGCTCCCTAAATGCTCCTGACTGGCAACCCTTTTATCAGCTCTGGTACATCTTACCTGCATGCCCTTCACTCCAGCTTTACAGAAATACTTCTTCACTTCCACATCAATCTGAACATCACCAACATAGCTGTAATACAGAGAAAGAGAGCAATATGAATGAACCTCCAAGAAGAAGAAGAAGAAGAGTTGGTTCTTATATGCCGCTTTTCCCTACCCGAAGGAGGCTCAAAGCAGCTTACAGTCGCCTTCCCATTCCTCTCCCCACAACAGACACCCTGTGAGGTGGGTGAGGCTGAGAGAGCCCTGATATCACTGCTCGGTCAGAACAGTTTTATCAGCGCCGTGGCGAGCCCAAGGTCACCCAGATGGCTGCATGTGGGGGAGTGCAGAATCGAACCTGGCATGCCAGATTAGAAGTCAGCACTCCTAACCACTACACCAAACCACTACACCAAACTAGAACCCCCTATCCTCCACATGGCAATCTGACATGGTCAAGAAATCTAAAGTTTCTATCAAATCTAAAGTTGCTTTATTGTTTTAACAATATAAAATGCTTTATACTTTCATATAAAACGATTTATGGAATTTAGAAGTCTAACAGTATAATCCTAAACAATCCCCTAAATTCACAGAAGTCAATGATCTTGGAAGGGTACAACTCTGTTTAGGAATGAATATAGAAAGTAGGTTTATTCAGATGTAAGTCCCATTTCATTCAGGAAAGTATTTTAAGGATTTCAGCCTTAGTTTTCTACAAGCAATACTGCAAATATGGCCAGTGTGTGAGAGACAGCTGTAACCTGTTAGCATACATATCTTAGGTTTTGCTATCTAAGGTGCAGAACAAAATAACAGTTGATATGAGAAAACAAGTTATTATTTGGACAGACCCATATCTCAATATCCTTTATAGCTCTGAAAACACTGAACTCCTTATTATCAAACACATTATAATGTTGCCAGCATGTTACATATATTTATAGTATAGCTGGAATTTATTATCTGTGGACTGCCTTACATAAAAAATTTCATGTTACAAATTTGAGCGAGAAATACTTCCTCTTAAAAAGCATTTCAGGGATTTTGTAAACATGGTTTCCCAGCACTCCCCCCAAATTTTCCACGGGGTATACTGGAAAGAAGAAAAAAAAGCCCAAATTAGTCTGTTTTTCTTTCCAGGCTTTCCTATTGTTATCTCTTATCCACTGGATCATGATCCAATTCCTTTCAGGACAGAAGCAGTCCTCAGGACATGCATTTTCCCACAGAAGAGTATCCTGAACACATCCAAAATGCTTAAATATAGCTAATTAAACTGACAGCCAGCAGACCGAAATCAGTTCCCACTGGATCTACACTTTTCAACGGAACCAACATAGCAGGGCACCAAAGCCTTATGCTCACCTGACATTTAGGTCCAGCAAGATCTGCTTCTTGTTCATGCCAGTGTGAACCTTGACTCCGAGGATTTTGAATGGCTAGGAACAAAGGAGACATCATCACTGAAAAAATGGGAAGCATCCTTTGCTGCTCCATTCCCCTCAATGAAGTTTTCCTCAGTGCCTTGAAACAATCACTTCAGTAACTGTGCATAAAACTCAAAGCTTTGCTCAAAGACACAGTGATAAGTGCAGTGCAGTTTTCAATGCAGTTTCCAGGTCTCCACCCCCCTGTAGCTGCTTATGAGAATGTTTATTTAAACACTAATTACTATATAACTATAGAACACCATTAAAAAAAAAACTTTGAAAGTTCTCCAATAAGAATCCTTCTCTTTGATGGCTAAATTTGGCATTTCCCAAAATAGACATAGTAGCTGTGCCGGCCCACAAAAACATTTCATGTTCCTCAAGTCAAAGTGATGCCTTGTTACAGGAATAACAGCCAAAATTTCATTTCCTGCTTTTTCATTCCAGAAGGTGGTTATTATTGTCATTTTACTCAATTGTCATATCATGTATATCTAATAACAAATAAGTTCAGCTCTGAAATTCTCACAAGTTGTGGCAAATTCTTCATTATTAGGGTACTTTGTTCTTTGGGAATCGTATTTCCTTTCTCTTCTATGTTAATTTATTTTTAATTTGTGGATGCCAACATCAGAGAAGGGACAATACCTTGAAGAACTGATATCTGACAGAGCTTTATGTACTTGTGACGACTTAGAGGAAGGCAGTGTGATTGGTTTTGTGTGCTGGTACACTGGGCTTCTCCCCAAACAAATATTTATTTCTGTATTTAGATATTTATACTCGGTTTTCTTACAATGTGAACCAACAGAGGCTTATAACATTCCCCATTCTGATTTTTTCACCTCACAACAATCCTGAGAAGTAGAGTTAGTATGAGAGCATGTGACAGGCCCAAGGTCAACTACTGAATTTCCATGTCTCAGTGGGAATTCAAGTCTAAATCTCTCAGATCCTTATCCATCACTCTTGCCACGACACCCCTCTGGATCTATATTCCTCTCTTAGCTATTACCTTCGCTCCCATGTCAACTTTGCTGAAGGTGAAGGTCTGCAAATGGCTGTTGGAGGCCCGGATGCTTGGCGTGATGTTCTCCACTAGCAGTTTCTCCATGTACTGACCAAAGAAGGGCCATGCCTGGGCCAGAATCTATCATGGGGGCAGCAGAGAAAAGATAATGTTAGACTCAGTACCAGCCCAGACCTGGATAGCTCAGGCCAGCCTGATTTTGTCAGATCTCAGAAGCTAAGCAAGGTTGGCCCTGGCTGGCATTTGGATGGGAGACCTTCAAGGAATATCAAGGCCCTGACGTAGAGGCAGGCAATGGCAAATCACCTCTGAACGTCTCTTGCTGTGAAATCCTAGATCGAAATTAAGCCAGCTGTGACCTGATTGCACTTTCTACCACAGATTCATTGTCATCATGGACAGGAGAAAAATAACAGTCTCTGCTTCTCACCTTGTTGAGCCATTCAACTTTCTCAACATCATGGAAAGTGACCTAGAAAGAAGAAGAAATATGGATTAGCTTCAGCACGGTCCCATGGGCTCTTCGACACAATGGAAATTCCCAGTATAGAAGCAAGAGATTCTCCACCATCCTTGTGAGGTTATTCAGCTAGGAAGTTTGGTTATTATTTTATTATTTACTTTGTCCATACCTTGCCTTTCTCCACAATGAGGAGCCACAGTTGCTCACATCATTCCCCTCTCTTCTATTTCATCCTCACAATAGCCTTGTGAAGTAGGTTAAGCCAAGAGAGTGTGACTGGCAGCCCAAGGTCACCCAGCAAGTTTTAAGTAAACCCCACTACCACAAATTATGCAGTCGAGTTTCCCGCATTTGGGGAAATCGCAGGGGTCAGCACACCTGCAGTGCAATAGATGAGCCTCACCCTGGAAAAACCTCCTTCGTGATCAAGGTGTCTCCCCTGCCAGGTAAGTAAGTTTTAAGTTAAAGTCAAGGCTGTGTGTACCCCAGACAACTGCCATTTTAATAGGAAAATGTCGTTGAAGATGGATGTGAACAGGCTGAGGGTCAAATGTCATTTCAGTCACAAACCTCACCAGGTGATCCCCCCTCCCCAAATCACCATCTCTCCACCTGATCTGCCACAATGGGCGCCACAATGGGCGCAACCTCTTGCATGCTGTCTTTGGAGAAAGGTCAGCGTACAAATATGATAGGGAAAAAAATTGGGAAAATTTGGATCAGGAGGAATCATCCTGAAATCCATCTTCTAAAGAAAGCAACAGTTATGAGCTGGGTGATGAGTCTGCCATCTTCCCAGTGCTGGATTTTTGAACAATACTTGCTTAGCCCCTTCCCCCTATCAGTCATTAACCCAACTCAAGCTTAACAGACAAGATTATCCCTTGGTGACATCAGCGTCTCAGTCCCTCTTTCAGTCTCATAAAATAAAAAGATGTCAGAAGTGCAAACAGGCAGTGTTAGTTTGGTAAGCTGTCTTGTTACAAAACACCTGGGACCTTGGGAGCCACAAATAAGCCACAGTGTGATCAGGAGAAGATAAAGCTGAACATTGGCCAAGCAGAAAGGGGAGCACAATCCTGGGGCCTGGATCTCAGGAATTCACCATGGCGATTAGTCATTGCCCACCACTGCATCAGCTGCTCAGTGCAGCTGTTTTCTCTGCTTTCTCAATCGACTTGCTCAGAATAGAAAGGGTGCGAGGAGGGACAAGACAGGATGTTTTCACAGGGTGTGCGTCTGACTGTCGACTTGAGAAAATCAGCTGATCCCTTCTAATATTCTAGGCCGTTTTTAACAGCATACCAATACTGTTCCAGGACTAGCTCAAAGGGTGCAGTGTATATGCTTGGGTGCACACACATGTTCATATGTTTTTAGAATTATTATTATTATTTATTTATATTTCAATTTTTAACCCACCACTCCCACAAAATGGCTCATGGTGAGTAATAATGCTCTCCCATAATAACCCCACAACAATAAAACCCCACTAAAAATCCCCCCTCATCCTCACTCACAGACTTCACACCTTTGCCTCAGTGAGCACGTGCCCCACGGTGGACAGATCACCTGGCTAGCATAGGGAGGGGTCAAGATCTTACCCGCCCTGGGCTCAATCAAAGACCTAGTGTCAGGGGTCAGGCCAAGCCTTGTTAGTAAAGTCCGTGATAAAGGAACATCCAGGATTTCAAGGCAGGTGAAAATCCAAAGAGTAGCTTATTAAACAGACAGTACAAAATACAGATGCGCACAAAGACCCATTGAGCAAAGGTCTTGGAAGATACAAAGGCACAATAGACATTAAGTGATTCTTATAGAGGTGACCCCGTAGGGGAGGGGGGGGGTAAGGTTTAGACGGGAGAGCAAGAGATACCAAGAGGTGCAAAGTTTCCCAGCCAAGCCTGATGGCTCCGCTTTGAACCTAACAGTTACATTTTTGTTTAGTCTCGGCCAGCCTAGCAAGGTCGTTGGAATCAGAGAGATAGTGGGAACTTCAGTGGAATGCAGAGGCTAGGAATCAGGAAAGGATTCATAGTTTTATGATGCTTGGCCTCGGGAAGACCACACTAAGGGAGGGGGCATGAACTGGGGTTCATGACACCTGGTGATAAAGCTCTATCTTACAGGCCCTGTGAAATGGAGAAAATTCTGTCAGAGCCCTCAGCTCTCCCAGAAACTGATTCTACCAGGTCAGGGCCAGAACTGAAAAGGCCCTGGCCCTGGTTGAGGCCAGGCATACCTCCCTATGGCCAGGGATCTCCAACAGATTTGCACCTGCATAGTGAAGAGCTCTATGGGGGATATAAGGAGGCAGGCAGTCCTGCAGATATGTAGTACCCAGACCACATATGGCCCTAAAGGTTAATACCAGAACCTTGAACCTGATCCAGGCTACAACTGGCAACCAATGCAGCTGCCTCAGCCCCAGCTGGATATGGGCCCTCCAAGATGTAGACATGTGGAAGAGAAAAAGAACACTGCACACAACTGTGCTCAGAAAATAGAAATGCACAGGAAACTCTGAAAATCCCATGTATTGATTGCTGCATACAATCACTATACATACACAACATGTATTCTACGTACACAACTCACTGCATATGAGCTGGAAATATACATACCATTGCAGCCTCCTGAAGGACCAGGCTGTGTATATTTGCATGAGATGTCATAAGAGATAAACTACAGGCAAGAGTTCTATGTTGTTTCCTATATGCAACTGATTTTCATTTTGGACTTTTTCAAAAAGAACCAGATAAGGAGAGACTAATCTGAGCACAACATCTGAAATCTACTCACCTTCTATGCCTCACCCCCCCCCCCCCCCCGGAAGTTAGAAGTGACAGGAACACGACAGATCCCCCACTTGGCCATAAAGCTCACTGGGTGCCCTTGGACCAATTATTTCTTCTCACCTTAAGGTATCTCACAGTGCTTGTTGTGCAGGTAAGGGAGAAGGAAGAATCCTAAGCTCTCAGGAAGAACGGGAAGATGAAAATAAGAGTAAGAGTTGGACACATATCAGGAACCAGTGTGATGCAGTAGATTACAGTGTCAGATCTGAGAGATGTAGATTTGTTATCCTCCTTTTGCTATGGCAGCTCACTAGGTAACCTCGGGCTAGCCTCACACTCTCAGGCTCTCTTACTTTGCAGCATTGTTGCAAGGGTTGAATGGAGGAGAGCAAAATGATACATGCTGGTTTGGGTCCCTAGTGAGGAGAAAGATGGGGTATAAATTAAGTAAGCAAAATAAAAATATTTGCATGCGTGTGTGTGCGGACCTGTGGATGTATGGGATCTGGGGAAACAACATTTAGAATTGAACTGTTTCACCCAGGTTGCTCTTCCAAAAAGTGGATCAAAATTAGGACAATCCCTAATTCACAAGGGTTCTGAAAGGAACAAGCTGACACTGTTACAAAGAGCCAGTAGTGTTATTTTGGGATACATCAACAGAACAATCACAAGACAAGCACAAAATGTAACCATTTCAGTAGAGCGTGATGCAAGGAAGATTGAAAGAGGTCACATTTTACTGAAAAACCCAGATAAATTTGAGTGGGCAAGCAAGGGGGGGGGGAGGATCCAGTTTCAGTCAGCACCAAAAGAGCTTGAGCATATGCAATACCTGTGCAAACATACACACCCCTCCCTTTTCGTAACATACTTCATTTCCCACAGAAAGGGCTTCTCGAGAGGGCAATTCCACAACACTTTACCTTGTGGTTAAGCAAAAAGCATAGTTTTAGGAATAGAGATTTGAACAGATCTCCCCCATCCCCAAAATATTTTTCTTCCACATGATCATTAAGGCCTTATAACAGTGGTTCTCAACCTGGGGGTCGGGACCCCTTTAGGGGTCAAATGGCCCTTTCACAGGGGTTGCGGCAGGGCAAGCAGCTTGGCGGCGGGGCACCGTCAACACAACAGCCTTGTGGGGCAGATCGAGATAGAACATTCATCTGCCTGGAGCAGTGGGACAAGAGGCAGAGCTGAACTGAGAAACCCTGGAAACAACCCATTTACATGCAGTCATGAACAATGGATCTTCACGCCATTGGTCAGTTTTGGTTTAATTTCTGTGAAAGAACACTTGCATAATTTTATGGTTGGGGGTCACCACAACAGGAGGAACTATATTAAAGGGCTGCAGCACTAGGAAGGTTGAGAACCACTGTCCTACAAGGATGTACCGTCCTAATGGCGAAGCTGACTTAGAAATATCTGACCCAGCTGCTCTCTGATGGGGATGGGTACTGAAAGAATATGGGATTCCCAGGAAGGATGTGTACACAGGACTGGGGAAAAGGTTAGGAAACTTTATAATGGATTATGACGGCTTCACCAAGAAATGAGATGATATCAGGAGGAAGGGAGGAAACTTGGGTGCCAGTACACTGGTACAATGTTGATACACACTGCAGTCCCTGACACAGTTATTACTGTTTTATAAACCCAATCAAGGCAATGGGTTTCAAAAGCTGTAGCTCAGCTTGGGATGGCCCGTGAATAGGGCATGGCAGCTTCTTTAAAAGTCTTTGTTCTCAACAACCTTTATGCATTTCATTGCCTGGTTCTCTGCAGCTCATTTCCTGCTAGTTAATCACCATAGTAACAAACAAGTACAGGGTTAGCCAGACACACAAGGGGCAGGAAACTAGCATCTTAGTCATAAACCCACAGACCGTTAAAACGGAAAAAGCCAGGTTTTCCCCCTGATGTCTCCCTATCTCTCTCTCCCTACCTAGTGCATTTTTATTTCACCTTTCCTTTAAGGAGCTCAGGGTGGAGTACAAGTACATCACTTTCCGTTCACCATTCGTTCCTCACAGCAGTCTTGTGAGGTAGGTTAGGCTGAGGGAGATGGACTGGTCACCCAGCAAGCTTCATGGCAGAGCAGGCATTTGAATCCAGCACATATCATTCTAGCCTACAACTAGGACTCATGGTCTAGAACAGTCTCAGGTGGGTTAGCTGCTTTGGTCTGAAGCCACAGAACAAGGTTTGAGCCCAGTGGTACCTTTACGCCCAACAATGTTTAATTCTGGATATACGCTTTCATAGGCACACACACTTCTTCAGATAACTGAAGAAATTAGCAGGCACATGAAAGCGTATGCCCAAAATTATACTTTGTTGGTCTTAAAGGTGCCACTGGATTAAAATCTTAGTCTAGAACAGTTATCTCCAACGTAGCACCCATGGGACTTGCCGATATGATCCATGGTGGTCAGTTGCTTTTTCAGTCTTGGGGACAAAATCCAAAGGGTTTTGAAACAGAAAAACAGCAGGGGACTTTAGGTCATCCTCTGTCAGCTGACTGACAAGCAAAATGCTAAATTCATCCTGGGCTGACGCATCACAGCTATGTATCAGCCCAGCATGGCCATAGATATTCTCATTTGGGGGGTTTGGCATCCTTTCTTTTTTACACCTCCTCATTTCTATGGAAACTGAACAGCATGTGTTTCCCAAAGGAAGGAGTTGTCCCCAAACCATTGTGGCAGCCATTTTGAGATTGGCCTCCACATTGGGGAGCCATTTTGCAGGGATGCCCGTTACCTTTTTTCAAAATTTCAAAAATAGCCACAGGCTCGACAAGGTTGAGTTACCCTAGACCAGTGATCCCCAACCTTTTTACCACTGGGGACCGGTTAACACTTGACAATTTTACTGAGGCCGGGGGGGGGGGGTAGTCTTTTGCCAAGGGAAGTCAACACTGCTGCCTGAGCCCCTGCTCCACTTTCTTTCCCGCCAGCGCCCCTGAGTACCCACCGCCTGCTGGAGGGCGCTGCCAGCAGCAGTTGTGCAGTGCTACACCAAGGGGAAGCCCCAGCCATGGCAGCTGCTGGAGAGCACCAAAGGTGAGCTGGTGGCAGAGTGGCCTCCAAGGCAGCAGCCGAGGAGGAGGACAAGGAGGAGCCATGGCCCGGTACCGACTGATCTACGGACTGGTACCGGTCTCCGGACCGGGGGTTGGGGACCACTGCCCTAAACTACATGAATCACACAAGGCTTGGGAACACCATCCAGAAAGCAGGCAGAAACAGAATTAAAACAAGATACTCTGAACAGACAAGTGTCCTTGTTGCATGTGATATGGTTTGTTGCTTTTTACTTGTTCTGGAGCTATGATCCTGGGTCTGCTGCCATTGGCACAACATAATTTGGACCAGGATGGATGGTATGAATAATTCCCTGCACTCCTCAAAGCCATATAACTTCATGGAACTATACTACAAACATTTTATCAGCATTCAGAAGCTCTGGGAAGTTTATACCTCATGAAGAGGGGCAACAAAGATAGCTTTGCCACAAAGAGCTTCCTGGCAGACAGAGCTCTTTGACAGCCAATGAGGGAGAAGCTGGCAATTGTAATCCCTTCCTAAAATAAGATGGGCACAACCAGATGCTCCCAGGCCCCTGGCCAGTGGATGGAGCTCCAGCCCTTGCTACTGAGAAGCCAGCTGGCCAAATGACAGGTGGGCTGGCAAGGGGGGGGGAATGAAGAGCAAACACTCTTGTGTTGAAAGGCCAACAGTCCGCACCCAGAGTGTTTACAATTTCTGTTAGACAGGAGAGATCACGGCAAGGATTGGACAGTAAAAGCAGGAGCTATGTCTTTTACTATTCTTGTGCCCCATTTTATTTATTTTTCATTTACTAGCAATTGTAGTGCAAGTTAGAACTCATTCCGGGAGGGTAGCGAGTGGTATCTTATTTCTAAAGGAAATCAAAAGTAAGCAGACATCTCTCTGGATAGCAACTGTCTGTGGAAAAGTCAGTCAGAGAGCAGCACCAGTTAGTCACCCGCCTGAGGCAGACACAATTCTTCTCTCAGAAGAAAGGCCTCTTATATAGGCTGCCCACTTCTACACACAGCTGCTTCCAGCAGAAAACAGCCACTCCACAGGTTTGATCTCCATGATGATCTGAGAGAAGAGGCAGGACAGACTCCTCTGCCCTTGGAACAAAAGGGCCTGTGTTTTCCTGAGAGGGCATAAAGGCTCAGGACGGCACACAAACCAAGTGGCACTGCCAAGCTTAAGACTGCAGGCATCAGCTGGCTGCCCCATCCGGGTGGGTTTCTAGGCCTGACAGGAGAAGGGAGCTTTTGCAGGTTGCTATCCACATGCCTATAATCCTCTTTTTAATCTTCAAGAGTGTAGCAGAAAGCCCCCGAAGCTCCTGGGGCAGGCCTTCCTTGCAGCTGTTTCATTTCCTCTCAGCCACAGAAAGAGGGTGGGGTTTGGAGACCAAGGACAGAAAAAGCTTTGTTTATAGCACTGCTGGTTTAGCCATCTCAACACTCTGATTCTGATAGTCAAGAGCAGAGGATCTTATTATAGACAATTAGCCGTGTTAGTCCGTTGCAGCAAAGGCAAACAGGGATATCTGCAGCACCTTAAAGATGGAAAAAAGGTTTTATTCCAGCATGAGCTTCTGTGGACTGCAGTGTGCTTTGTCAGAGGCATCCTGGTGGGCACTCCTCACTGAGCAGGCAAGCACACTCACACAGTTATGAATGCAAGATAAATGTAAACAGCACTATTAAATGGCTTCCAAATGCAGAAAAAACTGAGTTAGATGTAAAGGTAAAATGCAATCAAGAAAAACACAGGAGCTACTGACAACAGCAGGATGTAGCAGCAGTAATTTTCAAACCAGATTTATTGCCTATTATTCCTAATTACAGAGCTTCCTCTTCCCATCAGGGTGCTGTGTGTGTTTGGTCCAAAGATGGACAGAAATCGCCTTTTGTCCTGATTTTGACATGTAGCGACTGTATACTTAAATGTGCGCCGCTCTAGTACACAGCTAAAATATGCACTGGTATAAAAATCCATAAAGAGTTGGAGAAGTCTGCTGAAAGGCTACACAATTTTATAAGGGAACAAAATCCAAAGATGTGTAGGTTGAGATATCAGCTAAGAAAGATTAAGAACAAATTTAAGCTTATAAAAGTAGGAAAAGGCTAGAATGGAATTATAATTATTATTAATGTATTAGATTTATTACCCACCGCTCACATAAAACGTCTCGTGATGGGTTACAAAATAAACCCCCACATCAATTAAAACATTAAAAACATTAACATTAAACATAGATAACAGAACTGTAGCAGAGGAAAAATGAAGAACTCATCCCATATCCACCCCCCCCCCCAATCCTCCACTCTCTCAATGCCTGAGGGCATAGATTTCCAGGGGTGCCAACTATCATTCTAATCTGAGGAGGGGGCCCTTAGATCTTCCACGCCCCCAGCCTCAACCAAAGACCTGGTTGATGAGCTCCATTTTACAGGACCTACGAAACCGCAACAGGGCTTGCAGGGCCCTCAGCTCTTCCTGCTCATTCCACCAAATCAGGGCCAGGACTGAAAAGGCCCTGGCTGTGGTTGAGGCCAGGTGAACTTCCTGGGAGCCAAGAATCACTGACAAATTAGTACCCACAGAGTTTTGCAAGGAGCATAATGTGATAGGCGGTCCCTCAGGTATGTGGGTTGGGACTGCGAAGTTGCAAAATATTTGCCCAGTAGCACGAAAGAACTTTGTTGCAATAAACCTGGTATTTAAGGCATAATCCACCAGCACATTCTCCTGGGCCCACACTGTGATGATGCATGAGATCCGCACAAAAGGTGTACTTGAACAAGTCTCATGGGTATCAGTGGGAGCACAGCAGAAGGTACCAATCAGACGGCAAAAAGTCATACTGTGCCACTTGACAAGACACAGTTATTGAGTGAGAACTGTGTTAAGAGGCAGAGAACAGACCGGAAGGCACTGGATAAAAACAGAGGACAGTCAACTCTCTATCTTTAGCACACATGCAAGCAGGCAGTACCTTCCCACAACTTTCCCCCATAGTTGTTAAAAGCTTTCAATGGGAGTCTAAACATTCATGCTTGGGGCGGATGCTGGGATGGAGCCAATTCTACAAATCAGTTTCCAATCTCTAATTTAAAGAAAATTATTTTGAAGAAAGCCCCTCTCCCACAGCCTGGAATCCTGGACCATGACTTGAGTCTAAAAGGATTAAGGTTAGACTGTACGGATCTTGTGTGTTGTATGATCAGTTTAATCCTGGGATTTAAGCCTCTGAATATATTTTTGATCTGTGGATGAATTCAGAGGTTGAAACAGCATTATAAGAGGGTCTTTAGAAGCGAATCATGAAAGCATCACTCGGGTTACAATCTCTTCCTTGTATTCTTAGTTCCATAGAGAAACATACTGACCTCCAATTAAACCAAGCCAAATGTAGTAGCTATGGGCCAGCTACCTTGCAATTCTTTTTTTGCATAGGCAGAAGGTTGTTGACTCAGGAGAACTGCTGTACCTGAATTTATAGGCTATGTCCCCAACAGCACTCATCCCCCCCCCTTACCTGAAAGGGGGCAGGCACGCCCCTCTCCCCACTCCACCAGGCATTTATGTGACTGATGGTTATCCTGCCCCAAATTGGCACGGTTCTCCCTCCCCCCTCAGAAAAAGAAGTAGCGAGTGCCTACATTTTTGGCACCTGCATAAGAGAGCTGCTTCATCCATGATAATATTTGCCGGACAGTGAGAAGGGCACACCCACTCTTCTATCACATGACCAGAGCAAGTAACATGGGTATGATGTTAGTGGCCTTTAGCCTTTAATCTCCTGCTGCCCACCATCTATGCAACATGAATCATCAAATGCCTTCCAAGCCACAAGTAAAAATTGGGACATAAATTGACCCTTCAGGGATTTAAATGTTTACTGTATGTGACGTGCTTAATGTATCTGTCTTTTAAATGCATTCAAATCTGATGTGATCCACTCTGAGCCACTAGGGAAGTGGTTTAAATATAAATATAGTTTAAATATAAATAAATAAGGGTGGAATCTAAATGTAAATATAAATAAATAAATAAAAACAGCTCTCCAGAAAAAGCAACTTTATTTATATAGAAGATATATTTAGGATACATGCATACCATATAGAGATCTCAAGCATACATTCAATGAGAAACCTGTGGCTGATGGTTATCAGCCAATTCAGAGTGACGCTTGATTCCTATTTGCAGTGTGCCATTTTTTCAGGACTGGGAGGGAATCCAGGATTTGGGGTTTTATCCTCAGGGCAGGATGAGCACTATAAAAAAATGCCGCTTTATCATTGCTTATCAGAAGCCATTGCAGGGGCTAAAATCCCAAATGTTCTGACTGATCCCTAAAACATCATGTGTAATACTCCTTATTAACAATCACTGATGGCTTAGTTGAGTTGAGAATCAGGAACAAGTAAGAGCCCACAAGGAAAAAGACAGACACTTGAACCTAGGAAAAAGCCTGCCTGGCCTCTATATCTTGTCCCCTTATTCTGTATCTCGTTTTGCACAATGGCTGTTCTGCTGAACACAACCCTAAAGTATTATGTCGCCTTCAGGATCTGGACACCAGTTACCTTCCCAGATTTGCCATAGTCCACTGGTCACAGACATGTTAATTCATGTTAAGATCCGTGCAACTCTCGAATTACCCTCTGACTCAACTTCAAGCTAAAGGGTTTTTTTTTTTTACATTTCACTAGAAATAGAAAAAATATAACCTTTGCTTCTAATTAGGTATTTTATTTTAAGGGGCTGGGAAACCCTCTACAAACTACAGCAGATGATAATGTGATTTCCAGATCTAACAGGTGTTCATACCCCGCTTTTCCCTGCTGCTCATGAATCCAGTACCTCCCTGCTGCCTACCTCAGCTTTCTCAACTCCCTTATGCTCCTCTGAGCTTCAGAAATTCTAAGTCCTTCTGGTCTGTGAAGGAGATTCAGAATGCCCAGTGTCTCATGGTCAAAGCTGCTGTTGCCAAACACCATGTAGTGAAAGGGGGGGGGGGGGAGAGGAGAGCACCTGATTAATGTATGATACTGATTAGGCAAGAGGCTGAGACCCAAAGCACACCCAGTAGAGCTGGCAGGGGAGGGAGGACCATCTGCTTCTGACAGAGGAAACCAAGCAACACTCAGGCACCATGAAGGCAAACAGGATATAATGCTGATATTACAGAATGTAAACCAGAGAGGAGTTGAACCTTGTGGCAAGGGGGGGGGGGCGACAGCTGGAGGAGACGCAGAGCGGGAACACAAGATGAAAGAGGCATCAAGGCTGACATGTAGCAAAAAGGCTCTAGATGAAAGGAGCGATAGAGGGCTGCCACTCAACAGCTGCCGTTGTGACTTGGAGTTACTAGGGGCTCATTTGGGCTTATGTTAATTAACTATAATTGTTTTTGCCCATTTACAGTAAAAATATCCATTCATCTAAGACTGATTGCCAGTCTTTCTCCCACACTGTAATAAAGAATCTTAATCTTCCATTTATTTAGATATTTATACCCTACTTTCCTTCCAATGGTGGCACTGTCATTGTGGTCACAGACCAACGATAAAATATTTTAACAAAAGGTCAATATACAAAAGAGCAGCATCAATAGATGTAGATAAAATATTATCAAAACCAGAATAAAATTTATAATACTGATACATAGAAACAGAAGTGAAACCAGTAATCTGTACCCTAAATCAGCGGTCCGCAAGCTTCTGCTTGCCGTGGACCTCTGCAGCGAAGTGGTGGGAGAGGGCGGCCCGGGGGCCCGCGCACGCGCGGCAGCCCCAGCGCAAACGTGCCTGCGCAGACTGCCGCGCATGCGCGTTTGCGCCCAGGGGCTTGGTGTAGTGCAGGGGTAGTCAACCTGTGGGCCTCCAGATGTCCATGGACTACATTTCCCATGAGCCCCTGCCAGCAAATGCTCATGGGGATTGTAGTCCATGGACATCTGGAGGGAAATATGTGTGGTGCTCCTGACCTTTTCATTGCCACGCTCTTGGAATTCCTTGGGCTCCCCAGAACATGGTATGGAAAAATAATGAGGCACGGTTTCATAAACAAAGCCCTGGGAATAGTCTGGAATGCAGATGTCTCCTTGCCTTGCACTGTAGGACAATCTTGTATTTTGTTATATAAATGAATGTCTCCCAAATGTGAGAAAACTAGTTCATGGCAGATAGTTCAACCAAACTTCAATATATAGTAGCTCAAGTCTGGTGCCTGGAAAGAAGAAGACTGGGTATGGAAATGTACTCTACTCCTCCCCATGCTTCTGCCCACTTTTAGTTTTGCTCCGAGACTATTCAACAAACCTTATGTAGGTAAGGGAGCCAGAAAGGCAGACCCTGCCTAGGTCCTCTTCCAGACCTGCTAGACTTCTCTGGGGACTGAAGAAATTGTCAAAATGTTTGCCTTCCTAAATGAAGGGCAGGAACAAAAGAAACAGATGGGCCCTCCTGGTTAAGATGTCCAGCCGAGATTCAGGAAATCAAACGTCAGGTCTCTTAATCCTGCAATGGCTGTGGACACCTGATTCCCTGGGCAAGTGTCACACAAGGACCTTTACCTTATGGTTGTGTGGTACAGATAAAGGTTTCGTGTGCAAGGCACAGCTTTTCTGACAAACTGCTGACAGCTTGCCAGTGGAGAATTACAGTGAAGTAACAGCTTGCTTTCTGCTTTGTATCTGTGAAATGAGTTTTTAGCTGGTCCCACTAATTGGGAAAAAGACTGGATGGACATTATTTGACATACATACAATAATGAAAGTGTTTTGACAATGTTAAGCATCAGTTACTGAATGTGTAGGAAGGAAAGCAGCCAGATCCTGTCAGATAAGCTAAGCAGGGCTGGTACTAAGATCGCAAACCACCCCTGCTTTGCAATTGCCTTCAGAATCCCTTGCTGGGAGTCACTGTAAGTCAGGCACTACCTGCTAACACATATGTATATGACACATGGGTGATGAACTGAGTGAGTGGATTGCATGCAACTGTTTTGCTCACACAAAGTAATTCTCAGAAGGGATTTAAGACCTTTCTCACCACAAGGTTCCCTAACTCAAGAAAGTCAAATGTTTTAACCACCATGACTGGGAGCAAACACTGAAGAGGAGGATTACCAACAGAAAAAAGAAGCTAACAGGATCACATCCCAAGGGGGCATGATTTGGTTTGAGGTCTCCAAATGAGAGCACAATAGGTGTGCATGCTTGGTCTTTAAGCATCTATCTCAGTTTATTTTTCAAATATTCAATACTAATCATGTATCTTTAAAAAGAAAATGACCTGAATACAAATGTGCTATGTGTCTTATGGATGAAACCTAAGACAAATGTAAAACAAAAGCAGGGAAAGAAATCACATAGCTACCTCAAGTTCCACTGATTTAAGTTTTCAGTGGGATTTAAGCACAACAACTATTTGATGGGAGAATTTTTGAAAATGGAATCCATGACCCATTATCAAATACACTGAGTTATATTTTCTATGCAAATGAATAGCAGCATAATCCTCTGCAGAGTAACTCTACTCTAAACTCACTGAAATATGCATGTCAAAGAGACATCCCTTAATTTCGTAAAGGCCTGTCTTTTCTCTAAAATGATACAATTTAAGTGCCTGACCAAAAATGATTATCCTGGATTAGACTGAAGCTTTAATTTTATTGGAAACCAACTAATCTGCCAGCATGAATGTTTGCAAAATGTATGATTTATATTACAATATTGAGAGCCTCTTGTGGCGCAGAGTGGTAAGGTAGTGACATGCTGCCTGAAGCTCTGCCCATGAGGCTGGGAGTTCAATCCCAGCAGCCGGCTCAAGGTTGACTCAGCCTTCCATCCTTCCAAGGTCAGTAAAATGAGTACCCAGCTTGCTGGGGGGTAAACGGTAATGACTGGGGAAAGTATTGGCAAACCACCCCATATTGAGTCTGCCATGAAAACGCTAAAGGGCGTCACCCCAAGGGTCAGACATGACCCGGTGCTTGCACAGGGGATACCTTTACCTTTTTTATATTACAATATTAGAAACTTTGTCAGTTATTTAGATCAATGTTTTAAAGTCCAGTTTAAGTCACCTTGATTACAAAATCAGGGAAGAAGCCTAGAAAGAGAAGCAGAAGGTCCATAAACACACACCTTGCATCAACAAAACCAGACATACAAATCACAGTGGGTTTAGCCATATGCAGTGATGTTCTGAGAACCCTTATTTCCCTCACAAGATACTCCCAGGACAGGGACAAGATGGGCTACTGATATGAGTCAGTGGGGATCTTCTTATGAGCTCATTTCAGCCAAAAGCTTTTATTCAAAAGGGGATGGGGGAATGCCAGCAAGCAAAGACAGGATGCAGTATACTGTCATAAACCAGATAATTCAAAGATCTACCTCTGAATAAAAGGATGCAAGTACATTATTTTCCTACAGCTTACCTACAGAATAGGTCCAAATAAGCAGAAACAATGGGTATCTTTGCATTAGCCAGGATGCACTTTTTTTTCTTTTCTTTTTTACAAGATTAGCCACAAGACAAAGTACCTGGCTGAAAGGTGTTTGAGAACCAGCAGAGAGATGCCAGACGGGCTTGTTTTTAGAAGTTCCCTTGTATTGCCTGCCCCAAATGTTACACCCACAGATCTCAACTGTATAACTACAAAATGAGCAAAAGCAGCAGCATTTCCTGTATAAGAGAAAACAGTGTGGGAAGCAAGTGGTGAGTCACACAGAAACATTCCCCAAATACCATGACTGTTAGAAGAACTGCCAAGAGACAGACTGGCACAGGCTGAGGGGCCCCATTTCTGTACTACCAGGCTGTCTTACAAGGTTTTCCACTGCAGAGATTTTGGCTTCTCTCATACAGATACCTAAATGGCTAGCTTTGCCAGGTATCAGCAAGAAGGATCAGCCAGCGGACCAGCCAAGATGTTTTTTTTTTTTTAATGTAAGCTGGAAGAAAGATGCCCCTTTTCTTCCTATCAGGCTATCTGTGTGTCACAACCAACACAAAGCTGTGTAAGAATATTTCTTTGCAAAATTGCCAGATGTCGCAGCTTAATTTTCAAAGGTTTGGTTCTGAGCTAGACAAGCTCCACTGATAAATGTGAATAATGGATGAGTATAATGCTAGGAGCGATCGAGGGCAAAAGAAGAAGGGGATGACAGAGAATGAGATGGCTGGATGGAGTCACTGAAGCAGTAGGTGCAAGCTTAAATGGACTCTGTGGAATGGTAGAGCAGGGGTCTTCAACCCCCGGTCCGCGGCCCGGTACCGGGCCGCTAAGGCCATGGTACCGGGCCGCTAAGGCCATGGTACCGGGCCACCAGCGGCCACGCCTGCCTTCCCCCCCCCCCCGCAGCGAGAGGGGGGGAAGAGGCAGGCGCGGCTGCTGGCACGCCAGCGACGCAAACGTGCACACGCAGAGCCGCCGCACATGCGTGTTTGCGCCCCCTGCTGGCGAAAATGCGCACGTGCGGCTGTTCTGCGCGTGCACGTTAGCGCCACCTAGTGGCGATAACGCGCATATGCGGCAACTGCACGTGCGCGTTTACGTGCAGCCGCTGTGGCCGGGCTGCCGGCTCTCTCCCACCCTCGGAGGCGGTCCCCGACTACAAGAAGGTTGGGGACCGCTGTGGTAGAGGACAGGAAGGCCTGGAGGATCATTGTCCATGGGGTCATGATGGGTCGGACACGACTTCGCACCTAACAACAACAATAATGCAAGAATTTCATTCTACCTGCCTACGCCCCACAGAAAAAGATAAAATCCCTAGTCTTTAACCAAGCTTAAGAGACCAGGAACCCACAAAGGTACCAATTACCTCTTTCACCAAGTCCTTCCCATTGAATACCTGAATTCCCGTCATCCTTCACAATGACTGAGATCATGCCAACATCAACCTTAACCCATTGAGTTCTGGGTCTGATTCAAGGTTTGGGTCTTAACCTTTAAGGCCTTAGGCGGTCTGGGCCCTGCATATCTGAGGGACCACCTCTCTGAATACGTACCCCAGAGAACTCTTCAATCTAGCAACTCCAATCAGTAAAGGATCCCTGACTCCAAGGAAATATGTCTGATCTCAACCAGAACCAGGGCCTTTTCAGCCCTGGCTCCGGCCTGGTGCAATGAACTCCCAGGAGAGATCAGGGCTCTGTTCAAACAAGCTAAGTTCTGCAGGGCCTGTAAGACGGAGCTCTTCCACTGGGTTTAAGGTTGAGGCCAGCTAGAAAATATCTGCATCAAAATTCCAGACCTCCCTCCTGTCCTTCCTTCCCTCTTTTCTTCCTGGCCCCTCCTTGCATGTAACATCTTACTGGCTGGTTAATCTAAACTATTGTGGATGCTGACAGTGGTTTTAGTTTATTACTTTATTTATATTTATGTCAAAATTTTACTTCTTTTATTAAATTGTTGTTCATCACCCTGTGACAGCAATGTTTGAAGGGGGCAGTATTCAAATTGCTTAATTAAAGGACGGATAGTTAATGCTAAGTAGTGCCCCACTTATGTAGGCTCTGTGTCACAGACCTTGCCTATCTGAGCACAGATATAACCCATACCTATAGTAAAGGCCAACAGGAAAAAAACACAGAATCTGGTCATTTTAGAAATCAAGACCTAAATCCTACAGTCTTCTCCTGATTTCTTAACAATGGCTAGACACCAAAGACATTGCACCAACCTGTTGGGTACCAATCTACCCTAACTGAATCTATATTTTAAAATGTCACAGAGTTTACCATTTACTCCAAAACTGAGATCACCAGTATGCATTACAGTTAAAGGAAATCTTAAGCAAAATCATGCTCTAGAATCCTTCCTGATTGCATTAATGGAGATGACAGGTGGAGATATCCTTTTAAACACTCCTCCACATCTTAAAAAGCTACCCTCCATGTAGAAAACTAGCACATGAAGAAATGAGCCATGATAGAGATTTTCTCTCTGATGCGACAGTCTCTAAAGCAGAGAAATATTCAAGTAGCTCCCTCACACAATACCTTTCACTCTTATATGGCTGCGCTGAATCCATAGCCAAGCCCAGAAGGCAATACTTAGGGGACTTGGGAAGGGAACAAATGTTTTAATTCTCCCAGCACTTTGATAGTTTTAATTCCATTTAGTTTTAGATAACGGATCCTAAAGTTCCTGTTCCCAGGTTACCTGCTGAACTCCAAACACCTTCAGCAAGATTATGATCTTTCATCTTGGGTTAAATGAAGAGGGGTTAGGTAAAGGTAAAGGTATCCCCTGTGCAAGCACCGAATCATGTCTGACCCTTGGGGTGACGCCCTCCAGCGTTTTCATGGCAGACTTAGAGAGACTTTTATCCTCTTCTTAACATACATTATCTAAAACTGAGCTTACAGATTATTTGGGTAAACCAGCAGAAATTTGTGGGTCTTAAAAAACAACATTCAGTTCTTCAGAGTAGAAGCTACTTGGGACTGTCAAACTGTTCACCAAATCTGTTGACAGAAACTTTATCCCCTCAGTTAAAACTGGGCCATACTTTACTATCACTGCTGTGGTGATATGCTTTCAAAGACAGCTAGTGTGGTATTGTGGTTAGATCAGGCTTTCTCAAGCAGGGTTTTGTGAAATCCTGGGGTTTCTTGACGGCCCTAGAAGGGTTTCCCAAATGGGTGGGAGTTAATTAATTTTAAATATTTTTTAAAATTTGTTAAACATTTATTGGGTAATATAAACATATATGGTCATGCTGACCTGCCCCCCCCCCCAATGCCCAATGATGGGCCTGGAGCTGCCCCAGGTGGGTGTATACACAGCTATGTTTCCCAGCCATATTCTGCATGATTGCACCTCTTCTGGGGTTTCTCAAAGCCTGAAGAATGCTTCAGGGGCTTCTCAATAGTAAAAAAGTTGAGAAAGGCTGTGTTAGACAGAGAGTCAGACTAGGGCCTGGGAGACCAGGCCCAAATCCCCACTGTGCCCTGGAATCTCACTGGGGGACCCTGGGCAAGTCACAAGCTCTCAGTCTCATGCAGTTGTTACAAGGATGAAATGGAGGAGAGGAGAACAAAGTAAGTCACTCTGGGGGGAGAAAGGTGGAGTACAAATGAAGCCAATAAGGTGAAAAAAAATAAGCTGCCCCCAGAGAAGATTGCCCATACGTTTCTACATGAGTCGCTGTTCAGAGCCTGGCTCCTAGTTGGAAGAAACCCGTAGCAGTGATTCACCCAGACACATGATAGAGAACCTTCTTGGGGGAGTTCTGCCAAGTTCTTTGCATGGGGATGGATGGATGGATCATTCAATCACACTTGAAGCAGAAACCTGGCAAAACTACTCAGCAGGGGGTGATGAAGGGTGGGCAGATGAGGGAGTATATCAAGCAGAGACTCTGTAGGGTTGCCTCCTTTACAGATTGGTGCATCCAAGGGGCTTAAGCATTTAATTAATTAATTTCACGTGACATGCCACAAGTCTTGGGGCGCACCATTTGGGAATTACTGTAGTTTTGGAGTTACTTTCTTGGAAGTCTGGGGTAAAAGGAAGTGACAATCATGTGCAGCCTGAGCATGGGGCCAGAGAGATCCAAATTCAAACTCCAGCTCAGTGAGCTACATTCTAAAATCATGTTAACCACAACTCAGAGGAAAGACACATCAGCAAAAAGATGCCGTCATCTCTGCAGAGAGGCTTGCTGCCCAGACTGTGAACAGCTGCTCCTGGGTATGCTTTTTGCTAAACTAGAGGAGAATCCTGAGCTGAGAAACACTGAAGGAGCAGGAGTGGCTGAGAGCATTTAACAGTTGTTTGAAAAAAAACTGCAGAAGGAAATTACAGGCAACTTCAAAGGAAAAAAAAAACATTTCTATCTAAATAAAACGAGTCTAGCAGCATCTAACAGACTGTCAACATTTGGCGTCAGACATCACTAGTTTAAAAAATGCTGTTTCCAACTCTAAGCACACTTAGCTGGAAGCAAGCCATGAGGGGGAGTGAGATTGGTTCTCAAACATGGACAGAATTGGACTGCACACCACCCTAGTCCTAAAGTCAGGAAGGAAACCACTTATTTATAGCCTAAGAAATCTGTGGATTCCAGATGTTAGAACTGCAGCCTGAAATACAAAGCGAACTGGCCACGTGCAGCTGTTTGAATTTTAGGAATCCCAGCACAAGTCTAGGATACTGAGGTCATCAGTGCTGCGACGAGCAAATGCAAAAACTGTCCATGTATGGCTTGCAGCGAATCGCTTAATCCTAACAGCTGTCCAGTTGCAGAAATTACTACACAAAATAGCCACACTTCAGAAGGATGATGGGTAAACCACTCCTAAACTTACTGTCTTTTAAACCTGCAGATTATAAACTGTCTATTCTCCTTTGCAGCCATTGTATACACTATTTTTAGGGAGACATTTTAAGGCTCTTAACCTGATGCGAGTCAAGTAATCCTAGACACTGAAAAAACTTTTTTTTTAATTTAAAAAAACTGTGGTTATATTAAAGGCTTGATTATCTTATCACACAGCACCAGCTTAGTTTTGACTGGCAAGATGCCATAGGGATGTTTCTGTGCCTTCAGGGTTGGTAACTAAAACAGGGAGAGAAGAGAACTTAAATTATCTTTTTAATGAGCCTGTCTGAAAGTTATCTGGTCTTTCCCACTGTTGGGGGAGGGGGTGTAAAACAGATGGCTTCCTGGAACATTAACACCCAGTCCAATTTGGGAAATTCTTGGAGATTCTGGGAATGGAACCTGGAGAATGACAGAACATTTTCTCCAGGGGAACTGAATTGCTCTGTCATCTGGAGATCATTTGCAATGCCAGGAGGTCTCCAGGCCTCACCTGGAGGATGGCACTTAAGTCACAGAACTAATTTCAAAGGGGTAGCAAAAAACAAACACCTTTTTCACGCATGCATGGAACATGGTCTTCCTGCCAAGAGCCACATCTATCCCTCCCACTAACATCCAGAAGACAAAATTTGAAACAAAGCTGCATTCAAGGCTGCATGACTACCTACTAGCAATTCTGTTTCAACTGTTCTTCAGATACATGTAATGGTTCCTTTTAAAAATGCGGTATTCACCAATGAAATGCTGAAAGGTGAATGATAAGCTCTCACACATCAAGAAATGAAAATAAAATATTTTGCAGCATCTGACCTCTCTGCTATTGAGCAACAGAGGCAGTTTTAATACACTGCTATCATAAAAAGGAATCTTCCCCATCCATTTCCAGCTGCAGCAGAAGCAACAGATCCCGTAAAATTTTCTTTTTCCATCCAATGTTCTCCCAAGGACAGACTAAAGATTTCTACAAAAAGGGAGTTCTCTGTGTACTCTCCTCCATTGTACTAAATATCAGCCCTATCAGTAACTAGTAACCACCCAAGGCCCTAAAGCAAAAAAGAGCAATCCCTGGCCCCAACAGATGAAAACGTATAAAAACCTCTACCCACTATGACTTCTGTATCCTATTCTGCATTCCTATGGAAGGGAGGCCATTGAGCATGAACTTCAAATGGTTATTACTACTACATACCAAAAGACCGGAATATGGCAAGTTAATCCCCAAAGAATACTGGTCAAAAGTGAATGCTACCCCTGAAAAAGCTACTTTGTAAAAATCCAGATAAGGCAAAAAACAAGCTAGTTACACTAACAGCCTGAGGAAAGAAATTTCTGACTGTTTGTGGTGTTTCAAGGTCTGAACTACATATTAATGTGCAACTCCCACAAAATCACTTTCAGTCCACCACCTTCTGTATCCACGTGTGCAACTTACCAAGTCCTGACCCCAGCTTTCTGCATTCCCTGCCCCATATTAATGGTAGTTGATAGCAGGGTGGGAAACCTACACCGCCATGAAAGCCAGGTTAGATGGGATGTATGGAGGAAGAGGCAAAAATTAAACCAAATGGTGGCTGATTTTGGTACCTGCATAATTGTTTCAGACTTAATGTAAAATATGTTTTAATGTTATTAATAATTGTATTTTAATCCAGTAGCACCTTTAATACCAACAAATATTGTATCTGAGGAAGTGGCATGCACATGAAAGCACATCTGTTCCACATAATATATTTCTGGTAAGGGCTTGGAGAAAGAACGTATCTCATGGTTTAAGTACCACTCAGTTCTTAACACCCACTCAGGGTGGTTGTCCTGCCCCTGAGTGCTTCCTCCTCCAACCGGCTTGCCTGTCTGTACAGTGGCCAGCCAATCGCCTTCTGTCCCCCATCCCTGACCACCCCCTTCTCCTTCCACTTCCCTCTGAAGCTTGGAGGCTGCAGTTCCCTGCTGTATGAGAGATGCCTCCGCTGGTGAGTTCCAGCCTTTCCAGGTCCTGGCACCTATTGTATTCCTGAATGCAACTGGCTTGGCCCCTACTACCTTGAATAAAACTTTGGTCTTAAAGGTGCCACTGGACTCTAAATTTTGTTCTCCTGCTTCAGAACAACATGGCTACTTGTTTGATGTTGATGTTACCCACCCTGAGCCTTATGGGAAGGGCAGGCTACAAAATTTATTATTATATACAGTAAAAGTTTTGCTAATATTTCAGTTCCACAAAGCCACTGTGCATGTCATCTAGCAAGTATCCAATAGTCTTTGGACAGCTAGACAAGCAGAGTCAGCCTTGGGGTGACTTACCTACTTAAGTAATTAAGACCTTGCAGGGACCTGTGTCCCTCTTTAAACGGTGGGGGGCCAAGTTCACATATTCTGCTTGAGAGCAGGCCCAGAAATAGGCTATCACATTCCTCCAGGCAAGTGTCCTGATAACTGACTTGCAACAGCAGCCGCCTCAGCATATCAAAGTGATCAAGGGAGAGGAGCAGTGATTGTGTGGAGAATTATAAGTGTCAAATTCTGCTTGAACTGAAGCATCAAGAGTCTAACTGGAAACTCAGGATCTTTCCATATCTGCTGCAGCATGGCAAATCACCGATCTGCTACCATTCAGGCACTAGGAGCTGGATAAAAAACCCCCCAAGGGTTTTTTGCACATGCCAAGTCTTTAAATAAACAAATTATTAATCTGCTTTTAGTAATCAGGCCATCTTTTGTTTCCCTGGGGCATGTAAAGCCTGAATAGTAGGAATGGTTGACTTCCATACTGCCACAACCAAACCAGCACTAACTAGGCTGCCCAAAGGATGGAATGCAAAGAACACTGCGTTTCACCCATGGCAGTGACATGCTTGTTGCGTTGCATGTTTCCTGTCCCCAAATATCAGAATTCCTTTCCACACAGCTTGGCTGAACACTTCCCTAGAATAAAGGGAACACATCCCAGAAAGGGCAGAGAGAAGCCAAGTAAGATACAGGGTAAGAGTTGCAGAGGACGACTCCAAGATCTAGAGCAGGGGTAGTCAACCTGCGGTCCTCCAAATGTCCATGGACTACAATTCCCACAAGCAACCGCTGGTAGGGGCTCGTGAGAATTGTAGTCCATGGACATCTGGAAGACCACAGGTTGACTACCCCTGATCTAGAGAATTGGTGGGGGAGAGGCAGAAAGTACATCTCCAGGAAAGAATTCCACACATGCGGGGAAGTCACTGCAAAGAGTCATGGCGGGGAGATAAAACATGGTTATTTTAAATGTTATTTTAAATGGTTATTTTAAATGTATTTTATTTATATATTTTCAGGGGTGCCTGACATTTTTATGTCAACACTGCTGGAATTCTGACACAGCATAGTGGGCACAACCACATAATGGCTACCACAGGTGGTGAAGTGAGCTGCAAAACTGCAGCTTACCATAGTGAAGGATCTCGTATTAGGGAGGCTATGGCTACCAAAGCAACATTTTAAACAGAATCTACACAGCCAATCAAATTAATAAGGGCCAATCAGAAGCCTCGGGAACAAGGCTTGGTTTCACCACTTTCTAATAACACCTCATGGGCACCAGAAGTGATGTCTGCAGGCACCCTGGTTCCTTGGGGGATCCCTGATCTATGCTGTAAGCAGACCATATAAGGAAGAAAGGCAATTACTAAATGTTTTAAATAAATAAAACGGAATTCTGCAAAGCAGAACACGGAAGCACAATGTAACATTATGAACAAAAGGAAAGGGTTCATGGCTCCTGGGCCAAATTTTGGCATAGTTTTCCCGGTCAGAATGGAAATCTACAAGGACCGGAATAGCATGGTGTAAACTGAAGATCACAAATTGTTAGAGCTTCAGTCAGCTCTTTTAATAACGGGCACAAGCCCTTAAAACTCGTATCTAGGCAGCCAGTATCACAGGCATTTTTTGTGGGCAAGAACCCTTTGAGGGCTTCTCTGCAGGGCAGCATCAAAACACAAATCAGACTATCCTTATGAACTCAGCCGCGGTAGGAGGGTTTCCTTTCTCCCACCCTCAGCTTTCTGAGTTTGGAGGAGAGGAAAAAGAAATCCATCTAAGTAGCCACATTTATGCAAAGATCCCTCGCTCTCCCTTTGGATCTGCAGCTTCTGGAAGCCCTCGGGAGCATCCAGAACCTTGCTTCACTACCTTAGGTCCTCCGGGCTGGTCTTGACCACGACAGGGGTCTGTCTCTTTGGAGAGCACTTATTGGACTCGGCTAGAGCGATTGGGGGGGGGGGGGCGGAGCGCATCCATCCCCTTCCCTCGCCTTAGTCAGCGGGGGCGGCCGCTCGGGGACGGGACGGGCGTCGGGCGAGGCTCTTTCTTACCCACGCGGGCAGATCGTTCTTCCCCGCGGCGGCGGTGGCGGCGCTCACGGCCCCTTCTTCGTCGCTCAGCAGCAGCCCGGCCATCCGCAGCGAGCGCTCCTTGCCGAGCCGGCGGCCCTTCCAGCCCATGTAGAGGGCCACGCCGGCCACCACGAAGCCCAGGCTCAGCCCCGCCCGGCCCGCCAGGTACACGGGCAGCAGCCACAGCAGCCGCCGCCCCACCGCGCCCAGCGCCGCCAGCGCCTCCGCCGAGCCCAGGCCCCCCAGCCCCCGCGACCCCGACCCGGAGCCCGACGGCGCCACCCCCGCGCCCGCCGCCCCAGGCGCCGCCGCAGCGCCCTGCCCCGAGCCTGGCTTCATGGCGCGCCCGACCGACCGCCGCCAGGAGGCTCACTGCGGCGAACGCGGCTCTTGCAGCCCTGGAGCCGGGGGGCGAGGCGAGGCGCGGCCACAGCGACGTCTCAGGCGCCGCCTGATTGGGCCGCGGCGCGAGGAACCCGCCTCCCCGGCGCGGGATTGAGCGGAGGTCCGAGGAGGGGGCGGAGTCAGCGGGACGCCCCTGGCAGCCTGGCCCCGCCCTTTCTGATTGGGCCGTTGGAGTGCCGAGGAAGGAGCGATAGGAGCCTCCGGCCCGCTCTCTGGCGTTTGAAGGGTCTCGCTTGGAGGCCGTGCGGATGGGCGGGGCCACGGAGAAGCGCGACGCCCCTCCTCGTCCTTGACTGGCCAACTGGATACTCGGGGGGGGCGGGGCGGGGCTGGGCCGGCGGGACGTTATCCTTGTGGGTGCGTTGAGCTACTAGTGACGGTTGGTCTGGGGTTCCCTGCCGCGCGTGACGTCAGAACTAAGTGGGAAATGCCTCTGGCCATGTGAAGAGTGCATTCCCCAGGCGGGTGACCCCAGCCGTCCGCTTTCTGCTGCTTTAGTAGGGGAGCAGGGATGAACCACCGCGGCCTCTTGCTAGCGATGCTTCGCGAGAGAGAAAGAGAGAGAGGGAAAGGCTGGGATTTTGTGCTAGATTAGGAGGAGCAACGGTCCAACAGGTCGCTGAGTTTTCCTCGGTTCTGAACGTCAATTTACACAAAATTACTTTGTTTAAAGCTTCTTATTTTATCAATTTTAAAAAGCTAAATATAAATCCTGCTGATAAAGCAGAAGCCCTGTGGCAAAATTATTCCAGAGTAAGCTTTTGTGAACTACAGCTCACTTCCTTACTTGTACTTGATCATTTGGGGTGAGGTGGGGTGCACTAAACTTGCAACCCTTGTCCCTTTAGCTTAATTTTAAGCAATGGTCAGTCACCCATTTCTTAATCATGCACTCCCACATATTTTTATTTAGACATGAAATATTCTACAGATAGTCCACTATATCAGAGCCCTTGACTTATTCCTTCGTTTATTTAACAATTCTCAGGAAGATTTGACTAAAAACAGACTGTTCCTTGTAATGAACCTTTACATCACTCCCTAAATTAGTCAAATCAGTGAGCCTTTCTTTCTATGCACAACTGGCTACGGTTGCTAGGGTCTGACTGGTGTCAACATTTTGATGGGAACTCGATTCCCTGAAACTTAATGGTTTGATTTAAGTGTAGTTCCATGAGTAAACATTTTAAATCCTCCACAACCGTCCTTGTTAAACAATATTGTAATCCTGTCAGACTGCATTCCTGTTCATTCACCCCATGCCCTTCATTGTCTCACTAGTCTATACCAACAACCTCTCCTCCCAAGGCAAGTATTTGAATATAGGTCTGCCGGGAGAACACTATTCCTTGCCAATATATTCAGGAACAAATACAGTAAGCAGAGGCAGTTATATCCTGAGATAATGCAAGACAGCAGATTTTGGTGCTATCAGGGGTGGCAGACTAGGAGAAATAGGAATTTGGCCAACAAGCCGTCTCTTGAGCAAACCTTATTGAAATGAACAAGAGAGGATATGTAGTCGCTGGACTGTCTACTTGAGCTAACAAAATCTCTGGGCTGGCTCTGTTACTACAGTGTGTGTATTGTACTTGTGAAAACTGCAGTGCATTTAATTTACAGGTAAGCTACCCAACAGGGACTGCTGAACAACTGTTACTCTTCTATTCCTTTTTTAAAATTCAGACCCCTCTTTTGGCCCTTGGCCTTTACCACCTGTGCAGCTCTGCCTACTTGTTGCAGAGACAGCATCAAAAGGGCAACTCTTATGAGCTGGATCTGAAAGCTCCGCTTGAAATACTTGCCTGCACCAATACAGTCCCTCCACTAGGCTGGCTGAGTTATTGCCTGGCACATCTGCTGTATGGCTACATTGTCAGTGCTACATCATTTGCCTAGGGGCTTACCTACATGTTGTTTTGATGACTGTCTTGTTGCAACCAAACCATTAGAACACTTGCTTCTGGCTCTGTTGTACAACGGCCTATCATGTTTGTTTAAAATATCAAAGTCCCTGGTTTGAATCAAGCAGAAACTCACATTTTGCTTCCCTGAACGAGACGGCTGCCCCAACAGGGGCTGTTGAGCAGAAGAGAGAGGTTGCATGCAAAACTGTTGCCTCTCTGGCAATAGTCACGTTGGTCATGCACATGTATATGAACTTCTCTTGGGTTGTAGAGCAGGTATATTTTTCCTTCAGAGAATTCTTGAAATCCAGGCTCAGAGGCCCTGACTTTGACTTCAACTCTACAACTGTAGCTGAGTGCTGAAAACATAAGTTTGACTCTTGAAGTATGAACAGAGGAGGTCAGACAAAGGAGGATTTTGTACTGAAGCAGTTATCACATTTAATGTAAAAGTTTCTGGTTTGAAACCAGGTAGGAACATTCCTTTTTGTCAGATGTCACTGCATGCTCCGTTTAGCCTCTGAGCTGGACTATATCTGAATAACTGCCTCTTCCCATATGGTCCTTTATGCCAAATTTATTTATTTATTGTATTTATGGGCCCTTGCAGCTCAGGGTAGAACATAGGGATAAGCATAGTTCAACAACTTGAAACAACATGGTAGTAACAGTAGTCTCAGCAACCAGCAACAACAGTTCCAACAACACTTCCTTACAACAATTCCAACACCGAAGCTGAAAACGTTGTCAACTATGGTCCCATAGGTTGATCTGGTCAGGATCAGTTCATAGGGAGGGGGTTATATTTTCCTCACATACATTCCCCTGGTTGCCACATATTGCCTGTTCTCCCAGTTACGGCAGCCCTCCTGGCATTGACCAGAGCCTATGTTTTTTCTCTAGTTGCTCCCAACACTATGGAACAGGCTCCCTAAGGAAGAGGAGGATGCTGTTTCTAGAAGTTCTTAGGAGGTGCTGCTTGGCCATTTTATTTGTGAGGGTTTTTAATGAGCTTAAGCTGAAGGGTTTATTTGGAGGGGTCTTTGTACTTTGTTTTAAATTGGGATTTGCAAGCCACTTGCAAAGACAGAAATGAATATTTAAATCAATAAACACAAAGATATATTATGTATGTCTTAAGTAGTTTGGGCTGAGGAAGATAAACAGCCAGCCAAAATAGCTTAGTTGAGAAAGCATTATGCTGACATTCTAGAGGGCCAGGGTTCAGTCTTCAGCTTTGGCAGGACTTGGTGGTTACCTATGTGTTTGCCTTTGCAGATCCCTTCTATACCTGTGAAATCTGACCCATTTGTGGCAGGAATTTCTAGTAAAAAGGGCCAGTCCCTTCAGCCACAATTGAACCAGCAGCCTCAGGGCTCCCTCAGGTAATCCTGCACTTTACTGGCTGAGTTATCATAGTTGCTATGTGGCTGGATTCTTTGTACTATCATCATAGTCTGGCCTCCAAATACTTCCCAGCTCAAAACCAGGATAGATACTTATCCTTTGTCCATCGTGTGGGAAAGTGTGGCTGCCTAAAGTTAGGGCACTTGTGGTCAGAGAGGAAAAAAGCAGCTGTTGAGTAAGAGTTTTTCCCCTTTGAGTGACTCTCAAGGTCCAGGCTTGGCAGACATTGCTTCAGCTTCTGCAGGCTGTGGCATCCACAATCTGCAAACCATGGCCGTGTACAATAAGGAGCACTTTAGGCCACAAGGTAGGAACAGTGCCACTCAAGCGAGGAAAGCTTCTGTGCTAAAGGGTATCATGTTTGCCTCACATACAAAATATCCTTGGTTTGAAATCTTTTTGTCAGAATCTGTCCCTGTGCACATTCAGATACTATGGACAAAGCAGCTCAGATGTGAAAGCGTTAGGCTGAAGATGCAGAAATTCCTGGCTCAAACCTGGGCCTTGGCAGTTCTTGGTGGTTTGTCGTGCTATCTTGATTCTAGGAAAGTATCACTGCCTTTTCTGTGCAAACAATATAAATGCTGCAAGGACCCTTGTTGTGCTTATTAATGAAATCAGTGCCGATCATAGGGAAGCCAAAATTTTTGTGGGGCCAGGCAATAAAACAAAAATCCAGTGCCACCTTAAAGACTCATATATTGAAATAAATGCTGTTAGTTTGAGGGGTCACTGGATTTTTGTTTCATTTTGCTATGACAAACTAATAAGGCTACCTCTTTGCAACCAGAGGAGAACTGCACTGCAGACAGAAGGTATCCAGTTGCAGGCAGGACTGTGGCTTGCTTAGCCATCAAAGCTATGCATTGTCGCTGCTATTTAAAGGGAAGTGAAATCATATGATATCGCAATTATCTCAATCAGGAATTCACCCCACTCTTTTGCAGAGTCCAGCATTAAGAGTCAGGTCCACTGAAACAAGTGAATGAAGGTATGACTCACTCTGCATAGGATCCAGTTTTGAATTGAACCCGATCGTTTCATTTTTCTCCTCATGACACACACAGACTATTTTTATGAAGCTCTTGATCTTGGAGATAACATTTCCCCCTATTACTGCAATGACTTGCATTTTTCATAAGCTTATCTCGCTAGAATCATTTCTGGCTCATGCATCCCGCCCTTCTTTTGCTAAAGAAATACCACATGATGAGCAAAAACAGCAGAGATTTTGGCTCTAGCATGTGATTGTAGAGAGAGATGGAAAGGATATTAGTATTACTGAGACCCTCACTAATGATTCTGCTGCTGAAAACACTGTCAGAGCTGAGCGTAATGTTGTCGCATGCTGTTGTATTGTGTTGGAAAATGATCAAGTAGATGACTGAGACAGCTCGCATCAGAAGGTTGCTTGAGCAGATCTGGGGACAGAATTGACATCTGGATTTGTTGCAGGGCCTGAGGCTTTGACTTACACCTCTATTGAGCACCGTTGGTTGCTAAGGAGCAGCTATTTTAGATATCTCTTGATTACTAATACCAGAGCTTTATGTTGCAAGCCTTGCTAGTGCAGACATGATAATGGAATGAAAGTACAATCCTAATAACATTATTTTTCCTTGAGAGTAAGCACCATTGAATAGACATGAGTCAGAGTCTGAATAGACCTACTTAGGATGACAACTGGGACAAGAGGAGAGTTTATTTGTTTGAACTCTGGTGCTGGAGAAGGTTTATGTGAATTCCATGGACCACAAAAGTAACAAACAAGGAAATATTAGATCACATACAGCCTGATATATCACTGGAAGGCAAAATCACAAAAATCTGGCACACTTTCTTTGGCCATATCATGCAATGCAACTCAGTGGAGAGAGTAATTATGCCAGGATTGGTCAGTAGTCAAAGGAAACCAGGCCAACATTAGATACAATCAAAATGGACACTGGCCAGGGCATTATACAACTAAAAGAAGTGGTACAAGATCAGAAGACGCAGAGACAGCTAAGCCAAAGGATCACCAAGAGTCAGACATGACTGAATAGCTAACATCATCATCAGGATGACAATTAAAAGAAAGAAGAATACATTCTGCAATCAGTTTTTGAAGTACTCTTGTTTATAGAAAACATTTTTTTCAGCATTAGGGAAAAGCCCTCCCTTAAAACTGGCACCTACCAAATTCACAAATAAACCTGATAGGATTCTTTATTTACAAACCTTTTCTGCCTTTATTAAAATGTGTGAAGGTTACATACAATCTATATAATTTGACCAACTGAGGCACCTAATCTGAATTAGCTGAGAGTCTGAATATATGTTGTGCTGTTCCAGTCTAAAAGCACAAGTAATTATTGGGATCAGCCAAAGAACATGGCACAGGAATGCCTTGGGTTGGCAGCTACCTGGAGAAAAATATTCTGTTCCTTTAACACAGGCTTAATTCATTAAACAATGTTATGTACCTCTATTTAATGATACACATCAGTTACCCATTTCCACATACTAAACTACTTTAAAATATAGGGAGATGATTTTCCTCCAATTTTGCAAAAAAATTGAAAGATTGGAACATTGAGTTATTGAGCAGCTAAGGCATGTTTCTCTTACAAGATATATCTGTGGCAAGAAAACTGAATTATGTGCTAGTTAAACAGATTTAAATATTTTACCATGTTTGATTCTGCTAGTTTTTTAGGGGAGGGGGGTGACCAGGATAGCCAGGCTAGATCTTAAAAGCAAATCAGGGTCAGCCCTAGCTAGTATTTGGATAAGAGACCTCCAAGGGATGCCAGAGTTGTGACACAGAGTCAGGCAAACCATCTTGGAATATCTCTTGTCTATGGGTTGCCATAAGTCAGCAGTGACTTGATGTAAAAAAAAATGCATGTTTCAAGGCAACCGCTAGTACATTGGTTTCTGTCACAAATATAAGGGTGCCATCTACTGGCACAAGACTATTTCACTCCCTCTGGCTAATTCTAAAGGGAACGAGTCATTTGCAAGACTAATTATTTTTGGATTCATAAAACATTCTATGGTTGGGACTCAATAAGTGTAATCATGTATTATCTTCTACGTTCTTTTATAACTAATTTTATAACTGATTCCAAAGCTGCAGAGTGCAGATTCATTGTGCACATTGGAACCAGTATGGATTAGGAAGAATGGTCAGCTAAAGCCGGTCTGGAAATGGAGGTTAAAAATATCACCTTGTAAGCATCTATTAAAGGGATTGAACACTTTTCTCCAGGCTGATTGGTAGCCTGCCATGTAAGAACTCCCGAAGGTAGAGAGAGGAGCTGCTGACCATGCCTGAGCACCATGGGAGGACCTGGAAACAGGCCCTGTTAAAGACCTCTGCCTAAGAACCTGCAGAACTGCTGCCAGTCTGAATAGGCAGGACTGAACTGGATGGACTAAAAAGGCAACTTCACATGTGTTCACATGCAAACCTCTGGAACCCATATGTTCGTTGCTGCTAATGCTCCCTGGTCTTGTGCCTTTATACTCTCTGCATACTACACCCAATAAGAAAGATCATAATGGATTAATTCACAGTACAGTGCCACCCATCTACTAAACCTGCAATATGCCCAATGGCCTCCACAGGCACTACACTAGTTTCTCAGCCCTCTTGATTCAGCCTAGCTCCTGCACCATTGTAAACTGTCTAGCCCAGCTCTCCCCATCACGGGCATGTTATGGTAGGGGCAGCTCTACCTGTTTTGTTTGAATCCTATCACAATCACAATCAGCCTTACCTACCTCATAAGGTTGTTGTTGGGAGGATAAAATGATGTGGTAAGCAAAAATGTCATGCTTATGCCTGTCTACAATGCTATTCCTTTATCTACTGTACCCCCAGCTGGCGTTGATTCCAGGGACAGCCAGGATCCTAATACCCTATATGATACCTTGTTCCTGATGATTATGTTCAGTTTGTCAGATTGTGGTTTCTAAGTCCTGCCTCTTCTTCCTGTTTTGCTGTAAAAGATGTTGTTTACCAAAAGATGAGCTGCCTTCTCGTCAGCTTAGTAGGATCTTTCCCCAATGACAACACACACATAAAACATAGAGACGTTTATTGATTACTGGGACATTATGCTGTACTTAAAAGTCCAGATATACAGACTTAAAAAAAAGAATATTCTATCCAATTTCATCACACACAGCTTTTTCTGTTAAAATACTGATTATGACAACCATAATAACCATATAAAATAAAAAATGCACATTCTGTGCCAAAAAATTACATTTTACACTTGGAATATATTATGTAGATTGTAGGTATGTTAGAATAAAATAGACCTAAAATTTTCTCATCACAAGTATTTGTGTGTTTTTGGTAAATTTTGATTAAAATATATCAGATATAAATAGCACTTAGGCAGTAAAGGAAAGATTATGGCCATATTCCCTTCTCTCCCTCTCTGGATTATGTTGCTGTCCCCTTCATATTTTCAAAGGTATCCACATGAGGGCTAGAAAGTTTTTAAATATATATCTCCTCCCCCAACTAGTCCCTCCTATGGGAGTCCAGCTTCCCTCCCCACCAGTCCTTCCTGTGCCATTCAACTGGGCAGCTGGAGAAAAGGGAGGGTAGAAAGGATGGGAGCTGACTTGTGTCCTTGATGATGCCACTTCATCACTGACTATAGTGGAGGGTTTCCCCAATCCGCCAGTTGTCAGCCAGCTACTCTAATTACAACCCTAGGCTTTGGATCCAATGGGACATTTCAATTGATGGAGCAATTTCTTCCTGTGGAAAACCTATCTTGATTTCCATTGCAGCCCCACATTCTCTTTCTGAGGGGTGTCCCAAGAAGTGGCATTACAGAAGGAAGTTTTAATCCATAGTGAGAGGAGGGCAGAAGAACATCATTCTGCATATGCAGAAACTGTTCCAACTGTGAGAATTCAGTGTTGGATCCAAACCCAATTAAGGGAGTCTTCCATCTTAATCCCTCAAAGTTCTAGCTACAAAATTCAGACCCAATGTCTGGAGTAAGCAGATGCACAACAGAAAAAGTGCCAATGCAGCAAACCGAAGTGATAGCCGGAGCCCTGCATATATGATGTTAGAGTCAAGAAATGTAGTGGAAGTAACTGAAGGGTCCAAGGCTGGGTCAGCAGCAAGCCTGGAGAAAAAATGTTTACTAGAGGCTGTAGAAATTGGCACCATAACCTTTTCAAGGCGTAGAGGTAAACAACATCATATGGTAAGTAACATACCATTAAACTCTTAAAGCAACAGGGCAATTTTTATCCAGGCAGTTGGCAACCCCATCTCAAGGCATATTTTCTGCAATACTCATAACAGGTATTACTCATGTAGGAGGGCAAAATACAATTTAACCTTCTCCCATTTGCACTGTGCTGGAAGTCAAACCTTTGCTGACTCTTCATCGAAAAGCCACTGGGTTGCCTAATGTTCCAACCGAGCACCGTGCTGGCAGGTTCAATCTACCTATAACTGATTGGTCCCACAGTTTCGTGGTATGTCCAAGTCCTACTGTCCCTGACCAGCAGTCTGGGTCCCTTCCCTCATGCAGATATGGATGTCCCAGCCAAGCCACACCCATATGGAGGAGAAACTTAAACGACATCACTTGCAGCCGCCAGGGTTTTCACGACAGTCTCAAGATGCTCCTGGTACATATAGGCTATGACCCCACCATGATTGGCCCAGCGATCAGCACCCACGGCACCCTCTTCTGGCTTGTTGTAGGTCAGTTCAGGCAAGTGGTCGTGTTGGCCAGCACGCCAAGCATTCACTGCCCCTGCAAAATCAGCAATGCCCCCACCGAGGGCTCGAAGGATAGCGTGGGGACCGCATGTATCCCACTTGAAGGTGCTGCCCTCCGAAAGCACATAGGCATCTGCAAAGCCCAGGGCCACACACAGCATCTTGTACCCGGCCCCTGAGGCAAAGCAGAGCTGCTCGCCATACAGGGGCACCAGGGCCTTCTGCAGGGCCACTTTCTCACTGCTGCTCAGCACCACGCGAGGGGGAGCCTGAGGTATGGGCCGGCTTAGCGAGCTCAAGTTGGTGTCTCCATAGGAGATGCCCCAGTGATATCTGCTCTGCCACCTGCAGGAAAAAAGAAAGACTGAGAGGAAAGGCTGGGACCGGGCTAGAGTGATTGTGCTTGCCCCTCTTCCCCAGCAAGGTCTTGATACAGACACAAAGAAGGGGTACTCTAGTGGTGATCAGAGCTGCAGGGGTGGAAAGCAGAAAACCAGGACAGCAATGCACTGTGTTAATATAATACAGTGAAAGCTAAATGGAATCTTATTGTTATGACAGAACTGTTCCAACCGTTCCTGAAATAATACTTAACAAATCAAGCACGTCTGAGTGCTTAGAGCAGGGGTAGTCAAACTGCGGCCCTCCAGATGTCCATGGACTACAATTCCCAGCATTCGCTGGCAGGGGCTCATGGGAATTGTAGTCCATGGATATCTGGAGGGCCGCAGTTTGACTACCCCTGGCTTAGAGGGTTCTCATTTTTCAAAGGATCTTTGGATTCCTCATAGGAAGAGCCAAGCAACTCACTGGTCTCTTAGAAGTAGATCCAGCAATTAAAAGGGAGGAACTACTACTGAGTTTCTGCCTTCTGTGGTTATTGTGTCCTTGACACTCTGTAATACGAGGATTAGAGGCCACACAGTGGGCACTGGGGGGAGGGGGCACTAGTCAATCTGGCTGATACACAACAGAGTGTGGTTACCTATGTTCTGACAGCTGTTCCTGGAAAAAGGGCTCATTGATGATGCCTAGAACAGGTTCACCCGAGTGCCGGTTGTATACCCCAATTAGCACCAACGCTGAGCGTAGTCCTGATGGGTAGATGCCGTCCACTGGAACCACATCTCCACGGCCACGGATGTACTGATTTGTGGAATCTAAGAAAAGAAAGCCCTTGTGAAACTGGATATCTTTCATCCAGGGTTACTAACAGTAGTTATTAGTACTGGCTGAGATGCAGTTTTTCACACTGGAAACTATATCAGTTCTAAAGAGGAAGGACTACAAGAACTGGTCTTCAAGGCTCCCAGACCCATGATGGTAAAAGCACATGGTTTTCATGAAGAAAATCTAAAATTCAAGCTTCTGACAGTCCTTCTGACAACGTGCCAGTCCTCTGATTGGCTTCTCAATGGGAGTGCTCTCCCCTACTGAGGGTCAATCAAAAACTTTTCCCTGCCTCTCTCTTCCTCCTCTGTGCAGCTTTATGGAAGAGCTGGCAGGAGGTGAGACACCGGGCTAGGGAGGAGAATGCAGGGAGAATGAGGAAGGGGGCTGGGTGCACTCTCCTGCGGGCCCAACTATGCTCCCTGCCTTCCTAGCTGCCTAGAAGGCAAGGGAGGCCAGTTGACTGCGTTCTGCTGTGACTTTTCCATCTTGGCAGATGGGAAGATGAAGGAGGCTGGATGGGTGTGCTCCACTCCCAGCATACCTGGCTGCCCGGAAGGTGAGAAAGGCAGGTTGGGCACATAGCTCTTCTTGGCCTGGTGCGCATCGCTTCCCACCCCCCTGGCTGCCCAACAGAGGCCAGCTGGGTGTACTCCGCCACCCCAGCCCAGGCAGCCCGTGTTGCTAGTAGGCCTTCCCTGCTCTTCTTTTTAAAATGGGCTTTGCTCCTAGTTTACTCATGTTTTCAAACATTATTTTCTTGCATTCATACATTGACATGAGTACACCTAAAAACTAATTATATAGATACAGACCTAAACCCACCCCCACCAAAAAGAAAAAGAAGAATGTGGGAAGAGGCACTTTGATGGCAGGACGTTAAGTGAAGACTTCCCCGAGAGAGACAGAAGCACCACTGCAAGTCCAAGAATGTAATACGAGACATGACAGACCAGAAGTAGTCACAACAGAATCAGGAACCTAAGAGGAAGGTGGAATACCTCATCAATCAGATTAGGTTACCAGCTTTTGGAAGCAAATCACTGCTAACTGAGCATTCGTGGTCATACAAAGGTGGGTTGGGTGGCACTCCTGCTATATCAAGGAGGAAATTAAAAGCCCCAGTGTGTGGAAGTTCTGTTGCCTGTGTTATTAACCTGAAGATTTCATAGCAATGAAAAAACACCAGAGAATTGTCCATGCATAGAGGCAATCCCGAAGCCCATCCGGTTATAAAGCAATTCCTTCTGTCTCATTTCATTACCTTACCTATGGGGTCAATCCACACAGCCATGTTCTCGGTGGAGATTGTCACAGTCACGTTATCCAAAGCTGGGTCAGAAAGCACCATCTCCTGGTGAATAGCAGCTGCCAGCAGTTCTGCAGCCATCTGGTTCCGGTCCAGGACTCTCTGCAGCAGTGCAGCTGTTTCTGATTGGGTGGGACATACCTGTACCACCACAGTCTCTCCTGAAAAGCAAGCGCATTTTAATACTCTGGTAAACCCCTCTTATACTCTAGGTCAGAGATTCCCAACCAGGGGTCCATGGATCCCTAGGAGTTTGCGGGAACTCCAAAGGGGGCCTGTGGTTTCCCTGTACTGCCTTATTGGACTCATCCATAAGCTAGGGAACTGGTCACTTCCCTTGCCTCCCTCCTGAGTACGAGTGAGTGAATTCTCTCATGGTATCTGTGCTTAAGAGCTCTTCCATAAATCCAACCAAATTTGGCCTTTTTGACTCTGCAGCTAGTATACCACCATTTCCCATCTTACCTAATATAAGAACTGCCATTTAAAAAAAAACAAAAACCTTTCTTTCCTTTGCCTTATAAGGAACTAGTATTCGTCGAAGTTCAAATTTAGACTACGGTTGGTTCTTATATTTTCAGAGAAGAGCTGCTACCATGTCTCTATCCCAGCAGCAACTAACACAATCAAGTTATTTTGTACGCAACACATCTAACCCATGTGTATAACACCTATGTTACATTCTAAAGACTTATTATACACTTAAATGTGCACTTCCTTCAACCATTTTAATATAATTGTTCGCCAAATTATCTAAGACCATGTTCCCCACCTCTACCAATCTCCCCTTGAAATGCAAAAACTCATTGGGGTATGTTTTATGGCACACACTCAACTCACATGGGAAAGCTGCAAAGCTTTCCTCCTGTCAGAAGAAACCATCCTCTCTAAAACCCTCACCTAGAATACCTTGGAAGGAGCAGGAGTTCCCTGGCAGGGAAATGGTCAGTTAAGGTAGAAGTTTTGGAAAAACAGCAACAGTGGAGTAAAGAAGTATTAGACAGAATAAAAACATAGTGCAGTTTAGGAACAGTTCTATGGAAGAAATGGGGTTTGGAGGAGAAGGAAGTGAGCTATGAAATGGAAAAGGAAGATTTCAAACACGGGGTACACCAGAGTATACAACAGAAGAAACATAAGCCAATAGCTGAACTAATAAAATCAGCTTTATTTGAGAAAGATGGTCAAGAATTTAGTGGAGGCCCCTCTGATGCTTCTCTCCCCTCCCCACCAACACTTCAGGGCTCATGTCACTCACCAAGGCCATTTTCAAACTTGTTGGACTCTTCACCACGAATATAACCTTGTAACTCAGGAAACTGGTGGTCGCATCAACGGAAGATGGAAGAGTGGAACAGGAGTAAAGAAAACAGTCATGCTGATTCATTTGACCATTCTGAGCTCAGAATTCTCAACTGCCCCATCCCATCAATGGATCAAATAAATCCCAGCCTTAAGATCTAGGCACCTGACTAGCAGTTAATTTGGAATTAGCCAAGGGCTGAAGAGCCAGCAGCATTTTCGCAGTTTAATGACTCAATCCCATACAAGGCAAATGGTTCTTTTGGTTTCACTGGGGAGAAGAGGAAAAAAGACTTCAGCCTGCCTTTGTTGCATATTCAGGCTACTCAAGAGGACTAATTCTCCCACCATGTGTGAATAGCAACAAAATTTGTCAGAGCTCATTATTTATTTATTTGATTTTTATACCACCCTCCCAGAAAGCCAGCTCAAGTCAATGTACATTATAGTCAATACATGCAATTTATTCACAGTAATTAAGAATTAAATTTTTTAAAATTCTGTTAAAACAAATTAAATAGTAACCTAAATTAAAGATCAGCATCAGCAGACCCAGTTTAAATGGTGTTCAATCTTCCTGCAGCAGACCATGGTTTGGGAGCGACTTACAGTAGGGGAGGGCCAATAGATGCACTTATTCTTGAATTAAGACTTTATTCCCTTTTAACACCTGTCCCTTTTTGCTCCTCAGATGCTCAGCCCTATGAGTAAGGCTGCAAATAGGCCTGGGGAAAAATGTCCTGCCCCATTATTGTCTACTTTGATGGCACCCATTCTCCAGTGGTCCAGGCAGAGGCCATTCCCATCACCTCCTCCCAGACCCTTTTAACTGGTGATTGAACCTGGGATCTTCTGCATGCAAAGTAGTTGCTATGGCTCCACTTGATTTTATCTACCTTCTAGCAGCAAAAGGTTGTTCCTGACTGCTTCTTCCTATGGAGCAACCTCAATTTATATGTTAGTTCAGGTGAGCGTAAGTGATATTGTAGGGAACAACCACTCTGGCTTAAGAGTGCTCAAAAATGTCCTGCCCCTGCTTAATGCCTAAAAATGGATAGCAAAAGCTTGTCATCTCACAGAGTTAAACAACATCCCACTCAGCACCTATTAAGGGGACAGGCAGTTGTGAGTGAGAAACAAACCAACTGGGGAGGAGACTGGGAAGATCCTGCTAGCTAGGAGCAGCTAATAGCCAAACAAGACATGATGGCCAACACAAGGATGCTCTTGCCATTTAAAAATCCCAAGGGCCTAATCCTGCAGCATGGCACCCTAAGCTTTTTCTAGGATTGAAACAGCCACGGAGGGGGCAGGACATTTTGCCACTTGGAAAGGCCCTGGGAGGGACAAGAGCACCTCACCCACCATGCTGCAGGCCTGCTAGGGGTAGGGCCCTCAAAGCCTTTTTCAGTGACTCTAAGCATTTTTGTTTCATCTTGCCCTTTGTACACAGAGCCCAGAAATAAATTTCTTGCTGATATTTTAAAGGATATAAACTCTGTAGTGGAGAAACTAGTTTTCCTTCCCTTGGTTTTGAATCAGTAAATTTCTTAGAGTCGCAGAATTCACCTTGGCAACCCTGAAAATATGGGCTGGAGCTGTGTCTAAAAGCTGACCTATTTTCATCAAATCGAGTGAAGGTATTTATGCCTTTTTAATCTGTTTTAAAGATAATTCTGTTCTTTTTTGGTGGTTGTTTATTTCCACTTTGTGTTTCCTAACTGCAATGGCCTTTAGCCATACAATCAATACTGAACAAACAAATGGTAGTGACTTCCTTGAGGCCATCACATCTAGTTTGTCCCTGTTTAACACCTCACTGACTTCCCCCCTCTCAGCATGCAGGTGTTTGAGGCCTGGGTGTACTCAGATTCATAAGCCCTTGGGCTGGAGACTACATCTGGAAAGGAGATCATCTCCTAGACCGTTTATGCACTGGGAACTTCAGTGCCCCAGCTCCCATACAGGAGCAAAAATCTGGGGCGGATGAAGCACACCAGGCCAAATGTTCCCCCGTGTGGGTGCAGGAAGAGGTGGGGCAACCTGCCACAACTAAAACTCCAGCCGGCAGCCTGGCATGAAACTTCCAGTGCATAAACAGTCCTAGAGAGATAACTCACTTAGGAACTGGAAGCCTCTCTCTGGTTAGCCACAGTGGACAGCCACTGGGGAGAAAAGTACAATACAAATATCCTAAATTAGTAAATAAACCAGAGCAGCCAATGTGTGGAAAAGGAGAACTTTTCCAGAGCTTCTGCTGCTATCTGTGAGGGGTGGAAGGGAAGGCTTGTTTTAAATACCTGGTTGAGGCAAGGCCAGTCACTCATCCATGGGCCATATGCAGAGTTAAACTGGGCTACTGTCAGTTGCTGATGTGAATAGATGCATAAGAAGAGTCCAAAGCTTTTTGACACACATAGCAAGAACATGAAATGTGAGAAATATGAATCAAGGTAAACTTTGAGAAGATAAAACGAGGAACAGAATGTTTAAATACTGCAACCCTGGGAGTGAGTGAACTAAAGTGAACTGGACTAGAACATTTTCAGACAGAAAATATAAAGTGTTGTATTCTGGAAATGACAAATGCAGAAGTTGTTCCAATAGAGGAGCAAGAAGTAGGCACAAGTAGTCCAGGGTATAATGCAAGGTCTTCTCAAATAAAATCTTAATCGAGAGCCTTATCAACATGACCATCTCTGAAGTTTACACCTCAGCTACAGATGCTGATGAAGAAGAAATTGAAAGCTTTTATGCAAGTGTCCAGGAAGAAATTAGTTACACATCTAAACAAGATGCATTTGTAATCCTTGGTGACTGGAACACAAAAGTAGGGAACAAAACAGATAATGAAGGTTAAAGTAGACGATAAAGATTAAATCAGAAAGTGCCAAAGCAGATTACAGCTGAACATAAAAAACAAAGTAATGACAATTGGGGAATTACACAATTTTAATGTTGAGGAGGAACAAACTGAAATCGTTCAAGATTTCATCATCTACTACAAAGAACGTTGCAAAACCATTGAATCAAACAACTGAATCAAGAAATCAGGAGGAGACTGACACTGGGAAGGGCAGCCATGAAGAAGTCAGAAAGATCCTTAAGCATAAGCATGTGTTGCTGGTGAGCAAGATCAAGTTAATTCATGCCATAGTACTCCTCATTACTATGCATGGGTGTGAAAACTGGACCAGGAAGGTGACAGGAAGAAAGTAGATGCTGAAAGGCAGTTTTACAGACACAGTGGACTGTCAAAAAGATGTGAGTTCTAGATCAAATAATTCCTGACCCTAGAAGTGAAAATGACAAAACTGAAGCTATTGCACCTTAGTCTTGTAATGAAGAAACAAGACTCACTAGAAAAGACAGTAAGACTACGACAAGTTGAAAGCAGCAAAAAAAGATGACAACCTAACGTGAGATGGATTGACTCAATCAAAGAAGCCATGGACCTCAGTTTGCAAGACCTAATAAAGGCTGTTAATGATAGGACATTTTGGAGGTAATTTATTCATAGTATTGCCATAGGTCAGAAGTGACTTGATGGCACTTCACATGAGCATATGCTATCTGTGCAAAGCAGAACTCATTTAACACATCAGCACAGGTAGCAGCCTGGCTTAAAGAAGGCAAGCAAGTCCCCTGGAGGAGCATTTTGCCTCAGCCAGCATCATCATGAAATCAAGCCTGAAACAGGTAATTCAACAGGTTGAGATCAGAGGTTGCCAGCTGCTTATCTATACTTTTGTTTACTTTTTTGATAAACAATATTTTCCTCTTTAATACATTTGCATAGTTTAATTGCTATACAACACAAATCTGTCTTTACTCCTCTCCAGAATTTAGGCCAGTTTGCCCTCCCGTGCTTGTGACTAGATCCAGTTCCCTACTCCACAAGCTCAGGGAGCAATTATGTGTAAAATCATGCAATACAGTAGTTAAGAGGCTGAGGGGTGAGCCAATATCCTCAAGTCAAATCTCACTTCTCCCACGAACATCTGATCTCATGTTAGCCAACCCTCACACAACAACCAATGGCCTCATTTGAAATATGGCAATCCCAGAGGCCTTCCCTACACGGTTGTTGCAAGGATTACTGAAATAATGTATGTTAAAAACCTTTAATGTACTATATAAATGAGAAGTGAATAACATAGAGGAACAGCAGGTATTATTAGTACTCTTAGCCCCAAGGGATCATGGGTACAGGAAGCTGCCTTACACATAATCAGACCTTTGGAGATTGAACCTGGGACCCTCTGCATGTGAAGTAGCTGCTATGGATCCACTTAGTTTTATCTACCTTCTAGCAGCAAAAAGGTTTTGTCTCCGACTGCTTCTTCCCATGGAGTAACCTCAATTTATATGTTAGTGCCGGTGAGGGTTAGTGAAATTGTAGGGAATGACCACTCTGGCTTAAGTGTTCAAAAAGGGTCTTGGTGCCATCATGTCTAGTCCTAGTCCCTTTCCTGTCCTAGAATTTAGCCAAATAATGCCTTATTCTTCCCCTCTAGGGTCCCTTTCCCTAGCAGATTACCTCCTTCCCCACATCATGCTTGATAACTTCTTGGATCAGCACATCTGCCAAGGTCTTGAAATCCTGTAGGAACTTTTTGTTCTTGTCTGCACCCCTCTTCTCCTCAATAAGCAAGCTGAAGAGGGCCTCCTCCTGACGACACAGCTGGGCAATGTTGGCAGCTTTCTCGGAGGCAGCCAGCAGGCTCTTCAGAAGAGCTGCCATGGTGTGAAGCAGAACCTGGAGGAAGGCTGTGGGTGGGGTTGAAAGACAGGAAAACAAACTGTGAAAAGTCCAATTATCTTCCCACCCTCTCATGCCAATCCTCATTTCAGCCTGTTGGTGAGAGAAACTGGAACCAAGAAATGATGTAGGTGGAGAAACAGAGTCAGGAGGCTTTGCCATCTCTCACAGCCTATGTCCTTAAAACATCTGAATCCCATGTTTCCCCCAAAGGTGGCCCCAAGGCAGTCCAGAAAAAGATGAAAGAGCATCAAAGCATCAATTAAGTATGTTCACATTAAAACTTGCAACCAAATAACAATGGTGTAGGCTTCTGGCTTGGTGGTGGAGAATTTGCTTTGCATGCAGAAGGTCCCAGGTTCAGTCCCTGTCAGAATAGGCAATGCTGACCTTGACAGACCAACAATTTCAGAGTATTGGGTAGTTGGAAGGGGCCCTACAGACCAACCTAGTCCAACTCCCTGCTCAATGAAAATCCAATCTAAAGCTTACCGGACAGTGGGTTGATTCAGCACAAGGCTACTTCCCAGGTAAAAAAACCCCCCAAATTTGCCAGGCCCAATCATCATCATTATTCTGGCCTATCTTAAATATTAGTAGTTCATCTTCTCACTTAAGACCACAAAATTAGCTCCTTACTTGAAAAAAGCCTATTAGCTCCCCCATGGTATTGTTTAATTGCTGTGTAATCCAGTTTTAAAAAGAACCAGAAGGATACAATTCTACTTAATTTTGAGGACTACAAAACAGCCTGAAGAAGAAAATACGGAGCATATCATGTCTAACATGTTGGTGGTGATAGTGGTGGTGTGGGGGGGAAGTTTACATCCATACAAGCCCCCCCCCCCATTAAAGGGCAAGCCTGGAAGAATGCATTTGAAGGGCGTCTGTAATCTTGGACATCAGAATATATCAGTACTAGATCAGTATACTGGAAGCCACATTTTGTGAGTTCTATTAAAAACCTTCCCATCTGTTTCCCCGCAACTAGGACTTCCATCATGCAACCATAAGCCAGGGTACGGTGTTCTGCACCGTAGGATAGCTTCCAACTGAAGGTGTAGAAATCATATTTTGTGGCTTTAAGAGACTTTGTGTCTTAATAAAGAAAGACCGTCAGTCATTGCAATTCTCATTATAAAAGGCTAAAATATTAGGCTGAAGCTCAGAGTAACATTCCAGAACCAAACCCCTACTCAGGAGGAGAGTCAGGACAGGGCAAGCCTGCTCGTCGAGATTCCAGGTTCAGGGGAGGGACCACTTTTCAAATCAATGCCCAGAACTCTTCCTCCACAGATATTAATCAAGGGGGACCAAGCCTTTAAGCCCCCTCGAGCCTATTTTAGAGAGGGCGCCCGAGCCGGGTTACAATGACCCGGGAGGCCGTTCTCAGGAGTTGCTCCCTTGAACAGTTGGCACTTCGTGCGAGACTTACGCCCGGAGAAGTGGCCGCAGCACTGCACGGTCCAAGACGGCTTGTCGGCGTCTGCCTTCCCTAAGCACCGGCGGAGATACCTGGAGAGCGGGACAGCTACCGAAAGCGCCCTACAGCCACCGCCGCGCCCCGAATCACCTCGCCCGGCCAAGGCGAGCAAGCGCCACGTCACACGACAGCCCCTCTCCGCGCTCTCCCAAGCTGGCCTGCCGCTCCTGACTCCGGCGGCGGCGCCTTCCGCCCCGCCTCCCTGCGGAGAAGCCCGTGAGGACCGCAGCGGTCCTTGGACTGGGCGGGCCCACCTGCAAGCCGGCCAAGCGCCAATGCAGCCCGCTTTGATTTCCGCCCGCCGGCCGCCCAGCAAGGGCCCCGCCTCACCGGCCGCAGCTTTCTGGCTCCCAGCTCGCCGGTGGTGGCTTGAGCGCGCCGTCCTTACATCCTGCCCGGCGAGGAGGCGGGTTTCCAACCTGCAGCATGTGATGCCGCTGTGGGCCTCCTTCCTTGGGCGGGAACATCTCGGGCTCGCCAGCCGGAGGTCGGCGTTTCCAGCGGCCTGACTCGGGCAACGCCACCACAAGGGTCTGCTCGAGGGAGCCCAGTCCTCCCGCAGAGGAGCTCAGCCTCCCTCCTCCGTTTCCGCCGAACGCACGGCTTTTTCAGCGGCCTGCCGAGAGGAGGGAGGCGCAGTCAGACCCCGACATTTGGACCGGCAAAACCCGAGTCCAGTGGCACCTTTAAGACCAACCAAGATTTATTCGAGGCGTGAGCTTTCCGGCGCATGCCCTCTTCCTCAGACAATGGAACAAGGCGTGTAGATATAAGGGGAAAGCCAATTAGTAGCACATGGATAAACTGTGTCATAATATCGAGATTTCGACAGGCAGGCCGCATCCTGCCAGGACTCGTCCTTCTACAGCATTTGAGCATTAGGGGTGACTGATGACCCAGTCACACACGGTTTTCCGCCCTCTGAGGTTTTTCTTCGGTTTTTCTGCTTGCATTAATTTCCAGATCCCGGCACCACAGAATAGAGATTTGGAGGGATTAAGTATTAGAGGGACTTCAGGAAGGAACTCCAGGAAGAATCTCCAGGAACAGCTCTGATTGGCTTGATCTGTTGAGTGGGTGGGGAAAAGACTGTGATTAAACTCAGGGGATAAATGAGGAAGGACTTTTGTGCTGTGATATACAGCAGTGGTCCCCAACCTGCGGTCTGCGGCCCGGTGCCAGGCCGCTAAGACCAGGGCGCCGGGCCGCGGTTCCCTCTCCCCGCCCCCCCCCCCCCGCAGTAAAAAACTTCCCAGGCCGCAAGCTTGCGGACCGGGAAGCTTCTTACTGCGGGGGGGGGGGGGGGAGGGAATCAGGGCGGTGCCGCACATGCGCGCTGCGTGGGCGGGGCAGTTGCCCTGCTGGTCCCCAGCCGAAAAAAGGTTGGGGACCACTGATATACAGCAGTGGTCCCCAACCTTTTTATCACCAGGGACCGGTCAATGCTTGACAATTTTGCTGAGGCCCGGGGGAGGGGGTAGTCTTTTACCGAGGAATCGTCACCGCCGCCTAAGCCCCTGCTCCACTTGCTTTCCCGCTGGCGCCCCTGACTTCCCACCACCCGCTGGAGGGCGCTGCCAGCAGCAGCTGCACAGTGCCACACTGAGGGGGAGCCCCAGCCATGGCAGCCGCCGGAGCGCACCAAAGGTGAGCCGGCGGCAGAGTGGCAGGGCAGCCCCCGAGGCAGCAGTCAGGGAGGAGGACGAGGAGGAGCCGCGGCCCGGTACCAACTGATCTACGGATCGGGGCTGGTCCTGGACTGGGGGTTGGAGACCACTGATATACAGTACAATAATGTTACATTGGTGTAGTTTTGTATAGAGTAAGGTGATCAGATTGTCCCACTTTTGGAGGGACATCTGGGGGCACCTGGCAAATTGTACTTATGTTGAAATTAAAAATATATATATATTACAATACTATTTTTGCGTTCTATGAAAATTTTTGTTGCTCCATATAGACCAGATTTTTAATCAAGAAACCCCCACCACCCCGGTCAATGTTGTCCCGCTTTACCAATGTTAAAATCTGGTCACCTTAATATAGAGGTCTACTTAGAGGAAGAAAAAACAAGTTTAACAAGCCTTCTCTTCCAGTTTTCATTTGTGCATAGAATTATGTAGTGCAGAAGAATAGTGCAATAATAATGCATTTTTAAATTTTTACTTTGGGACCCATAAGGTGCCTGACAGTTTCTTTCCTTCATGGCATAACATGGTGTCTCTGCAATGTAACTTTAGAAGTTAAAAGCGGGAAAACAGAAATCAGCAGTAAGAATTGCTTTGGTGTGTTGCTTAGGCTTCATCTGTCTCTAGAAGGCTGCTCCCTTTGTGCTATCACCAGGAAGGCTGGCGACACCTGAAAGACTAACGGGATTTGTTCGAGCATAAACTCTCCTTGACTAGAAGTCACTGCTCCTGTCGAAATGAGTGGACCCTCACTGTGCAATCTGTAAGGAGAATCCACTCACGGAAAAAGCCGGCTCTGTTTATTCGGCCGCGATAGTAACATTCGGTCGGTAACCGGAAGGGTCGACGCAGGCTCAAAGAGATATCAGCCTATTGCATACAGCGCCAGCCCTTCCCTGCTGTCGCTTCTCTTACTGGCGGAAGTGCGTCAAGGCGGAAGTACGGACGATGTCGGAGCGACAACGGTAGCTCTCCCCTCCCCTCCTCTCCTCTCCTCTCCTCTGGGTGCGGAGGGCAGCGTTGGGGAGATGGACGCGGTAAGTAAGGTGCCTGCCCAGCGGGAAGCCGGACTCCTGCCGTCTTCCCTTTGCTCTGCTCCTCTCCCTCTTGGAACGGACCATTGTTCTGGCCTTGATGTTGGGAGGGGGCCCTTGGGGCATGTTCACAGCGTCCCTGTGGTGCTTTCACTGTTCAGAAAGCTTTGCAAACATTTTCTCGTCGTCGCAGTTCTTGCAACAGCCCCCGGATTGCCGGGCGGCCAAAGCGAAGAGAGAGTGGCTCGCCTGACGCTTCCTAGCGAGTTCGTGGCGAGGGCAACTTCCTAACTGGTAGTTCGGTCACTCAGGCGTGCTTCCGTAGTTTGTTTAAATTGCAGATTGCTGGTGACTGGGTTGAGTCTAGATTATAGTGGCTGGCTAGGAGGTGTTACTGCTGCTGGGGGCTGACTCCTCCGTCAACAGGCGCTTCTGAGAATAGCACACTTATGTTAACCGTATTGTACCCAAAACAATGGGAGGGGGTGGGGAAGAGAAGATTCTAGCCCAGGGGTAGTCAAACTGCGGCTCTCCAGATATCTGTAGACTACAATTCCCATGAGCCCCTGCCAGCATTTGCTGGCAGGGGCTCATGGGAATTGTAGTCCATGGATATCTGGAGGGCCACAGTTTGACTACCCCTGTTCTAGCGAATAGAGAGTAGGTATGGTGTAAGAGGTAGAGTTTGGAACTGGGGAGATCTGGGTTCAAATCTCTTGGTCGTAAAGTTTGCTGGGTAACCTTGGGCCTGCCATTGTCTTTCAGCCCAACCTGTATTACAGGGTTGTTATTTTAAGATGACATGGAGAGGAAGAGAACCATGTACTCTGCCTTGAGCTCCTCGGGAGGAAAAAGTGATATGTGGTTGTTGATTAGGAAACACTTCAAGATCTGGCTTTTATAATTGCAGAACAGCTGAAATCTTCTGTGATTCATCCCCTTCAGACACTAATTGTTTTTTGTTTTAAGTAGAAAGTCTTTAGAAATGCAGCATGTGTTGTCGCTGGAATAAAAACAAAACTGAGAGGCTGTACTAAAAGGATGCCTTGCGTGTGCTGCAATATTGCAAGAACTAGAATATGTTGCATTATTTTTGACTAAAATTGTTTTTTGTAGCTATGGTGCATCTCTTTTTCTACCCCCACAAGTAATTATGTAATAAGTAAATAAGGAGCAAGTGGAAAGATGAATTGGCCATAATGAGTTCATGGTAGAATATTTGAATCTGAAGATTTTTGGGTTCCTCAATGCACAGAGTGTGATCGCCTTTAAGCCCTTTGCTTCAAAGAAGGGCATAACTCTTCTTAGGATTGCTCAGCCATTCTTTGAGCCACATGGGTACTTTAGATCAGTCTCTTGAAATAGTGGATGAGTAACTGTGTTTAAAATAGCCAGTAGAGATTAGGAATATCACTAATGAGATAGAAATAAAGGGGGTATTAATGTTTTACAGTTTTATAATCCTGATGCTGTGTAGATACAGTGGCATAAAAAGGCAATTACTTTTCCTTTTGTCATTAATTATTATTATTTTATTTATTACCCACCTCCCCCCCAAAGGCTCAAGGTGGGTTGTGACATATGGATAAAAACCCCAATACAACCCATTAAAACCAGTATAAAAACCAAAATGCATGCAGTACAAGCAATTCCATAAAACTAAAATGCTGTGGTGAAAAAACTCTTCCTGAACTTAGAACCCAAGTCTTCTTCATCTAGAGGGGAAAGTGCAAGAGGGTACTGATAGACTTTGCTACTGCCACTCCTATGGGGGGGGGGGCTGGTCTTCCTTGCCGCCCGGCCTCAACCATAGACCTGGCGGAAGAGCTCCATTTTGCAGGCCCTGCAGAACCCTGAAAGATCCCGCAGGGCCCGCAGCTCCTCTGGGAGCTCATTCCACCATACTGCTCCTCACTGTGACGTCTCAGGGAAGTGTACATAAAACCAGTGGGGAAAAGGAAAGGTACATAGAACTTTTGGAAAGATATGAACAAGAAAGCATATAAACAATTAACAGCACAACGTATGGGTAATTGTGAACAGCTGAAGGGAATAACAGCAACAGTCAGGGACATACTGGATGTCAAGGTGGTCTGGCGAGGGGACAGGTTGTAGGAAGGTCCCTATCATTGGCCTCTTCTGAAAGCCAGCAAACTGATCATGAGGTCCGAGCTGGTGGAGATGGGAGGGATGTGGTTGGGATCTATAGCATCCCCCTTGATGGGCTTCTTTCAGGGTTCTTTTATTTATTGTATGTTTGTCCTTCCAGTCCTGCAAAAAGCTCAGAACAATGTGCATGAGCGGTTACCTGTTTTTATCTTACATGATGAGATCATTGTTGAGAGAGAGTGACCAATTCCAAATCTACCAGGGACCAGGGATTGAAACACAGGCCTCAGGAGTAGGGACTACTGTATTTATCTGTTTACAACATTTTTTTCGATTCAGTTCTCCCAGGAACTCAAAGCTGTGTATGCCAGTCTGCCTTTACCCCCAACAACAACCCTGAGGGTTAGGTTAGGCTGAGAGAATGTGCTTGACCCAAAATCATCAAGATTCAAGGTACAGTTTTCCAGGTCCCAGACCAATACCTTAACCAGTGCATCAAGCTAGCTGTTTGTGCTGGAGTCTCTCCATCTTTATGTCTGTCACTGATGATTTCTGAGGGACCTCCAGTGTCTTTCTGTTTGGAAGGGATTGGAATCCGCATTATTAGAGGGCTCTCAGACCAACTTAAAGCTGTTCTGAGGAAGCTAATGCTTATTGCTGTAATAGCTCTCCTCTTTTCTAGGGGAGGGAGCTTTGACTGAGGGGATCCCATCTTCTCCTGTTACGTCTCTGCTGGGTAGCCTTTTCTGCTGATTGTCCTGAATCCCTTCAGGGCTGTCACATTTGTATGTAACTGGAAAAAGAGAGTAGCGCAGGTGTTCCAGATTCTGTGGGCTGACTGAGACTGTGGTGGTTTAACAAAATGTTCGTGTTGCAGTATTTAGAATGGTAGCTTTGCTGCTTTTAGGGAATGAAGACTTGGCTAGCTAGGTATGTTCAAGAGGCCAGTGGCATCTTAAAGATTAACAACATTTGTTGCAGGGGTATGAGCTTTCATAAGACAGTGCTTGCTTTGTGACTCACAGAAGCTCATATCCTAAGGCATGGGTAGTCAACCTGTGGTCCTTCAGATGTTCGCGGACTACAATTCCCATGAGCCCCTGCCAGCAAATGCTGGCAGGGGCTCATGGGAATTGTAGTCCATGAACATCTGGTTGACTACCCCTGACATACCCTGCCAACAAACTATGTTAGTCTTTAAGATGCTACTGGACTCTTACTTATTTATGTTTAGATTTTAAGTTCCTCATGGCAGCTTACCACAGAGTTGAAATACACAATAATTAAATATAATTTCAGTTTTAAAATCTAAAATTCAGTTTCAAAATACAGCCAATCCAATTATAGACCCTATGGCCACCTCTTACTATTTTCTTACTGTTACAGACAGACTAATGTGCTTCCCCATGACGACTCATCTTGATCTAAGTATCAATGAAGTAAGAACAGAATATATCCTGTTGAAACCAGACCAATTGCAACTTGCTGCCAAGTGTGCTTACCTCATTATAGTAGCATTTTTCAGAAGCGTTCCTGGGTGTTATCTTAGTAGTTCTTACACAAGCCCTGCAAGGTAGTACAGTGAAACATCATCCTCATTTTTAAAGTGAGCATCTTTGGTCACCTAAGGAAATAACTTCAACTTTTTCCTGTGTGAAGTGCAAAACAGCTACACCCTTCTCTTTTCTAGCCCTGTTTAGTATTCTTGTTGCCATAAAGCTGAGTAGCTATGAATAGCAAAACAATTCCAAGGTTTTAGATTTTGGGTAGAAATAGAGGCTTAATTTGTTAATATTATGTAACGTTTCTGTCTAGCTTGTTTATGTAGCAAAATTTTAATTATTTTATTTATTTATTACACTTCTACAGTCTGCCTTCTTCCTTGGTGGGATTCAAGGTGGATTATATAAAAGCCCATAAAATCCCATGAAGTCCCCAGTTCTTAAAAACCATACACCTTCAGATGGCAGAAAGAAAAGAGAAAAAGCCTTCCGCCCCCTCCACAACCATCCACACAAGGTTCAATTGATGATATAGCAAAGTCTGGGGGGGGGGGGACAACGCTCTTAAACAACCTGGCCTCAGCCAAAACCTGGTGGAAGAGCTCTGTTTTACAGTCACTCTGGAACTTTGACAGCTTTGTTAGGGCCCTCAGCTCTCCCAGGAGCTAATTCCACCAGGTCAGGGCCAAGACCAAAATGGCCCTGGCCTGGTAGAGGCCAGGCTTACCTCTCTATGACGAGAGACCACTAGTAGATTAGTACCTGCAGAGTGCAGGGCCCTATGGGGGGCCTAAACAGATAAGCAGTCAGATAGGCAGGACTACTTATGGCCTTGAAGGTCAGAACCAAGACCTTTGAACTTGATCTGGGCCATAACTGGTAACCAGTACAGCTGCCTCAGCACAGACTCTATATGGGTCCTGCAAGATGAACCAGTGAGGACTCTAGCAGCTGCGTTCTGCACCAGCTGGAGTTTCTGGGTCAAGGACAAGGCTAGGCCAGGGTAGAATGAGTTACAGAAGTCTAGAGGAGGCCATTGCATGGATCACTGTGGCCAAACAGTTGAGATGCTGCTAGCCTTCACATAAGCTTCTCAGCTCAGAACCCCTGCCTGCTCTCAGATAGATTTCAGAGAAAACTGGGAAGTGTTCATAAGTGCTCTCATGTTTTAGGTACTGGTCTATTGGCAAACAAGACGTTTGGCGCTCAAACCACTGAATTGTAGTGACTCTCTAGGAATTTGCTCTTGTCAGATTTGCACCAGGAAATATGCTAGATGAGCCTCATCGCTGATGCAACAAAAAGTACAGGTGCTGCTTCTGTTGTTTTGAAGGATTTTAACCTCCTGATCGTTTAAACAAGTTCAGGCTTTTCTTCACACCTGGAGCTTTTCTGATGTTTGTCTAATGTGTTAATGACTCCAGTCTCCAGATTTAAGTATCCACAGATTTGGTCATATTGAGAATTAGATATATTGGTGGTAATCATACATATTTAGCAGAGGATATGAAACCGCAGATAAAACAGCACTCAAGCAACGTGATTAATTGAAGAACATTAAAAGGGGGAAGATGATCCTCTGAGTAAGGAGGGCTGTGGAAGGCCCAGGAATGGCCCCTGCTGGCCCTCTGGGACCAAGGGCAGCCAGGAAAAGGCTCTACCCTGGGAATGTTTACTCATGAGTAAGTAATGTGAGTTTTGCAATTTGCAATCTTGAGTAGGGAGGAATGCTTTGGAAGTTGGCAACCCAACTGACCGCATATGGAAGAGGAGTCAGGAATCAAGCCCAGCTCTTGAGATTAGAGTCTCCAGCTCTTTAACCACTTCACCACACTGGATCTCAAGATCAAGCAGTAGGGGGGGCAGGGCAGAACCCAGGGCCGTCACAGTGCAGGTGTCTGTGCTAGCGCCTGTTGTATTCCTGGGTGCAATGAGCTTTGCCTCTTGTAGTCTGAATAATGCTGGTTGGCAGCATGCACTCTGCCTTGATGCGTGTGTGTACCTCTGTGCACTTAGGCACATGTTCGGAAAGAGAAAGCATTTGTAAGCTTCCCCTGGATGCTGTCTGTCCGTCTGATCTATTTGTTTGCTGGTCCAATCTGTGACCTCAGCTCAATTTGCAAGTACCATGCAAAAGTTATCATTCTGCTATGTTTGAGCATCTTTAAGGGATATTTGGAAAGCTGGATTTCTCTGGCATATGCCATCTCTAACTGGCACTCGACACCTTTTCTTTAAATTACAGCCTGCTATTTTTATACCTTCTCTCTGATACCTTTGCTTTGTGCTGCACATAAACAGGTTCATTACAGCTGAGCCCATGACCTTTTCTTTTCTACACCCCATTCTTATTTTATTTGTCCTGAAACGCTCCTGCTTTGCATAGCATGCAAATTGCTGTGTAGCTACAGCAGAAGTAATAGCTTAGCCATTCCTGGACACTTTGCAGGCTGAGAACAACCAGAGGTAACATTTGTGCCATGGTGGTAGTGCAATAAGGCACATTATTAAAAACATATGCATTCTTTCACTGGCCCCACTGCATGGGTCTCTGGGATGATGCTAACGTAGCAGTGGGGCCAGTGAAAGAATGCATATGTTTGTCCTAATGTGGTGAATGTTTTCTTTAGAAACCCGTTTGTGCTGGAACAAAAAGCATGCAGCCAGCAGAGTGACCTTGGACTAGTCTCAGCCTTGTTAGACTTGATCTGGGAAAACAGTTCTCTTAGAGCTCTTTCAGCCCCTCCCCCCTAGAAATCCACCAAGACTCCTGGACCTGTTTGTATTACTATTGTTTAATGTTACCGTGTTATCTTTAAACCGCCCGTGGCGCCACGGACTAAATAAATCGTTAAGGGCTGCCGAGGTGGGATTTGTCCGTGATGAGGAAGGGTCCGGATTGGACCCTTCCTCACGACAGACAATCGGAGGGACCAATTGCAAAGCGCCTGCCGATTGGTCCCTCCGATTCCCAGCCCCGGCTCACAGTTGCTCCCGGCCTGATGCGGTGAGAGGCGCAAAGCGCCTCTCGCCGTGTCAGGCCGCCGCCCGAGGGAGCCCCTGGCAGTCGCGCAGAGCGCGGCTGCCGGGGGCTGCCTGATGCGGCGAGAGGCGCGAAGCACCTCTCGCCGCGTCAGGCCGCCGCCGCGAGAACGCCGCCCAGGGCACCCAGCGCCCCATGAGACCTCCGCCGCCGCAAGAACGTGCCACTGGCCCCTCCGGCAGCTGCGCCAGCCTTCGCCCGCCACTCACAGCTCGCCGCCACCCCGGGACGCCTTCAACTGCTGCTCCCGCCCACCACTGCACCTCCAACGCCGCGCCTGCCCCCAATGGTGCCGGCTGCCCTGACGGCCCAGCCACCGCCTCCCCCGCCAAGCACGCCGCCCCTTCGACGATCTGAGGACCACGACCACGCTCCACTGCCTCGCATGCTGCAGGTACAGCCCGCACCGGCAAAACGCCCATAGGAGCCCCCGGACGACGCGAGACTGTCTCGCCCTCCCCTCCACGGCCTACAGTTCGCCCACAGCCCACTGCCACCCCCCCCAAATCCAATGCCACCCTAGCGCCCGCTACATTTAAGCTGCAGCGGGCTTAATTACTAGTCAGTTAATAATATTAATGTTATAGTCATTCCATGTATAGTTTTCAGTTCTGTGTAAACCGCCTGAGCCTTCGGGAAGGGCAGTATATAAATATGAATGAATAAATATTTCAAGGCATTCTCTTGTGGGGAGAGAATAGGAAAGTGTTTGTTAACCACTTTGGGACTCTTTTGGGTAGCAAAAATCAGGGTATAGAAAACCAGCTTTTCTCAGAGGCTGCAAGAACCCGTAAACTGCTCACTCTATGCATGTACAGGCTCCATAGCAAAGTGGGAGTCTACCAGTAGTAAAAGTTGTCCAGTTCTCCAGTTGTGAAGCACATATACTTAATCACAGCTGGTGCATTACAAGCAAAAGAGTGTATAGCAGAGTGTTGCCTCTTTTATATGAAACAATTTCTCACTTTCTTTGATTGGGAAACTGAGCGTAAAGACTGTTTCCACATGGCACACCTTAAGATGTGGTTGGATCTCCTGACTGCCAGGTGGCCACCACAAGATGAATGTGAGATGATTGTGTTAAGAGACTGGAATGGTGCCATGGATCTGGTGCTTCCATTTCAGTGAATAAGGCTCCCCCCCCCCACACATTTTGTTTCATATGTTTGCAGTCAGTATTTGGGAAATGGCATGAATGGAGCAGTGTTGTTTGCATCCATCTCCTGTGATTCTTTGTTCAAAACCCGTTCATTCAGAACTGGGGCTCATACCAAGAGAGGGAACTTTGGAGATGGAACCAAGTAAGGCAGCCTGCTTATGGATCCTGATGATTTCCCTGGTTCCCTTTGTATTGCTAATAGAGAGATTGTAACCCAGAGTATGTTTGTGTGGTGTCGTCAAGACTTCTTCCTCTAGGTCGACTGCTGTTTAGTGTGCAATCAGTGTAGGTTTAAAGTCACACCCTAGGGTAACCCTGCCTTTCTGCCTTGCTATGGGGCCAGTGGCCCATCCCTGTTTCAACATTATCAGTCTCTGTAGGCAAGAAGCTTGAGTAGGAAAACATCTCCTACCTTGGGAGCACTGACAGCTGGGCTTTGTCATGCCCTGAAAGAAGAAAACAGGCTGATGTGGGAACATAATGAAATGTTCGTGGGAGAGGGGATAGAAGTCAGAGGGCACCAATTCCTTCCAGCAGCTGGGAGGAGGCCTGTGGAAGTGCTGTTCTCAGCATTTCCCAGGTTTAAGCAAGTCAGTCTTCTAAACGGGAAGCTGTAGTCAAACTGTGAAGCAAATGCAAGAAGCCTGTCCCGAGTTAGCCGTCCTGGTGTATTGTGGGCTGCTTAGGTGTGATCTGGTCACAAATGAAGCAGGTGCTTGTGAGTTTTCCTCAGGTTTTCAGAGATAGATCTATTGTCCTCAGGGAGATGTCTGTGGATCTTCTCCATTTTATCCTCAGAACAACCATGTGTGGTAGATTTGGTTGAGTAATGGTCAAAAAGTAAGTGCTGTGACTGAGGAAGGGCTTGGATATGGTGTCCCTGAGTCAAAGGCTGGCAGTGTCTTCATTATGGGATGCTGCTGGTCCTTGGGTTATCCGGCCAGCTGAGAAACTGGATGCCCACTTGCATCACATTTCTTTTAGTTCTGAGTTCTTGGTATTCTAACTGTGATGAAATTTCTTTCAACATTTTACTTGTTATTGAGTGTCTGCCTGCCTGCTGCAGTAACAGGTATGAGGGAAGAGGTATGTCCCTTTAACAGGTATGTCCCTTTAACATCACCCCAGTCTGACTGCTGAGAACATCTTTGCAACTTCAGATCTGAGAGAGATTCTGATTCCATGTAATTCTCATTTAGCTGGCTGACTGGATAATAGATTTAAAAGGTGTCTGGGTACCCCATCCTTCCTCTAGCCAGCTTGGTGGGGCATTCTGCTTTCCTTGTAAGGTAGGTTAGACTGGGAGCATGTCTGGGCCAAAGATCTCCTAGCAGACTTTATGACCATGTGGGAAGTGAAATCTGGGGCTCTCAGGTCCTAGTCCCACGGTGCATACCACAGTGTTATATTAAAAAGCTGCCTCCACCCCATTAATCAAGCAACATAATTTTTTAAAATACTTTTTAAAGAACTTTATGGAAACCAGTAACTGGCAGATGTCATCATCTTAGAAGAAGCATTCCCTCTGCTCTTCCACACCACAGGGAATGCCTCTTCAGGAGATGGGGCCTGCTGTAACATGTGTGCACAAGCTTATGTATGCAATTTTAATCAAATCTATTAAAACCCACAGTATGACTAGTGTCATTAGCTGGCTAAGAGGGCTTGTAGCCATTCATTCCAGGAGACGGCTTGGAACATCTGAGGGCTTGTTGCTTGCAGCACCCACATCTATCTTATCTCTCTCCTTCTCTGCAGGGAACCATTCCAGAGACTGGGTTGGAGAAATGCTTACCCTTATCAGAAGGTGAGTGAAAGAGATGGCCATGGGGTAACCAGAATGACATGTGGAGTTACCTAGCAGGGAATATTTGGGCCCAGTTGGGGGGGATATGCATTTCAGATTAGCCCTTAGGAGGTCATCGTTTACTCTGTCCTGTTGTGGGAATTATGCTGGTTTCTTGCAGCCTTGGCATTTCCTTGGGCTAAGGAAGATGCTGACAACTCTGTTCCCATGTGAATCTTACTGTGAATCAGTAGAATTTACAGTGTGTTTTCCTGCAGACAAGCAAAACATCAGTTATCACATACTTTGCTAGGTTTCTGTCATCTGTGCAGTGATTGGGATGAGGGTTTGAAGGGTGCTGGAGAATGCTCCAATGTAGAAGGTACCGTTGGGCAGTGGAGGATCTTTCCTAAAGGTGAAGGTCTCCTGAGGGCCTCATCAGCTGGTTGTATCTTGTACATCCTGTATCCTGCTGGAGCTGGAAGGCTTTGGTTTGGACTTCTGCAGGCATAAGGATTTCAGCCCATGGAGCACAGATTTCTGGCTTTTCCTTTTTTTATAGCCAAAAATGCTCCCCAGAATCCAATTCCTGAGGTTCCCTGTCCTCCAAGAATGGTATTCCCAAGGGGATTTCTCGCTTTTACCAAAAGGGGCAATCAGAAAAATTGTTCTCCACAGGTGGGACTCCTTCCTTCTACAGAAACACTTCTGTGGATCCAAGTCTCTTTCAGCTTCTCTTTCTCTGAGCTAGTCAGTCAACTATCTAGCAATTAGGTATCTTCCAGGGAAATAATCCCAATAGACGTGCACAGTGTCATCATCGCCAGCATTGCTTCTTGCAAAGTGATTACCGACCAACCTTGAGCAAAGGAGTCAGTGGAATAAAAAGCCTCTCCATCCCACACCTCCATTTTCCCTGCACTGGTATTCCTTTGCTATGTGGAAAATTTCCCCAAAGTCTGTCTAGTGCAGATATAATCTGGGAATCTCCGCTTCAGGGTTTAGAAAACAAATAAGTTGGCCTGTCTGCCCATGGGAATAACCTCCGGAAGTCTGTGGAGTGTGAGCCTTCCTCTCAGTAGCGGCAACATAACAAATTATGGAACATCTAAGCTTACATATGCCGGGTTGTTTGATTTCTCCCCCACCCCCTGTAATATATGCAAATATATTTTAAAAAGCATAATGTATGTAGCCCTGACAATAATATTGTTAACGTTTTGTTAGTGCCTTGAGGCATGGATCTTTTTGCTTCATATTATGCTACAATAATGCTGCACAAAGAATGCAGGACTGTGGAGACAGCGAGAGAGACTAAAGCCTCCCCAACTGACCCATAAGCAGATGGCTCTCAGCGTGCTGTTGCTCAGGAGTTTCTGCTGGCACTTCTTCCTCTGGTTCTGACCCCATTATCTCTCTCGGTTCCTGCCCCTTGGTGCTCTCTGGTGTGGGTGCCAGTAGGCTGTGTTCATGTGTTGCTAATCTGTTTCCAGCCACTGATGAGGATTCCAGCAGCGGCATCTACACGTGCTTCATGAAGTCACATCGCTGCTATGACCTCATCCCCACAAGCTCCAAGCTTGTTGTGTTCGATACTTCGCTGCAGGTGGGTAGCATCTCCAAAAAATGCATTAGGTATTATTAGTCCTGAAAGGATACCTTGTCAAGACTGTGCTCCCAAGCCAACAAAACGTTTGAACAAGATTGAGCCAGTAGACAACTTCCAGTCCATTATGGTTCACTGGATTCTAAAGACTTATGGTAGGTATGCCAGACACACACACCAACAAAGCGTATGAATGAGCCGAAGTGATCATGCTTGTATCCTTATCTAGAATTGGGCACAGTTCCTGCTTGTGTGTTTTCATGGTAACAGATGCACATTTGTTAACCTTTAATATGACAGGTGGTCCAACATGTAAGTAGTGATGAACTGCAAGATAGTTAAGGTGGTAATGTCTTTAAGTAAACATGGCCAAGGACACAAAGTAGTTGATTAGATCTGTGAGGGTTATTCTGCATGGCATACGATTTCTTTACTCATTCTTTATATACAGAAATGGCTTCCAGCCTTTCTGCCTTCAAGGAATGTTTCTATGTCTGCCAAGAGCCCCTGTATAATCCAAGGGACTGTAGGGTTTACCTACACCCTGGGCTCATTCTTTAGAGAGAGAGAGAGAGTCCACGCTCGTGCTCCTCCTGTAATTCCTCTCTCATTAGGAGCAGGAGTTGGAAAGGTTTCTAAAACTGAAGTAGCCGCTTGTGTAGCATCCCAGCCCCCTTATATTCTCTGTTGCTTTTTCTGGCTTGTAGGTGAAGAAAGCTTTCTTTGCATTGGTGACTAATGGTGTGCGGGCCGCTCCACTCTGGGACAGCAAAAAGCAAAGCTTTGTGGGTGAGTGTCTGAGCTCAGGAGGAGAGGCGAGAGAAGTCTTGTCACCTCTCAACCAACTCCCTACAGCAGGCTTTCTCAACCAGGGTTTCGGGTTTCTTGAGGGCCCTGGAAGGGTTTCCTGAATGAGTGGGAATTAATAATTTTTAATATATTTTTTAAATGTGTGAAACATTTATCGGTTGATATCACCATATATGGGCATGCTGACCAGCCCCCCCCCCCCAACGGCCAGTGATGGGCCTAGAGGAGGTAGGAAGTGGAGGGGCCTTGGGTGGGCCTGTTCACAGCTATGCTTCCCAACCATATTCTGCACAGTTGCACCTCTTCTGGGGTTTCTTGAAGGCTGAAGAATGTTTTCAGGGTTTCTTGAACAGTAAAAAAGTGGAGAATGGTTGGCCTACAGGTTGGAGCTGACTTCTGCCCCACCCCTTCTTTTCCCTGTAGGAATGCTGACAATCACAGACTTCATCAACATCCTGCATCGCTATTACAAGTCAGCCATGGTAAGATCACACTAAGCTTTGTGCTTATGAGTTTCCAATTTCTGTGGCTTAGTTATATTATGGTTGCCAAGGCACTGTGGGATCTTGGAGATTTCTGAGTTGTTTCTAGACGCTGTTGTTGCAGAGAAAAATGTAAGAATACTCTACCTAAATACACAAAAACACAAAAAGAAAATAGATCTTCGAGTAATTTAAGAAATTCTTCACACTAACACCTTGTGTTCCAGTTTAAAAAGGCCAGATGTTAAGACACTATTTTTGGATGAGCACATGACCAACTGGACCAATCCAGAGAAACACTGGAAAAAGAAGCTTTTTGTCTCCCTTTCCAACCTACCAACTATGTTTTTCCTTCAGATTTTTATTCTGCCTCTACAGGGTTCTGTTTGATGCCAGTTTCTAAAAAGACAGTACTATAAAATTATTGTTTTAGTTTGATGATTAAATACAAAGCAAAGTATTTTAAAAACAAGTCAGGGATGTTAAAAAAGCATGGAAATATTCATAAATCACGCCTTGGACCAGAAGCAGATAAGATAATCACAAAAAAGATAAGAACTTCTTAATTAAAAGTCTGGATAAAATTAAATGTTTTGGCCTGGTGCCTAAAAGAGAACAGTGTAGGTGCCAGGAGAGCCTCAAAGAGAAGGGCCCTTGACAGGTAAGGTGCCCCCACTGAAAAAGTCGTGTCTCTGTTTACCACCTGCCTTACATTAGGGAGGCCGATTTTAATGGTCAGTCTTGCAGAGGCTAATTTCACACTTTGAGATACAAGGCTTCAACCAACTGGATGATGTTTCTGATATTGCACCATGAATCATCCAGGCTGGATCTTCCTACAGTAATAGCAGTGGATGTGTGACAAGATGGTTTCTGTCTCATTGTCTTTCCAAAATACATCCAGGTGCAAATCTATGAGCTGGAGGAACACAAGATTGAAACTTGGCGAGGTAAGGATGATTGTGGTGCACCAACAGAACAGCAGCTAATTCTGGATGAGCGGGCAGCGCTGTGGGTGGAGAAAATTTCTGCTCAAATGACACGCCCAGCTCTAGCATCACTGGCTGCAGGTTCTCTTTCTCCCTTCCCTTCTCTAGATAGAGGTGCAGCTGGCTAACTGACTTTTTCTGTCCCATGCAGAAGTCTATCTGCAGGACTCTTTTAAGCCACTGGTCTGCATTTCACCCAGTGCTAGGTAAGTGATTCTGCCAAGGCATGTTGGCTACTTTTCCTTTCTGCCTTTCTTCCCACCTGGCACATGCCTCAGTCCTCCCTGCCAAAGCCACCACTAGACGAGTACAGAGTATTTTATTAAGTTGTTCGTTGGTTTTCCTCCCCCTCCCCCAGATTTCTGGGCCTCATAATTATGGGAGAGGCTTGGAGGTAACTGGGCAGTTTCTAGGGAAAGTTCTCAGACAGTGGAACATTTTTTGAGTCAGCTCACAACAGCTTCTGCTGGAATAAATAATTTTAGTCTTTAATCTTTAGTCTTTAGTCTATGGGAGTCTTCTCTGTTCTTGATTATAGTTGCCTTTCCAACAGCCATCTGAAATGGTGGTCACCACTACACCTCCTTCACAGATGGGGAACAGAGAGAGAGAGTGACTAGTCCTAGACCAAGGTGGGCCCACTGACTCCAAAGCAGTTTTTACCTGACTCCTGGTAGCCTTGCCAAGTTTCAGTCAGGGTACATTAAAATGTTTGCCACTACTCTTTTCTCCCTCATCCTTGTTTCAATAACAAGGGGGAAAGGAGAGGTTTTCAAGTTGTAAATTGAATTCCCCCTTCATGGGGAGAGATCATGGCTCAGTGGTAGTGCTTTGCATGCAGGTGGTCCCAGGTGGAATTCCAGTATTTTCGATTATAAGCATCAGGTAGCATGTGAAGATCTCTTTCAGAGGCCCTGCAAAGCTATTGCTAGTCAAAGTAGACAGAGCTTACCTTGATAGATATTCAGTATATCATATGTTGCCTCTCTCTTTCTTAGATTTGGTATGTAAAGTCTCAGCTATGTCTGAGCTCACACATTCCATAAATGAGAAACTTTTACTGCCAGTTGATTGCAGATCCTGGGATCCATAAAGAGATTCATTTGTGCGGCGAAGTATTGCTGCTATCTGATGCTACTGTTTGGAGAATTAAGGGGCTCTTGAGAATACAAAAGTGAGCCACTCTAAACCTAACCCATGAAAGAGGACCTGACTTCCTTGTTGTTTATTTAGGACCAGTTAGAATCATAGTAGTACCCTGCAGACTTTCTCAGCCATGAAGGAAGCTTTCATGGGATGGATTACAAAATAATGGGCATTTTTTTCTACCGCTTCCCTTGCCTATTCTTGAGTGGTTGGCATAGACTGGAGGCATAAAGGGACCCAAACCCAGAAATTATTGATCCCCCAACATCATAGTTCACTGGATCTCTTCTGAACATCTGAGCTGCTCTTCTTCCTCCCTGTAGCCTTTAGAAAGAACATCTTGTGGAGCTAGAGAGAGAATATCCAAGCATCCATGTGTCCTCCTTGCTTCACAGATGTGATATATTCCCCCTGCTCCCATCCCTCTTGTGACTTCCAGCCTGTTTGATGCCGTCACTTCACTGATTCGGAACAAGATTCACCGTCTGCCAGTCATCGACCCTGACTCGGGAAACACACTGTATATCCTGACTCACAAGCGTATCCTCAAGTTCCTCAAGCTCTTTGTGAGTGCTCAGAGTGAGGTGACATGTAGTAGAGATACTTTGTACTGTGCTGTGCTCTTCCACTGGTCCCATGCTGAGGAATGAAGTTGGGACACTTGTATGTATTCAGTTAGGTCTATTGGTTTTGGGGGCGTGAAGCACTGCTGGAGAAGAAGAAGAGTTGGTTCTTATATGCCACTTTTCTCTACCAGAAGGAGTCTCAAAGTGGCTTACAATCGCCTTCCCTTTCCTCTCCCCACAACAGACACCCTGTGAGGTGGGTGAGGCTGAGAGAGCCCTGATATTCCTGCTCGGTCAGAACAGCTTTATCAGTGCTGTGGCGAGCCCAAGATCACCCAGCTGGCTGCATGTCGGGGAGGAGCGGGGAATCAAAACTGGCTCTCATGATTAGAAGCCAGTGGAGTGTAGAGGGGTTTTGGAGCATGGCCGAAATTTCTTGTAAGGATCTTGAGAGTGCCTGAAATTTGCTATCTTTGAAAATTAATTTCTTGAATGATAGTAAAATGATAGCAACAGTAAAATGATTTGCCTGTGTTAGTTAACCTTGCACTGACATGGACTTTTATTTTTTACTGGAGGAAGGAGCCACGGAAGCACATAAGCAACCAAGAGAATGGACTGAGTCTGTCCATCTGGAACCCTAAGCAGACTAGAATTGATGACAAATTCAGTTAACTCTTTCAGGGTTCTCCCACAAGTGGAGAAGAAAATCTATTATGAGTGGGCCCAAACAATTGCGCTCTAGACTCTTGGAGGTGAATGACCACAACCAGGATCCTGTACATCTTACCCACTGCTATTGTAGCTCCCCTTATCAGCAGAACCTGCTAAGTTATTGGATGCACCCTTTGGTGACAATCAGCCTGCCCCATGTAAAGATTATGTTTTTGCCTGTCCCCTAATGAACCCTGGACTTTTTTCTGAAGGGCTTTTTAATTATGATTTTAGAGGACCATGAGAATGGTATAGTGGGCTATCATTTGACCACAGTACCCATATACAAAAATGGATCAATCTTAGTAGATTCTAATGAGAATGTAGACAAAACAGAGAAACTAAACTGACAAACCCAGCTGGCATTAATCTCATGGAACCTGGCAGGATGGTCAAGTAAAATGCAGCATCTCACATGCCAACAGTTTATAAGAGTTGCACATTTTCTCCTTTTCCCCTTGCAGAATGCTAAACTGCACTAAGAAATGTCCTCTTGTTTTACTACAGATTGCTGAGTTCCCCCAACCAGAGTTCATGTCTAAAAGCCTGGAGGAGCTGAAGATTGGCACCTACGAAAACATTGCGATGGTCCAGACTAACACCCCTATTTATGTTGCCCTGGGCATCTTCGTACAACACAGGGTCTCTGCCCTGCCTGTTGTGGATGACTCAGGTGAGAGGCCGGGGTGGGGTGGGGGAGTATAAAAGGGGAGTGCAGTAAACATAGGTGCTTATCTGAGAACTTCAGGCTTAATGCTTTTGTGTTTTTCAAGATCATTATTTCTTTTCTGGAATCCCTGGGCCAGAAGTTGTGGAATATTAACAGGAGCAAAGAGTCTCACTGCATTCAAAATAGAGCCAAACCTGACATTTTCCATTATATTTCCTCATTTGTGGCCTGGTAGGGCCAGGAATGACCTGGCTAGCCTGATCTTTCCAGGTATTGGAAGCTAAGCAGGGCTGATCCTGGCTAGTATTGGATGGGAAACTGCCAAGGAAATCCAGGGTTGCAATGCAGAAGTAGGCAAGGGCAAACCACCTTTGAACATCTCTGGCCTTGAAAACTGTACTGGGTTGCCATATGTTAGCTGTGACTTCATAGCACTTTTTCATGCTTTCCCTGTACATGATTTCCCTTCCTCTGTAATTGCTGGGACTGCTATACTCATGTCCCTCCATCTGCAATAAAACCATTCCTTAAGGGTCTCTTTTTTCTGAGATGAGACTGGCTTCCACTTAGGCCTTTTCGGCAGTGGTTAAGAACGGTGGCCTCTAATCTGGAGCACTGGAGTTGATTCCCCATTCCTGCACATTCAGCTGGCTGGGTTACCTTGGGCTAGTCACAGTTGTGCCAGAACTGTTCTTGCAGAACAGTTCTTTCATAGCTCTCTCATCTCCACCTACCTCACAGGATTTTTGTTTTAGGTAGAGGAAGGGAAAGCAATTGTAAGCCGCTTTGAGACTCCCTTGGGTCATGAAAAGCAGGGTATAAGAACCAACTCTTCTTCTTGTTGCTTCGTGGTTTAACAGTGCATGTGGCTTCTTCCCTTCTGACCTCCAGGAGACTGATTAAACCTTCCTTCAGCCCCTTAGGGATTAGATGGTTCATGCAGTTGTATTTCAGTGGAACAGGCTTCCTCGGGAGGTGGTGGGTTTCCATCTTTGGAAACTTTTAAACAGAGGCTAGATAGCCATCTGATGGAGAGACTGATTCTGTGAAAGCAAAGGGGTGGCAGGTTACAGTGGATGAGCAATAGGGTTGTGAGTGTCTTGCACAGTGCAGGGGGTTGGACTAGATGACCCATGAGGTCCCTTCCAACTCCATTATTCTATGGTTCTATGATTCTTTTTGAAATACAAAGTGCTTTCATCTAATACTCAGTTTTTAGTATACCACATCAATTATTTTTAAGCTGCTACCTTCTAGGAATTTGTTAGATGAAATTTAAATTATTGTTGATTGTTTGTCATCGCATCTGCCTGGCTGGGACAGAGACATGGAGCATAAATGAGTTAAATAGTGGGCATTCTTGGGATCGGGCTGTCATATTTGGGATCAGAACAGAATCCCTTTTCTGCTTCTCTTCTTTGCCTTGCCAAGATTGGTTCACGACTCTAGTTTTTTTGTGTTGCTTTTTGCCTTCCATGATTATGTGAAACCTTTAAAACTGTTCATCATGTAAGCATCATTTTGTGCTACACTCTGAACTGTGTGGCTGGGGGGGGGTGTTGATTGTTCTGCCTTGCCTTCTGGCTGGGGGGGGAGTTGTCCCCACTTGCTGCCTCCTTTTCAAATTCACTTCCATTTTTCACAAGCTGTGCTTGTCTGTTTCTTTCAGGTCGGGTTGTAGACATTTACTCCAAGTTTGATGTCATTGTGAGTATCCAGGTCTCATGGGGGAGGGGGGATTTCACATAGGGGGTGCCTGTCTTCAGTAATTGCCTTGTTAGTTATTAAAGTAGATTTTGTTTGATTTGCATTTTTATCATATCTCTTGGCTTTGACCAGTTATGGACTTGATCTCTGTGGCTCCCATGTTACTCCCAGCTAGAGATCAAGTGCTGGGTGGTGTGGCTGGGCCTGAAGCCCAATACAGGTTTCCTTGCGGGATGGAGTTTTGCTCCCTGTGGACAACATTTTTCTGAGACCATGCTAATTTAACTGGGCTAGATCCAGCTGAAATAAAAAGGAGTCTCGTATGACTACCTTGGCAGGTAATGCTGAAGACTGCAAGATCTAAATGGACAAAATCCACATGATTTAAGAAAACAAGGGAGTTGGGCAAGATTGAGAGGAGATGCTGTTCAATCCACCCTACGTCTGGGCTTGCCCTTTTCCTCTATGGCACATGGCTTGGCTCACTCACTTGAGTCGCCTGCAGGGATTTGTTCCAGGACATGACTTTGCCCTGCTGCTGCACTGTGTCTTCTCTGGAGAGAGCTGGTGTAATGATGGCCCAGTTCTCTGCCAGGGTACTCAGTTTAAATGCCCATGTTTTCTCCCAAGTGTATTTTGTAAGGTGCAATGAACAGCTTAGGAATGTAAGCAGTCCTGGTAGATTCAAACATACTGCTGGGCAGAGACAAGTTCCCCTGATTTCAGCTTGGGGGTGTCCCAAAGGGGGAGAAGAGAGTTAGGGTCAACAAAGGCTGGTAATGCCACCATATGTTCCCTCTTTCTCATCTCCCTCTTGTTAGAATCTAGCTGCTGAGAAGACTTACAACAACCTGGATGTGACAGTGACCAAGGCACTGCAGCATCGCTCCCACTACTTTGAGGGTGTCCTCAAGTGTTACAAGCATGAGACTCTGGAGGCGATCATCAACCGACTGGTGGAGGCAGAGGTAAATCCCCTCCTGCCTGGCTGCTTCTTGGTTCAGTGAGGGGGAGGTAGGGACTGCAGGGCTCAGATGGGGGTAAGGGGAATGAGTTCTAGAAGAGGGTACAGATGATACATCTTGGTGGGACAGCACATCGATTGATGGGATATTCCTACCATCAATACCTCTTGATAAGAGAGCCAGTTTGGTGTAGTGGTTAGGAGTGCGGACCTCTGGCATGCCGGGTTCGATTCTGTACTCCCCCACATGCAGCAAGCTGGGTGACCTTGGGCTCGCCATGGCACTGATAAAATTGTTCTGACCGAGCAGTGATATCAGGGCTCTCTCAGCCTCACCCACCTCACAGGGTCTCTGTTGTGGGAAGAGGAAAGGGAAGGCGACTGTAAGCCGCTTTGAGCCTCCTTCGGGTAGAGAAAAGCGGCATATAAGAACCAACTCTTCTTCTTCTTCTTAGTAGAGGGGTTCAAGTGGGTAGCCATGTTGGTCTGACGTAGCACAACAAAAATTGAATCCAATAGCACTTTTAAGACCCAACAAAGATTTATTCAAGGAGTGAGCTTTCGAGTGCATGCACTCTTCCTCAGACTAAATGGAACAAGCGTATAAGGCAAACGTATAAGCGTATAAGGCAAACGTAAATTGTGGCAAATTAGTAAACCATGTAATAATATCCATATTAAGCCATATTGTGCTCTATGATAATTCTTTGCTAAAACAGCTAATTAGTCCTTTTGAGTTCAGTTGTACACAAAAACTTTGGAGAAATAACTGTCCATGTTAGTAATTAATGGCAGACACTAATTAAAAGAGGCTAGTTACTGGCCTCATCCATCTTCACCCAAATATAGAAGCATCCCTGCAAGTGACCAGAGAGTTAAATTCAAAAATACATTACATATTAGTCATATTGTCCCAAATAAAATAAAAAGAAGAGGGGATTATAAGTAATGTGGATATAAGAGTTGAATGAAGTTAGCATGCATATTGAGGGGGAAAAACCTATGTCCTTGTTGAGACCAGGCTTTGCCATTGTTTTGAGTATTGTAATAACTTGCATTCCTGCAATCTCCCTTTCTAGTCTGTTCTTGAATTTCTATTGCAATAAAACAGCTACTTTGAGGGCCTTAGAGGGGGACAGTCATAAGTACCACAGTTCAGTTTCTGCCAGGCGGATATTAAAGCTGAAAAGCAGCTGATTATTAGGTGTTTGAAATTGGGGCACTTTTTGGTCTTCCCTAACTCACTGGGATATGTTTCCCTTCCAAACAGCAGCCAGCACATGAGCAGAGAGCAAGTCAAGCCGGGCACTTTAACCATGCTGGCATAGGAAAGAGGTGGGACAGGGGTAGTCAAACTGCGGCCCTCCAGATGTCCATGGACTACAATTCCCAGGAGCAACCTGCCAGCATTCGCTGGCAGGGGGCTCCTGGGAATTGTAGTCCATGGACATCTGGAGGGCCGCAGTTTGACTACCCCTGGGGTGGGGGGATGGGTTAGCCATGACAACCAGGAAGGCATTTGCATGTATGGAATACAGGCTGTGCTTACTAGTAAGTAACAACCAAGTATTGAAAAATACTTGAGTGCTGCTAGGTCTGCCATTATTGTCTGGTTTGCTAATCTGAGGTATGCCTAAACTTTGAAAAACGGTAAGTGCACTCACTCTTCTCTCAGTTGGCACCTTCTGCTGTCACAATTCTCCCTCGAGGGCTTTTTACCACGCTTCAGATAAAGGTGTGTGTGCAACACCCTTAATCCTCCTCCTCCTGTCCAGGCCTCTACCTTGCTTTTTCCACGTCTGGCTTGTCAAGCCCTCTTTTATATCCAGCCTCCCCTGTAGTCCTTCCAACCTCCTTCCCAGTCTCCCAATAGGATATGTAGGGTGGGAGTATTTGCAACAGCTGCTCCAATATAATCTGATTCACAATCCATCATTCTTTGTCAGTTGTGGGCTGGAGCCACTGGGGGGCAGCATCCTTTAATTGTGCCATTGATGCACGGGGTCTGCAGGCAAGCTGGTATCACGAGGCTCAGAATTTCTGACAATTGGGATCTGGAGTGATTTCATGCCAGTCCAAAATGGCTTCTTATAATTTATCGCAGTCAGAAGCCTCTCTTTTTCCCAAGGCCCCTAAAGCAGCTTGGACTTATCCAGATGAGTTTGGCTCTAAAATGAAGAATCACTGGTTCTTAGACCACTGAGCTGTTCTCTCAAATATATTGAGGAAAGGCTTCATCTCATTGTCTGGGCTGAGATTAGTTAAGGGCAGCCAAACCTGTTGTCCTACTTCACTCACGGCCTCCACTGTCTGTTGGAAATCTCTGATCATGGAGGCTTGAGTGCCCTGCTGTTGTTGCATGATTTTGCAAAGCAGTTGAGGTTGATGTTTGGCCATCTGTTGGCCGAAGCGGGCCAGATCCATGGCATCACCTCCCCCATCTCTGACATAGCTGGAGTTTCTTCTATGGCTGCTGACTCACTTGGTTCTTCAAACTTTGGTGACAATGTTAGCTATGGAGGGTGTAGCAAATTCCAGCCACTCCTCCACCCTGCCGGAGGTGTTAAGTGAGACGGCTTATTACTAGCATTCGTGTGCCCACATTCTCTACCAAATTGTCCAGACTGTCCATTGTCTCAGTCTGCACCATCTGCCATTATGCTTCTGTCTTGAGGCCTCTTTGTCATAACTCAGATGGGAGGGGGTAGTTAATAACATCCTCCTCCCATCCCAGGTCTCTACCTTGCTTTCTGTTTTCTCTTCTGCAGTCTGGTCTGTAAAGCCCTTTTTTATAGCCAGCCTCCCCTGCAGTCCCAACCTCCTTCCCAGTCACCTGTAGCCTGGTTGTCCTCTCCATCATCCCTTTGTTGATTGCCCTACTTACCCTCTTTTCCCAGCTGATCCCGGCTGCTGTGTGAGTGGCAGCCCTGAGCTCTTCCAGCTTGCCTCTTCTTCCCCTGGCCAGCTGCTCTGCCTCTCCCTCAGGCTTGGCTTGTGTGGAAGCATTCATGGGGGAGGGATCTGCATCCAGCTGGGTAGTTTTCGCTCCCTGGCTGTTCCTTGCCCCTCAAGAAGTGTGGATCTTTGGCACAATCATGATGCTGGTCTCGGGTTATCTCAGTCCACTTCTGCAGGTGGGTGGATTTGGAGGGGGTGGTGGTGGCCCACAACAAGGCTTTATCAGGGTGACTTCCTGGTGGGTGTTCTTCTACCTGTTTGAGGTAAGTCCAGAGCCTAGTGACGCATGTCCAGTTACTCAAGAAGTTAAATAGCACTGTTAATGCGCCTATAATGTGTTACTAAGATGCAGAGTGTGAGTGAAATAAAGTGCTTTGTGAACAGTCTTCAATCCCTGTGTTTTCCCATGCAAAAGAGGGATTTGTTGGCTAATGTAAGCCCTGCTTTCTAGACTTACTGAGGCTGAACCACTTTGTATCCCCATAGATGGGAATACACAGATTGCACGTTTTCAGATATTAAAGCCTTATTCAGGAATATAGGAATTGTATACATTATGATTATTCCATCCATCCTGAGTGAAAATAAAACTGTAAATTCATACTGTCTCTGATACCCACAGGTTCATCGGCTGGTGGTGGTGGATGAGAACAATGTGGTGAAGGGTATCGTGTCCCTCTCGGACATTCTACAGGCCCTGGTCCTGCCCGGTGGTCAGAAGCCTTGACTGCATGAAGCTCAGAGCTCCCCCCTCCCCCTCCCCCTCAGGCCTGATGAGCAGAACCATCAACCTTTTTGCATCACCCTTTTTGGCTTGCAGTGACAGAATGGGAAGGCTGTGTAACCCAGCTGCAAGCTAACACCATGGGGCCTGGTTTGCTTGGTGTTTCCCACCAGATCAGGGCCTGTGTGTCTCCTTACTCAGTGTGGTTGCACGGGATTCTTGGGGCCTGTTGGATCTTGGAGTTAGGTGCAGTGGTTGGGCTGTTGGAGTCCGGCCTCAGCGTGCTGGTATCTTCCACGCTCGCATGGGAGGAAGCTGGGGTAGGCTTCCTGGCAAAATGTGAAGCATGCAGTAAGTGCAGGGGGCCACATCAAAATTAAAAAAGCCACAGGGCGAGTTCTGGAGATGGAGATATCTGATCAATAGCACAACTTTTTTTTTTTTTAAAGAAACTCTTGGCTGTTCTTGGGCACCTGACCTCTGTATGCCATGTGTGTATGAGTGTGTGTGTGAGAGAGAGAGAAATCCCTGTCCAGTGTAACTTGTAACTTCAACAATCAACAAGCTGCAGTCAGTCAATAAGGCACGAAGCCTCTTGTGCACATCACCTGCTCTCCTCTCCCCAGTACCAAGGCTAGGACAGGTGTCATAGGCTCTTAATGATCCTCAGAAGCTGAGAATCCTCATACTGGGCAGTGTTGGATATTTGAGCTGGCATCACAGAGCTTTCAAATTCCTGTTGTCTGGGAGTCTCGTTAAGCCCGTCTCTCCTAGGTTTTGATTACTCCATCTTTGATTATGTCCGTCTAACTGGAGGGAGGATCAGAGCCAGCCCCGCCTCCATGCCCCGATAGAGGAATCTATGTGCTTAGCCATGAACATTTTACTCTCCTGCCTCACTTAGGGCAAAAATTAGCTGTTCTGTGTCTGCTGTCGAAGAGACAGAATTGTAATACCACCACTGCCCCTTTTGATCTTGACTGTGCAAAAGTGGTTCTCTCACGAGCCCTACTTTTTTTACACATTCCTATAAACCTTTCTTCAAACAAAGGTATAAAGCATGTATTTTTTTATAAAGCCACGTTTCCTCTCTGATGCTCCACCGGTAATGTTCTGCTTTTTGGCCTTCCTAGGCAAGGTGATCTCCTGGGATCTGGGAGAATTTTTTTAAAAATTATTTCAAGTTTATGCAGGAAACAGTCCTGGGGTGCACCCACCCACCCACCCACTTGCTACTTTGTTTTACTGAGATTCTGTACTTATTAAAAATCTGTATATCACACTTCAACTTGTGGTGTTTCAAAAACTCGGCGAGTAATGTGGAAGAGAAGAGTCACGGAAGTTGATGGCCCTGGGGGAGGGGTTGGGCAGGGGAGATGCATTGTGCTTGAATTTGAGCCAGGGAAATTAGTTGGCACGTCCTCTCATGCAATGCTGAGTGCAGAAAGGGTTCCTCGGATAGGAAGTGCTACACAATCAGCCTTGTATTTATTTATGTAATTTATATCCCACCACTTCCATTCAATGGCTCATGGCAGGTCACAAAGTCTTCATTAAAACCCACTAAAAACCCCATTAAAAGGGCATACTAACAACCAACCATTTTGGTCCAAAATGTGTTCTCAGGATCTGTTCTATGTGTTTTTGAAGGACCTAAAAATCATGGTGGTAACCTTAATGTGTGTCCTGTAGGCTAGGGCAGGGGTAGTCAACCTGTGGTCCTCCAGATGTTCATGGACTACAATTCCCGTGAGCCTCTGCCAGCGTTTGCTGGCAGGGGCTCACGGGAATTGTAGTCCATGAACATCTGGAGGACCACAGGTTGACTATCCCTGGGCTAGGGAATGCTATGCAGTGAACCCAGCAGCCAATTAAAACATCTTGACTGTGCGTGGTCCTTAAGGGAGGACCTGTCAGCTCCAAGGGTCTTCCGCCATGAGTATACCTATGTGCCTTCCAGATCTCCTCTCCAGCAAAGATGGTGAATCCCGTTCTCATCCCTGTAAGCAGTTCTCTGTGTGCCTCTGTGTCCCGGTCACTTCTCTTCCACGGCCTCAGGGCTCTCAGGGCTAGGAATGTGCTGAGCCAGCCCCACCGCCCAGACACCAAATCCCTGTTTGTTCTGCCTGTGGCTTTTTGAAAAGGCAGGAATCCCCCGGGCACCTCGCTGGAGCCATGGGTGGCGAGGACCATCCCCGAGCTGAAGTGGACCACAGAGGAGCCAGGCCAGCTGCCCGGGACTGGCTGGCTCAGCAGTGGGAGCCCAAACAGGGAGTGGAAGGGGATGAGTGTGGTGTCCAATGAGGGTTTCTGTGGTTTTTAGGGCCGCTGGTGGGTGGTTTGGTTAGAGCCAGGAGCTGGGGTCTGGAGTCGGAGCCCTGGGTGGCTTTGCTGGGCATGGGGATGAGTCACATGGAGGCTTGCATTTTATTTCTGGCTGTGGGAAGGCGGTGGACTCTGATGGGTTACCCTAGCGCTTGTGTTCTGAGGGCAACTGCCCTGGGAGTCCAATTCTGTTCCGGGGCTCATCGGTTCTCAAGTGACGACACATGGGGCAGGTATCCCTCATTTCTGCCTGTCAGTTCTCTCTCCCCCCGTTTCTCCCCCCTAGTTCCTTTGTACCCCCTAACTTTTATATCTAGTAACCTAGATCTATAAAAAGAAATACAAAGATTTGAATGCATCTTGAAGTTGTGTGTACGATATAGCAGGGGTAGTCAACTTGTGGTCCTCTAGATGTTAATGGACTACAATTCCCATGAGCCCCTGCCAGCATTTGCTAGTAAGGACTACTTTGTAAGAGACTTGACTGAGAAGGTGGTGGAGACTGGAGATTGACAGTCCTTGCCGGGTTAGTGATGAGAGTGACCAAGCCAGGACTGAATTTGGCTCCCGAAACGCTTGCATCCGACCCACGGATTCTATCCTTTGCTTATCTTCCTAGCTGTGCCCTAGCTCTGCTCCCCACCCCTCTTGTTGAGGCAGCACATTCCAGGGAGGGTGGGAGTCAGACATGGAGGAGATGGTCCAGCAACACCCACTCACTGCTTAGAACTCCTCTGGCTTTAAATGCTCCATCTCCAAACTCGAGATGGAACCCAACGGATGCTCCTGTACCAGCAGGTAGGTCCCTGGAGCCTCTGGGCAGCTTACTTTGACTGGAAGGGATGCTCAAGGTCAGGACTGAGCAGCAAGACAGCTCTCAGCATTCGTGTCTCCAAGGAAGGGGCTGCACCAATCCTGACCACTGTCATTCTGAAGAATTGGGGTTAAAGCTGAATTCATGGCTTACCTTCCTGAGTGTGTTCTGTTCAAGCAAAAGGGTGCTGCAGGTGGCAAAATACTGTACGTGGGAAGGGGCCATGGCTCAGCACTTTCTGTGCAGGAAAGTTTAAAGTTTACGGCCTCAGCCTGAGACCCTGGGGGAGTGGCTGCCAGTCTCACTAGAGTAGACCCTGCTGGCTTTGATAGCCCCAGGGTCTGGAGGCAGCTTCACATATTCATTCTCTATCCCCTGCATTATAGTTACTTAGGGCTGGACTCTGACTGCAAATCATCAGCGGTTTAGAAGAACAGTCAGCATAGCTTGTCTGCTAAATGCTTGGGCTTTAGGGGTAAGGGGCTAAACTTTCCCACACCCTTTCCCCAATTCCTCAAATGATGCTCAGTACAATCAGCCTATGGATGTATAAAATTAAACTTATACCGAATATTGAACCTGTATATAGCTGTTGGTCAGCACAATAAGTGTTTTGGAACTTGTTCTTGGAAATTATGGTAGCATATACATTAACAAGGGACCAAACCCTATGAAGATAGGTTGAGGGACTTGGGAATGTTCAGCCTGGAAAAAAGGAGGCTGAGAGGGGACATGATAGCCCTCTTTAACTATTTGAAAGGTTGTCACTTGGAGGAGGGCAGGATGCTGTTTCCGTTGGCTGCAGAGGAAAGGACACGCAGTAATGTGTTTAAACTACAAGTACAACGATATAGGCTAATTATCAGGAAAAAAATTTTCACAGTCAGAGTAGTTCAGCAGTGGAATAGGCTGCCTAAGGAGGTGGTGAGCTCCCCCTCACTGGCAGTCTTCAAGCAAAGGTTGGATACATACTTTTCTTGGATGCTTTAGGATGCTTAGGGCTGATCCTGCATTGAGCAGGGGGTTGGACTAGATGGCCTGTATGGCCCCTTCCAAATCTATGATTCTGGAAACTATTTTTGGAGTATGGCATATATCCTGTGACAAAAATAAATGCAAATCTGACACCAGCAGTTCCATCTAACAACAGATAGTTAATAGCAAATTTGTTTACAGCCACTAGAATGTTGCTAGTGCAAAAAAGGAAAAAGCATCTATATCTGAGAAATGGTTGAGGAATTATAGTACATTGTGCTGATGGGGGAAATCTCTGCATACAGAAAGTTCTGGGAAGGAGTCATCCATTCACAAAATAAGTTCAGTCAAGTTTGGTCCGCTTTCATTACATTTTGGAACAAAAGGAAGCCATTGGGATCAGTGAAAATTGAAATATTTAACTGTTTGAGATTGTGTTATGAATTATGTGGTTATTATGTATGATATATTTCAAGGCATAATTAAAAATTAGCTCAGCTATAGCACTTTCATATATTTCATGGACCACAGGCATTTTTGAGGTGGGAGAGGACTGGGGTTTGCCATTTTATTGAAGCTTCTACTGAAAATGACTATTATGGTAAGCTGCCTTGACCCACAAAGAAAGCCTGGGATATGTGTCTTAATGAATTAATAAAAGTGGGCAAACTGTTCCCTGTGCCATGCAAAGCTTTGCCAGCCAACTTTCTGAGCAGGAGGGTTCTTTCAAAGAGACAGGAGCAGGGTCAGTAAAGAAGACAGTCCCCATCTGTCAAATAGGAACAGTAACAGCCCATATCACCCTGCGAAGATAAACAACATGGCTTTTTGTTAAGCCCTTTCACACTAAAGGAATCTAAGATTTGTAACTTTCCTTTGGAAGCCAGCTTTGACTCTGGGTGGACAGCAGTGGTGAAATCTCATCCCCCACCCCACAATAATAAACGGGGTTGTGTCTCTGGCAGCTCTGCTAACCACCCCCATCGTTGCCATCCGTTGCCAATGCAGTTGCCATGCTGGTGCTCAGTTGCTAGGTTTCACTTGGAGCTGGCGTGGGAGTTTGTGCTGAACTCTCTCCTTTGCTGGGAAAGGGGGGGGGAGCTTGCATTTACCTGGGGTTGAGGGGCGAATGCATTTTTCTGAGATTAAGCTTGAACACGGCAGGGTGGGGGAGTAAACATGCCCTTCAACAATCTGCAGATGAAACAAGAGACATTCTTGTCTGCTCAAAATCCTAGTCTCGAGGACTGCTGCTTGAATGCTCTACTTCTCTCTCTTTCTCTCTCATGCACACGGTTTCCATTTACTCTGAAATAAGTCTGTCGTATACCAATTTGAAAATGAGGTTACAGGTACAAGAGAAAAAGAAATCGTTGTCTTATGTTATCACCACTCTGGGGTGCCTTAACAGTCATGCATATCTATCTACATGCACGGTTACTGGAGGAAACAAAAGCATGTACTTCCAGTTTTTAACAAAATATTTTCCCCACAGTCTAAACAGGGACAGCAATTGACCAAGAACCCCCATACAAGGATTGCCCTTTGGGAAGCTTGGAGAGCACAGTGGATGAGCGATAGGGTTGTGAGTGTCCTGCATAGTGCAGGGGTTGGACTAGATGACCCAGGAGGTCCCTTCCAACTCCATTATTCTATGAGTATGGGGTGGTGGCGGTTAAGGTTGGTGCTGTGAAGGGCACCCGAGGTCAGATCTCTCAAGGTGTGTGAAAAGCAGACCTGGGGTTGACTGACAGCTGTGATTCTGGGGAAGGGGGAAGTACCTCGCCCCTACCATTCCCCCAATAAAAATCACCACCCTGGGCTACCATTAACCCAGACAGGAGTGAAAATATAGGCAATCTCTCTTTGTCTTTTATCTAGGGATGCCAGCCCCCAGGTGGGCCTAGGGACCCCCTGGAATTACAGCTCACCTCCAGATGGATTCTTTAAAGGGTGACTCTACGGCATTGTACTGTATCCTCCCCAGGCTCCACCCCCTGTTGAGGACCTGGATCTGACAACCCCACCCCCATCCCCCTACTTCTAACCTATCCATGGTAATAGTATAGGGGCAGTGTGACAGAGGAAACAGCACAAGGAGAAGAGTTTCAAAAAGCTTGTTCCACAGTCTCAATAGCCCTTCCCTTCCCTTGCAGTTTTTAAAGGCTGAACTACATGGATCTCCCATTTTGGTGCTTGAGCCAGAAAATCCAAGATGCAACAAACGAAACAATCGGCTGCCCTCCAAAATCTTCTACCTGAGGAGGGCCTAGCCATGCTAGGGATAGGCCTGCCAGCAGGACATCAATGGGAACAAGGGCTGGATGACCCATGAGGTCCCTTTCAATTCTATTATTCTATGATTATTCTATGTTGTGGGGGGAAGTGGGGCTGTACAAAAGTTAGCAGAAGACTATTGTGACTGAGGCAGGTTGGCTGAATACCTGTGGAAAAGTGTGTTAAGGAAAACTTTTAAACATCTGGCTGTCCCTGTAGTACACACAGCTAGACACAGGGAATATGGAGGGGGTCACCTGTCCCCTCCCGCTCCCCTACAAACTAATTAAATAGAACAGGCACAAGAATAACCAAAGAGCGGCGCTCCTGACTTCTGCCCCTTCTTGTTGGAGCCACAGGGCCATCTTGTGCCTGACATGGAGGGGCGGGGATAAAGCCCTATAAATGCTGAGCGGGGCATGAAGCCATACGTGTTCTGTGTGAGAGATGCTGACAGAACATACAGCATTTGTCAGCAGGATCCATGCCTTTGTCCTGTGTTGCATCCTGTCTCTCTGCTGCTGTGCAACCATTCTTGCAGCATTCTTGTGGTGGCAGGAGGTGCCGTGTCCGGTCTCTATGTGCAGCACACTGTGTAGCAATGTGAGAGATTTGTCAGTGGGCGTACTTGCTTGCCTGATGTGCTTTTGCGTTTCTGCACGTGTGTGTGTGAAGGTCCACGTGGCTTTGCCTCTTCCCCCGGCTTTCTGACCCCGTCCTGGGGTTCCCTGCTTACGCAATGTCCCTTCCCATCCCGAGTTGTACTGCCGGCCACCCCCACTCCTCCACCTGCTTCAGGAACTTGCCTGTCGTGTTGCATGTGGCGTGTGGGTGTGATGCACACCCAGTCTCTCTCAGCCAGTGCTGCCTCAGGCTCTAGTGGCTGCCAGGCATCCCGGCAACCAGGACGATGTTTGAATGCCCGGGGCTGAAGCCGGGAGATGGCGGCAGGTTCCGCGTCTGTGAAAGAACAAACCTACTCTTTGTCGAATTTAACACAGTCTCTTGTTCCAGCCGGAGTACCATGGAAGCAGGGCCGTGGACTGGAAAGGACTGCAGTGCCCCCTGGATGTACCACAGGGTCGCTGGGCAGTACACGTGAGTCCAGGACTCTTTGGAAGGGATTTGGCTTGGACAGCAGGGGAGCTATTCAGGCAGAGATCTAATCCTGGCTCTGATGAACCAGCAGAGGTGGCTGGGGGGGGGGGGAGGGGAGTGAAACTGGGGTGCCTCAGTGGGGCACTGGGTGGAATTCAAAGCTTGGAGGAGAGGGGGTATTTTACTGGAGGGGGCAGGAACTTGGGTTTGTTGTAGAGGCTAGATAATAGGGGGATAGGTGACTAATAGTTCTTAGTGATTTGCATTGTGCTTTCTTTAATCGCTTTAAAAGTTTGATGTCTGCTATCCAAAGTCATCCTTACAAATAGTCATGAAAGGGAGGCCTGTTTCATTATCCTCGTTACAGATTGGGAAGGTTGAGGCACACTGCTATGCCGAGACTCAAACTGGGGCCTTGTTGGCTCCTAGCTCCTGCTTTTTAGGGCAACACTATACTTGCCTTGTAACAGGAAGATTCCCAAGATATGTTGGGGGAAACAGCTCAGTTTCTAAAACATGAGATGTAGCAGCTCAAAGATGTACCGAGACTGTTAAGAGCTGCTTAGATTCCTTAGAAGCCATGGGGGCTGGGGAGAGAGGCTGGGTAAGGTGGCAGGATGAAGAATAAGAAGAGTTGGTTTTTATACCCCACTTTTCACTTCCCAAGTCTCAAAGCAGCTTACAATCACCTTCCCTTACAATCCCCTACATAGACACCTTTTAAGTTAGGTGAGGCTGAGAGAGCTTTGACAGAACTGGTGTGGGAGAACAGTTCTTACAGGACTGTGACTAGCCCAAGGTCACCCAGATGCCTGCATGTGGAGGGGTGGGGAATCAAACACAGATTTCCATATTAGAGAACACCACACTTCACCACCACAATGAGCTGGCTCTCTGGCCAAGGTAAAATGTTCTCTCTGTGGGGTATAACCATTATAGAGCTAGGGTCAGACTGGGAGAACATACGATCCAAACTCTGCTCACTGTAACACTCATGGATTGATCCTGGGGCAGACCTCTCTGTCTCACAGGGTTCTGGTGAGACTAAAATGAAGGGCCAACAGGATGATATGTAATTGGAAAAATAAACTGTAAGTGCGCATGCTCTACAGGTGAGCCCTGGGACTGGGTTCAAAGGTTACTTTGGTTTGCACGTGGGCGATCCAGGTTTGAATGGCTTGCTAGAGCTCTTTGGGAAACTTGAACCTACTTGCTTAGGTTTGACTTGGTGAGAACAATACATTCGATTAGTGCACTCAAAGGAATTGCTATAGAAGCATCCTACCCGGCAAGGGTCTCGTTTTAAGCCCACCTGTGATGTTCATTAACCAAGACTCACCAGCTAACAAGTGCTTCAGTTTCAGCACCTCTCTTGTCCAGTCCTCCAGATCCCTCCCCTTCCTTCCACTTCCAAAGTGGTTCTTCGTCATCACCACTCAAGTACCCTCAGGCCTGTGCAGTGGCTGCAGGACATGGGTTCAAATCCTCACCCTGTCATGGAAGCTTGCTGGGTGGACCAGCTCTGTCCTCTCAGTCTCACCTACTCCACTGGGACGATGATATGAGGATAAAATGGAGCCAGGAAGAATGATGTCTGCCACTCTAAGGCCCTTGAAGGAAGGGTGGGCTGAAAACATAACAAAATCATCTTGAAGAGCCAGTGACTATGAGAGTGGAGGGCCTCCGGTGAACAGTCAGCCATTCTGGCAGAACTGGGGTAGGCAGGAAATTATGTAGGGGGGAAAGGGAGGGAATTAGGTTTGGCAATTGCGTGTGAGAGACCACCCTAAAAGAACTGGTGGCCAATGAGTCATGATCAGTAAGCATCGTGGCGGGGTAAGGAGGATGGCTCAGGACTCAGCCGGGAGTTCTGGCAGCAGGAAAGCTCAGACGGAGCCCTTGGCCAGCCCTGGCTCAAATTACACCTCAGCCACAAATCACCTCTCACGCTGTTCTCTCAGCCTCAGCACCACCTTCCTGAAATCCACAACACTAGACTAATTGCATTGGGTTTCCTTGTTTGGAAGATCTCTGAGAAAATGTATGTGAAACATTTCGAAGGCTTAAAAAAATGCTAAATAGTATTGTGCCTCTGTTCCAATAGGGTGATGCCGAAAGGCCCTTTAGGATTAGCACTTTATATAGCAGAAGTGTTTGTGTGGACACATTTATGATTAAAATCAGAGTCCAGTGGCACCTTTAAGACCAACAAAGATTTATTCAAGGCGTGAGCTTTCGAGGGCAAGCACTCTTCCGCAGACTAAGAACTGACCATCATGACAGTGGGAATATATAAGCAAAAATTAATTCTGTTACATTAAGTAAACTGTGTCACAACATCCAAATACAGCCATATAATAATTCTTGTTGATATATCTTTAACCGCTCCAAGCGGAGTGGATTAAATAAAGCAGTAAGGGCCCTGAGGGCGGGCCCTGTCCAGGATGAGGAAGGGTGCCGATAGGCCCCTTCCCCCAGACTGACAATCGAAGGGGCCAATCGGCAGGCGCAGATTGGGTCCTTCGATTGTCAGTCTGGCGGCAAGGGACCAATTGCAGTCCAGCGGCAAGGGACCAACGCGCAGCGCAGCTTGCAATTGGTCCCTTGCCACCGGACTGACGAATTGGGAGGTGCTTCGTGCCTCCCGATCCGCCCCCTTCCACTCTCCGCGCATTCGCCTGCCCACTGCCATTACCTCTCTCGCTTTCCTGACGGAGGCGGCGGAGCCGGCACAGGCAGCGGGAGAGCCGGCGGCTACGGCTGCGGGAGAGCTGGCACAGCCGGCAGCGGCGGAGCCAGCACAGCCGGTGCCGCCGTTGGCACAGCCGGCCGCGCCGCCGCACCTGCAGGAGCCAGCGGCGCCGGGCCCAGAACAGCCGACAGCGGCCGTGGCCACAGCGCTGCTGCCGGCGCCCCCAGAGGTGGAGCAGCCGCTAGCACAGCCGGCACTGTGAGCAGGGGCGGCACAGCCGCCACCGGAAGAGCAGCAGCCACCGGCAACGGGTAGGCCGTGCCGCGTGGGGGGGGGGGGCGGCAAACAGCTAGCGCCCACTGTATCTAGAGTACAGCGGGCTTATTTTCTAGTCATATAATAAAAGAATTATCATATGGCTGTATTTGGATATTGTGAGTTTACTAATTTAACAGGATTAATTTTTGCTTATATATTCCCACTGTCATGATGGTAGTTTATAATCTGTGGAAGAGTGCTTGTACTCGAAAGCTCACGCCTTGAATAAATCTTTCTTGGCCTTAAAGGTGCTACTGGACTCTGATTTTATTGTGCTGCTTCAGACCAACATGGCTACCCATTTGCATCTACATTTATGATTGTAATTCATAGGCAATATAAAGTCTGAAGTGGCAACTCAGGTTTCTCTAAGAAACAGGTACCTGTCCTTAAAGCACATATCCCCTCCTAGTTTACTGGGTTCACCGGCGTAAGCACAGAGCTTTGCTCTAGAACTTTGGAACAGGCCCATTAAGGAGCAACATGACAATTCTCTGCAAATATTTTGTCTATGAAACGTGTCAGCACTAGGAGACTGTGCTTCTCCACTGTTGAGATTCTGAAAAACCACGTTTCTGTAAGGGCTGAAATAGACATCTCAGCAAATGCTGGCCCCCAAGAAACCACACAGGGATATAAGGGGTTTTCACAGGGAAGGATTGCGTCCACTAGCTCACCTCTGGCCAAAGGACCAGAGGCTTTGAGAGAATGAGAGCCAGCGTGGTGTAGTGGTTAAGAACTGCAGAATCTAATCTGGAGAACTGGGTTTGATTCCCCATTCTTTCACATGAAGCCTTTGCCTGTCACAGTTCTCTCAGAATGTTGTGGGGAAAGGAGGGGAAAATTGTAAGCCACTTTGAGGACGGTGATTGCAAACTGCTTTGAGACTCCTTAAGGTAGAGAGCAGGGTATTATAAGCTCCTCTTTTTCTATCCCTCCACAGCCCCCCCCCTCCCCGCCTTCAAGCAGACATCAGAAAGGGGAAATTGGGGTTTGGAGCAACAAGTGCCTCTTGGGTTTTTTTTAAGTTGGTCTTCCTCAGTTAAAGATGTTAGTGAGCGATTGCTGCTTGCTGGTCAGGAGGGAGGTGGTTGGGCCCAATTATATCCCCCAGCCTTTCAGCCACTCTTTCCCTTAGAGTCAAAGAAAAATGTTATGCAATACATGTTTGCAGCCACCAAATAATTCTTGTGCATCAGGTGCCTTTTTAATGGTGCTGGAGGTGTCCTATCAGCGATTCCTAGTGGCTGTCAGGCAGGGAAAGTGCCCTGAGGAAGCTTGAGGAGACAAAATCGGGTTGAATTTAATCCGAGGAAGCATCCTGCACCGTGTAAAGCACAGGTGGGCAGCACAGCTTTGGCCATTTCCAGAGAGGGACTGCACAGCACAGAGAGACAATTAAAACTCAGCAAGGGAGCAGAGATAGGGCGCGTTTACATGTGGGGTTTGTTGCTTGCTCACTTCTGTGCCCTTTGCGCGGCTACTTCTCTGTCCTCTGCAGGCTCTGGGAGAAGCAACTGCTGTCCGATTTCTCTCCTCGCCAGCGCCGCCCCAGCCCGCGCGTCCTGCAGGACTCGACCAACTGGCCTGCCGCCCAGCCGCCTGCCCCGTGGGCTCCGCTGAGGCACGACGGGCCCTGGCTCCCAGGGAAAGAGGGCAAGAGGGCCGCCGCTTCTCCCAAGCCCCGCAGTCCACGCAGCCCGACCTACGACGCCCTCCCCGCGGTCTGCAGAAGGGAGCCGCCCTGGAGGGCCAAGCCGCCTTCCGAAGACGCTGCGGCCCCCGACGGCAGCCACGGGCCTCTCGGCGCGGCCGGCAAGCTCCGAGGCGACCTGCCCGCCCGCTCCCCACCCAGCTACGAGGCCCACATGCGGCTGCGGGCCGGCCAAGCCCCCCGCAAGGAAAACCGCCCGCGCCCGCCGCCCTACGTCGCGCCCCCCTCCTACGAGGCTGCGCACCGCACCGCCCAGCCCCAGCGCCGGCCGTCCAGGGCCGCGGGCGCCCAGGGCAAGGCGGCCCCAGCAGAAGCGCCCCCGGCCCGCCAGGCGGGACCCCGCACGCCCAGCGCCGGCAGGAAGGGGGGCCCGGGCCAGGTCGCCGCGCCGGGCCGCTGGAGCTGCCTCGTGGGAGCCAGGACCTGGGCCGGGCGGAGGAGGCAGGCCGGGCGGGCGGAGGCCTCCCCCGGCTGGGCACCTGCCTGGCCGCGGACCCCCCCGCCCAGAAGCCACACCCTCCCGCGGGCCGCCAAGCGGGTGTCCGCCGCCTGCCCGCCGCCCGACGGCTCCAGCCCCCCGCACGCCTTCCCTGCAGGGTGGGCCTTCTCCCGCGCCGCCGGCCTCGAGCGCCGCGGCAGCCCCGAGCCGAAAGAGAGCCGCGGCCGGCGCAGGGAGGCCGGCGGGAGCCCGCCCGAGGGTGCCGGAGCAGCGGCGGCGCGACGGGCGGGAGGGCTGCTGGTGATCGACGCCACGTGCGTCGTGATCCGGACCCACTACATCCCCCCGGCCCGGCCCGAGCGCGTGCGCTACGTGGGCCGTGCGCGCGCGAAGCCGAGCCCCGCCGCCGCCGCCGCAGAGGCTGCGCCGCCCGCCTCGCCGCCCGCGGGCTCCCTGGAGGAGCGGGCCTCGCGCATCCTGGGCCTCCCCGTCAGCGAGCTGGGCTTCCACGAGCCAGAGGGGCCGGCCAGTCCCCGGCGCCGGGCGGCTGGGCCTGAGCGGGCCGCTTCTTCCCCGCAGGGCAGCCCCGAGGCCCCGCGGCCCAGGCCGGCGCCCGAGAGCGTCCCGCCGGAGCCGCCCGAGACGGGGCTGGTTCGCCTTCAGGCCGCGCGGGCGGCAGACGCTGGCCAGAGCCCTCCCGGCAGATCCTATGTGCGGGATCTGAGAGCGGCCATGTCGAGGATCCGGCGCCACACAGCCCCAGACTCAGACACGGATGAGGAGCTGGAGAAGGAGCGCCGGCCTGCGGGGGGGCCCCTCCCATGGAGCGAAGCGGCCCTCGCCTACAGCAGCAGCAGCAGCTCCGAGAGCATCGGCTCCAATGCCACCGTGGTGCCCGGGAACGCCCACGCCGCCACCCTGAGCCACGGACCCCAGAGGGGCTGGCTGCAGCCGAGCCAGGCGGTGCCCTAGCAAGGACGGCGGATTAGAGGACAGCACAGGCGCCTGGCCCCTCTCTGCCCTCCTCCCCCTGGCAGTCCCAAGTGCCTGGTATCGCCCGGCCACTGCCCTCCCCTCCGTCTGGCCTCGGACTCAGGGACGCCGGGAGGCTTGTTGAAAAAGAAATGTCAAGCGGGAGTCTCTCGTAAGAACAGTAAAGACCAACAGAGTTTCATTCCCGCAAAGCCGCTGGTAGGCTGGAGAAGCGTAGGTGGCTTCATATGGACCGTAATCTGCAGTGCTTAATGCGGGAATAGAATTGTGTCAGTCTTTGAAGTGTCACAGAATTCCCGTTTATTTATGGTACAGCAGACTGCAAAACCTACTGCCTGCCTGCATATTTGCAGTGGCACGGCATAATCTCTAAAAATGGAGCCCCCATGTTCTGAGGCAGTCTACCTTTGAGTGCCAGTTGCTAGTGCCAAGCCACAGAAAATGGACACCAACATTATCATCTGGATAATGCTCCCTGGATCGTCTGCCTCAGTGGCGGCAGTGCTGGATGATGCTGGATGATGTAATCTCATTAAGCTACTAAAATCAGTTAAGTCAGCATCAGACCTCCCCCCCCCCCAGATTCAGCAATGCCAGATCCCATGAAAGAAAATGAATCAAGGTTCAAAATCAGTGCTGGAATTACTGGTGGGTCCTCATCCCTTCTATAATGCCATCCTTAACTACTGTTTTGGAAACGCTCAGCAGAGAGGGAAGAGCCTCTTGTGGCACAGAGTGGTAAGGCAGCAGACATGCAGTCTGAAGCTCTGTCCATGAGGCTGGGAGTTCAATCCCAGCAGCTGGCTCAAGGTTGACTCAGCCTTCCATCCTTCCAAGGTCGGTAAAATGAGTACCCAGCTTGCTGGGGGGTAAACGGTAATGACTGGGGAAGGCACTGGCAAACCACCCCATATTGAGTCTGCCATGAAAACGCTAGAGGGTGTCACCCCAAGGGTCAGACATGACCCGGTGCT